>NW_011494824.1:2938583-2966539 GCF_000754665.1 Bison bison bison | reverse complement strand
CCCCCCTCCCCCTCCCCCCCATTGGCAACCACTAGTAGAAATAGGATTTTAACTGAGGATTTGACTACCCCAAATAGAGTCTATATTTCTGTGACTCAAGTTCTAGCCTATGGGTTGTAAATAGAAATACCTCGTGGCAACTTCTGGAAAACATTCTGAAGAGCCATTCTTAAGTGGCATAAGCCATTTGCCTCCTCTTCATCCCTTCATCTGTCGCTGCCTGGAACAAAGATGCTGCTCTCTTGGGCTGTCAGGTAGAGGACACACCGAGTATATCTATATGGAACGAGCCAAGGTCTGTGGAGTGCCGTACAGCTCTAGGCCACTTACCTGGGAGGGAAGTCAACTTCTACTCTGATGCAGTTATTTTGGGTTTTCTATACCTTGCAGCTAATCACTGACTCAATGGACATGAATTTGAGCAAACTCTGGGAAATAGTGAAGGACAGGGAAGCCTGTCCTTGGGATCACAGAGTCAGATACGACTTAGTGACTGAACACACAACAAAAAGTAAAATTGTCATGTAAAATGCAGATTCATTTATTGATTCAAGTAACTAAAGGTATATTCATATTTTCAAATTAATTTTTAAATAACATATCTGTATGTTATTGCACTAGTGTTGTCCATCCTTGTGATACCATCATCTTAATATGGTTAGAAAAGGGACTGTTACAATTGAGTAAAGAAATGCAAATAATAAACATAAGAAAAACATTCAGCCTAAAACTACAAGTGTAAATTAAAACAATAAAGTGTCTTGTATCTGTTAATAATGTAACAAAAACATTAAAAAAGGGAACTGCTACACTGATTTATTGCTTGTGGCAACATAAATTGGAAAACATTTTGGAAATATGTGTTAAGTGCCACAAGAGTATCCTGGGAAACAGTTCTAGGGAAATAATTGTAGATATTGAAAATGTTATGCACACAAAGATACTCAGTGAGGCATTATGAATAATGGTGACACTTTGGAAAAATCTAAATGTCCATCAATAGGGATTGGTTAAATAATGTGTGATAGTATATATCAGACAATTGTCAAATGACCATTGAAAATGAGGATTACTTATTCAACATTTGTTGGCACACAGTGCCATGTCAATAAATATTTGTTGGATGTGGGTGTCTGCTACATTTCAGGAATTTTTGTAGGTTTTATACCTACTGATGGACAAAAGCAGACAGCCATGGTTTTGGTTCTCTTGGAGCTTATAGTCTTGTGGGAAACAGATGACATAATTATACTATGGGGACTTCCCTGGTGGTCCAGTGGTTAAGACTGAGTTTCCACTGCAGGGGACATGGGTTTGAGCCCTGATTGGCAATTAAGGTCCCACATTCTGTATGCTGGGTGTGGCACAGCCAAAAAATTAAAAAAAAAAAAGAATTGCACTATAGTTAGTGTTATGTAGGAAAGGAACATTGTTCTATGAAAGCAAATAACAAGGCAACCTTACATAGACTGAGATGTCAAGATAGGTATCATTAAAGATGTAACCTTGAATTGAGATCTGCAGAATGAGCGGAAGTTAATCAGGAGAATGGATAGAAACATTATGTAGTAATATCATGGAAATGCATAGATTGTAGTAACTGGAAAACTCAGGACACAGAAATGAATCCACAATGTGATTATTTGCAGTAATGGACAAAAAAAATACTGGAAGGGATACATCAAAATACTAAGAATGATTTAAATAGTGGTAGGGTTATATGCGATTTTTTCCCCTCATAAATATTCTCAATTTTCTACATTGTGCTATACTTCTATGAAATTTTTAAGAGAGAGATTCTATTTCTCCATTATGTTAACATATAAAACTAATAGCACAACAACTAGGGAAGCTTTGAGTCTTACAGTACAAGAAAGAAAACAGTGAAAGTTTTTGTAGGACAACATAAAGAAAACAAATGTTTGATGAAGCAATCCTTGATGAAAAGAGACTTCTGTGGGTGTGTGCAGAGGGTGTAAAAATTTGACTGCTCTCAATTTAAGAGGAAGAAGAAGGTTTTCTGTCATTCTGAGGGTCTTTCATAATCAAGGGAGCTAGACGAATTAATTGGGCTCATAAACATTTAAAAGCCATATGTAAAATCTGTCAAATAGTATGTGGAAATGATGAACAGTTTTTGGAAGTTGTTCTGTTAAGGTATGTTTAAGTTTTTACAAAGGAAAGAAAATCAGTAGCCCTTTTAAATGCCTGGTTTGGAAAAACTGGGCAACTTCTTTATGATATTTCTATAATTGTTTGCAAAATACGTTTTATACCTTCACTGCATGCAAGGAGGAAGGAGGCAGATGGATGAAAGGGGAATAGTAATTTACTTCCCAAGGAAACATTTTGCTAATTGGAAAAAAGGGCAGGATCAGGATCTGTGGCTATAGCAGTGTATCCAGACAGCTATGAATTTTTCTACTGTTGTTTTCTAACCTTGAAAGGAGGAGGAAGTTGCATTACAGATTTTAAGAGCTAATTTAGTTATATGGTGTATGCTGACCATTAGCCACATAAGAAAGGCAATGCCACTGAAGAATTCAGGTTGTCACTGGCAGATGCACAGATCTGTAGAGTGCCAAGCAGGAACGAAACAGTGAATTCTGTCAATTAGACTCAGGAATCTTCATAAGAATTCCCTAAACAGGGGTTAACAGAAAAAATCTAGAAAAGTACATATGCCATGTAGTTCACATTCCGTGTATACTCAAAGTACTCCAAAGACCTAAGTGTTCTAGCCAGCATCTGTGGAATAAAATAATTATTTAAATTAGGCCTTTAGGCTGCAGGAAAAAATAAAATAGGAAAAAATCATAAGCTGTTCTATTCGGTCTGAATCAGAAAATTTCCATTGCTACTTGAGATTCCCTGAGGGTTAGAAACGGGTTGGCATCTGGTAGGAATGTATTATATATGTGAGTGTTCAACATAATAATGCATTTATATACTGATTGCTGATTTCTATTTTCAGAGTTTAGAAAATCATTCTGCTACTAGGAATGTTGAGATCTCCACTCCAATTTTATGTCCTATGGATTCCTCCTTGTTACCCTTCTTGTCATAACAGCTTCTAACATGTGTACTCACACAGACAAGCAGAAATACACACAGTTACAAGCCTTGGCTTTTCTTAACTTTGGGTTTGTGTTACAGTCATCTGGGAAATGTTTTAAAAATCTGATACCCAATTTGCTCCCTAGGCCAGTTACATCAGATTCTGAGTGGAATGCCAGCGTCAACATATTTGAAAAATTCTTCACGTAATTTTGATGTGCAGCAAAGTTGGGAATCACTGTTCTAGATGAACAAGTCAGCTAGCAAAATTATAAATTCATTTTAGTTTCCCCCCCTTTAGTCTAGCTAAAGGCATAATACTGTTGTTCTTTACCAATAATTACTGGGTGTGTGTGCACAATGGAATATTGTATTCATTTATTGACTAACTCCTTAAACCCCCAAGGATGGTGAAAATGGAATAGGTGGTAAAATAAATATAATACACATTATTTATTACTGATTTATGAAGTGTCTTAAATGTGCTCATCTGCAGTATTAATAATTAGGGTGACTTCTGGGTAAGAAGTCAAACTTAAGTAATGCTTCTCGGTGACCTAAACGGAGATTTAATATCTCAGAAGTGTTATGTACTAGAATTCCAAACAGTTACAGTAATAGTAAAAATAAAGCAATTAAGCTCATCTATTCTTGCAACTTTCTAGCTACTGACAGTGAACTAACCTAAGCTGACTTTTGCTAATAGAACTGCAGATGTAATCGAACTGTGGATGGATATTTGAACAGATTCATATTGTTAAAAGATTGCTCGACGGTTTACACAGAGAGAAGATAAAAATTCTTTGCTTGTGTTGTTCAGGAATTTAATATGATACACTATTGAATGACTGTGGTTGATTAATAAGGCATTAAATAAGAGTCTGAACCTAATGCAGACAGTGGAATATGTTAAGGTGGATTTCTGTCATCATCAATGCACTCATTACAAATACTATAATTATGAACGAAAAGCCATTAGAGATAGAGACTGAGAACTCAATTTAAAATTCTGCTGCATTCTACTGAATTCCTTGAAGTATACAACAGACTCTTTAGTGGAAATGCAAAATCTTTAGCTGGACGATTCCTTGTTCGAATGGGAGCACAGGATATATTGGTGCAATCGAGTGTGTTGAAAAGAGATCAGCTGGAGAAAATGAACTGGTTGTGTTTGTTGGAGGGGAAAGTAGGAGGGAGCTTTAAATAAGAATTGTGATTTAAAGGATCGTTCGATGGGAAGGTCTAAAAGTTATAAGTAATACTTTATCCTAATTAGTAGGGGTGTGGTTTTTAAAATTCTAATTTAAAGTCTTGAGTCACAAAAACCTGGCTTTGAATCTTGGCCCCATCATTTAACAGACAGTGTAAATAACCATGATTAACATCTTTGAGACTCAGTTTTATTATCTGTAAAATGAAGCTATTTCTCCTACCAACTTCGTAAGTGGTTATGAGGAACAATTAGGGTAGTGGAAAGGGATTCAAACCTGAAAATGCTAAAATTAAGTGTGTGGCAAACATTATTGATGTCCTGTGCCACAGCCGTTCTCTTCTTCACTGTTGTTGGCAGAACCTTAATTTAGGAATTGACCCGCTTCCCGTGGGGTAAATCGTGATCCAGTCTGGGGATGCCAGTTCCATATTAGTGTCTGGGTTAGAAAGGGAGAGGAGACCCAATCTTGGGCAACAAGACGTGACGAGGAAGTTTCTCAAGAGGTTCTAGTAAAGACTCACTTTCATATGTTGGCAGAGGAGCAAAATTCAGTGACAGCTTCAGGTTGCCAATAAATGTCTTAATGACTTGAATTTTAAAATAGTTTTATTTTATAAATCATATAGAGTTAACCCATTTAAAGTGTACAGTTCAATGTTTTTAATATCTTTACAGATATGTGCAGCTGTTACCACAGTCAGTTGTACAATGTTTTTATCATTTCAAGAATAAACCTTGTATCCTTTAGTTACCATTGCTCTGACCCGTTTCCCCCAGCTCTAAGAAATCACTACCCAAATTTCTGTATCTATAGATTTCCCTATTCTGGACTTTCATATGAATGAAATCATATGGTGTGTAGTTTTCTGTGACTAGCTTCTTTCACTTAGCACACTGTTTTCAAGGATCACCCATGTTGCAGCATGTATCAGTACTTAATTTCCTTTTATGGCTGAATATTTTATTTTCATGTATATATCACATTTTGTTTATCCATTTGTCCGTTGATGGATATTTAAGTTGTTTCCTCCTTTGGGCTGTTATGAATAAGGTTGCTATAAATGTGCATGTTACAAGTTTCTGTGTGGACATGTTCTCATTTCTCTTGGTATGTATGTGGGAGTAGAACTTTGGGGATCTCTGAAACAAAGGGAGTTCCCAGGTAGATGGCACAGGATACCCCAGCTGTGTATCAGGCCTTAGCAATCAGTTCATATTGGAGTAGGAAGTCAGAAGTCTTGAGGAGGAAGGTCTCCAGGAATAAAATGGAATTCCTATCTTATAGGTTTGTTCAATTAGAAAATTATATTGAGAGCAGCAAAGTAAATCATAGGCCAGTTCAAGAGAAAGAACCAAGGGAAGGGTCAGTTAAGAAGAGCCCTTCTGGGACTTCCTTGGTGGTCCAGTGGTTAAGACCCTGTGCTTCTACTGCAGGCGATGCAAGTTTGATCCCTGGTTGGGGAACAAAGATCATGCCTGCCACAAGATGTGGCCTCTCCTCCAAAAAAGAGGAGGAGCCCTTCTGGGAAAAGAACAAAATAAACTGTGAACACTGGGCTCAAAAAGTATCCATTCCTGAACTTTATTGGGTCAGATTTTGGAGCAGTTTCTACCCCAGAGCAACAATTAGCCAACAATTAGTGGAGACTGATAGCTGGGTATAATACCAAAAGTGGGGAAGAAAGATTAAAGATTAGGGAATGAAGCAGAGAGAGTCCTTCTAAAACCAGTCAGTCCATGGTGACTATCCCATCCGGAAGGCTGTACGCTCTGATGAGGAAGAGAAGAGTGTTTATTCTGGTGTGTGTGTGTGTGTGTGTGTGTGTGTGGAACAAGGGTATAATCACTGGTTTGTCAGTTTAGACACTACTCTCTTAGTTTAGTAATTTAGTTTAGCCAACCCACTAAACCCATTTAGTTTAGCCAAATCAATACACAACCAAACAATAACAAAAACAAACACCTTCAGAGAGGAAGGGATATAAGTAGCCAATATTGCTACAGTATATTACCTAAAAAGCTCAGTGTTCAACAAAAAAGTTGTGGCACGTGCAAAGAAATAGCAAAGTGTGACCTATACATGGGGAAAAAAGCAAGTATAAGAAGCTATCTGCGAAGGAGTCCAGCTATAGGATCTAACAAAGAGTTCAGAGCAGCCTTTATAAGTATGCTGAAAGAAATAAAGATATAATTCTTAAAGAAGTAAAAGATATTGTGATGACATTGTCTCATTAGAGAATACCAATAAAGAGATATAATTTCTAAAAAAGAATCAAAAGTGTACAAAGGTTCCCTTTTCTCTACACTATCCAGCATTTATTATTTGTAGACTTTTTGATGACAACCATTCTGACTGGTATGCACCTTATTGTAGTTTTAATTTGCATTGGTCTAATTATTTAACTTCTATGCAGAGTACATCATGAGATACGCTGGGCTGGAAGAAGCACAAGCTGGAATCAAGATTGCCAGGAGAAATATCAATAACCTAAGATATGCAGATGACACCACCCTTATGGCAGAAAATGAAGAGGAACGAAAAAGCCTCTTGATGAAAGTGAAAGAGGAGAGTGAAAAAGTTGGCTTAAAGCTCAACATTCAGAAAACGAAGATCATGGCATCTGGTCCCATCACTTCATGGGAAATAGACAGGGAAACAGTGGAAACAGTGTCAGACTTTATTTTTGGGGGCTCCAAAGTCACTGCAGATGGTGACTGCAGCCGTGAAATTAAAAGACGTTTACTCCTTGGAAGGAAAGTTATGACCAACCTAGATAGTATATTGAAAAGCAGAGACATTACTTTGCCAACAAAGGTTCATCTAGTCAAGGCTATGGTTTTTCCAGTGGTCATGTATGGATGTGAGAGTTGGATTGTGAAGAAAGCTGAGCACTGAAGAATTGATGCTTTTGAACTGTGGTGTTGGAGAAGACTCTGGAGAGTGCCTTAGACTGCAAGGAGATCCAACCAGTTCATCCTAAAGGAGATCAGTCCTAGGTGTTCATTGGAAGGACTGATGGTGAAGCTGAAACTCCAGTACTTTGGCCACCTCATGTGAAGAGTTGACTCATTGGAAAAGACCCTGATGCTGGGAGGGATTGGGGGCAGGAGGAGAAGGGGACAACAGAGGATGAGATGGCTGGATGGCATCACCGACTCGATGGACATGAGTTTGAGTGAACTCCAGGAGTTGGTGATGGACAGGGAGGCCTGGCATGCTATGATTCATGGGGTCGCAGAGTCGGACATGACTGAGCGACTGAACTGAACTGAATCATTAGTGATGTTGAGCATCTAGAAGGGTAAGCACCGAGGAACTGATGCTTTTGAATTGTGCTGAAGAAGACTCTTGAGAGTCGCTTGGACTGCATGGATATCAAACCAATCAATGCTAAAGGAAATCAACCCTGAATATTCATTGGAAGGAGTGATGTGGAAGCTGAAGCTCCAATACTTTGGCCACCTGATGTGAAGAGCCAACTCACTGGAAAAGACTCTGATGCTGGGAAAGATTGAGGGCAAAAGGAGAAGGGGGCGGCAGAGGATGAGATGGTTAGGTAGCATCACTGATTCAATGAACATGAGTTTGAGCAAACTCTGGGAGATAGTTTGGGACAGGGAAGCCTGGTGTGCTACAGTCCACGGGGTTGCAGCCAGACTGGACTTCACGACTGAAAATCAACAATAATGCCTTCTTTGGAGATATGTCTACTTGGGTCCTCTGCCTATTTTTTGATTGGGTTATATTTTTATTTCTGATATTGAGTTGTAAGAGCTGTTTGTTTATTTTGGATATTTATACCTTGTCAGTTGCATCATTTGCAAATATTTTCTCCCATAGGTTGTCCTTTCAGTTTTGCTCATGTTTCCTTTGCTGTGAAAAAGCTTATATACCTTTGATTAGATCCCATTTGCTTATTTTTACTTTTAAAAATATTAACTTATTTATTTATTTGGCTGCACCAGGTCTTAGTTGCGGCATGTGGGGTCTAGTTCCCTGAGCAGGAATCAAACTCTGGCCCGCTGGATTGGGAGCATGGAGTCTTGGCTCCATGCTAGGACTCCATGGAGTCTTCTACCAGGGAAGGAAATTTAAATGCAAATCAAGGCATGTGATACCTCAGCTTTGCTCTTTATTTCAGGATTACTTTGGCTATTCAGAGTCTTCTGTGGTTCCATATACATTTTATAATTTTTTATTCTATTTCCATGAAAAAGGTCTTTAGGATTTTATAGGAATTGCATTGAATCTATAGATTGCTTTAGGTAATGTGGACACTTTTTAACAATGTTAATTCTTCCAAACCATGAGCACAGAATGCCCTTCCATTTATTTTTGTCTTCAGTTTCTTTTAATGGTGTCTTACAGTTTTCAGTATATTGGTCTTTCACCTCTGGGTAAATTTTATCACTAGATCTTTTATTCTTTTTGTTATGATTGTAAATAGGATTGTTTCTTAATTTCTCTTTCTACTAACTCATTGTTGAGTATAGAGAAACACAACAGATTTTTGTGTATTGATTTTGTTTCCTACAGCTTGACTGTATTCATTTATCATTTCTAATAATTTTTGGTGGTGTTTTTAGTGCTTTCATGTTGTCTGTGAGTATTGACAGTTTTATTTTTCTTTCCAATTTGGATGTATTTTATTTTTTCCTTACCTAGTTGCTCCGGCTAGGACTTTGTAATACTGTTGAGAGTTTTTCTCATAAAAGAATGTTGAATTATGTCAAGTGCTTTTCTGCATCTATTGAGATGATTGTATGGTTTTTATCATTCATTCTATTAATATGGCATATCACATTTATTGATTTATGAATGTTGAACCATTCTTAGAAAAATTCCCACTTGATCATGGTGTGTGTTTCTTTTATTGTGCTGTTGAATTTGGTTTGTTAATCTTTTGATGAGAACTTTTACATCTGGTGCTCAGGGATGCAGGACTGTAGTTTTTTTTTGCAATGACTGTATCTGGCTTTGGTGTCAGGGTAATTCTGGCCTCATCAAATGAGTTAAGGGTTTTTCTCTTGCCTTTAGTTTTTTGGAAGAGTTTGAAAAGGGTGGTTATCAATTCTTTGCTTTTTTCTTTCTCTCTTTTGACTGTGTTGGATTTGAGCTGTAGCACACGGATCTTCGTCGTGGTGCTTAACGCTTCTCTCTGGTTTTGTCAGACAGACTGAAGGGTGCATGGGCACTCTAGTTGAGGTGCACGGGCTCAGTAGTTACCGGCAGCATGGGGGACCTTAGTGCCCTGACCAGGGTCAAACCTGGATCTCCTGCATTGGAAGGCAGGTTCTTAACCAGTAGACCCGCAGGGAAGTTCCACTGTCAGTTCTTCTTTGACCCTGGTAGGATTTGGTTCCAGGCTTTTCTTTGTTGGGAAGTTTTTGATGACTAATTCTCTTCACTCACTGGACTGTTCATATTGTTCTGTTTCTTCATGAGTCAGTCTTGGTAGGTTGTATGTTTCTAGGACGTTTCCCTTTTATTCCAGATTGTCCAGTTTGTTGTTGTTGTTCATTTGCCAAGTTGTGTTTGACTCTTTGCGGCCCCACGGACTACAGCACACCAGGCCTCTCTTTCCCTCACCATCTCCCAGAGTTTGCCCAAGTTTATGTTCATTGAGTCGGTGATGCCATCTAGCCATCTCATCCTCTGCCGCCCTCTTCTCCTTCTGCCTTTCCCAGCATCAGAGTCTTTTCCAATGAGTCAGCTGTTCGCATCAGATGGTCAAAGTATTGGAGCTTCAGCGTCAGTCCTTCCAGTGAGTATTCAGGGTTGATCTTCTTTAGGATGGTCTGGTTTGATCTCCTTCCTGTCCAGGGTACTCTCAAGAATCTTTTCTAGAACCACAGTTCAAAGGTGTCAATTCTTCGGCATTCTGCCTCCTTTATGGTCCAACTCTCACATCCGTATATGACCGCTGGAAAGATCATAGCTTTGACTCTACAGACCTTTTGTCAGCAAAGCGATGTCTTTGCTTTTTAATATGTGTCTAGGTTTGTCATAGCTTTCCTTCCAAGAAGCAACCGTCTTCTAATTTCATGACTGTAGTCACCATCCACAGTAATTTTGGAGCCCAAGAAAAGGAAATCTGTTGCCGGTTCCACTTTTTCCCCCTCTATTTGCAGTGAAGTGATGGGACCGGATGCCATGATCTTAGTTTTTAAGCAGGCTTTTTCACTCTCCTCTTTCACCCTCATAAATAGGCTCTTCAGTTCCTCTTTGTTTTCTGCCATTAGAGTGGTAGCATCTGCATATCTGAGGTTGTTGATATTTCTCCTGGCAGACTTGATTCCAGCTTGTAACTCATCCAGCCCGGCATTTTGCATGATGTGCTCTGCATAAGTTAAATAAACATAGTATACAGCTTTGTACTCCCTTCTCAATTTTGAACCAGTCTGTTGTTCCATGTGAGGTTCTAACTGTTGCTTCTTGATCTACACACAGGTTTCTCAGGAGATAGGTAGGATAGTCTGGTATTCCTATCTCTTTGTTTTCCACATTTTGTTATGATCCACACAGCCAAAGGCTTTAGCATAGTCAATGAAACAGAAGTAGATGTTTTTCTGGAATTCCCTTGCTTTTTCTATGATGAAAGAAATGTTGAAAATTTGATCTCTGGTTCCTCTGCCTTTTCTAAATCCAGCTTGTACATCCAGAACTTCCCGGTTCATGTACAGTTGAAGCCTAGCTTGAAGGATTTTGAGCATTACCTTGCTAGCATGTGAAATGAATCCAAATGTGGGGTAGTTTGAACATTCTTTGGCATTGCCCTTCTTTGGGATTGATATTTTAATGATCTTTTAAAGCCCCCAAATTTTGGCTTATTTATTTTATGCATTCAAGTTCACTGACTTTTTTCTCTCTTCTGCTTTTCAGTTCATCCAATGAGTTTTAAATTTTGATTACTGTTTTTTTAATTCTGAAATTTTCATTTGGTTATTCCATTTTATATATTGTATTTCTTTACTGATACTTCTGTTGTTTAGTTGCTAAGTAGTGTCTGACCGTTTCGTGACCCCATGAGGTGTACCCTGTCAGGCTTTGTCCATGAGATTTTCCAGGCAAGAATACTGGAGTGGGTTGCCATTTCCTTCTTCAGGGGATCTTCCCAACCCATGGATCCACTCCTGCATTGTTGGCAGGTGGAGTCTCTACCACTGGGCCAGCTGGGAAGCCCTTGCTGATCCCTTACTTTCCATTTTAACATTTGTTTCAAGAGTGTCACAGTTGCCCTTTGAGCAGTTTTATAATAGCTCTTTGAAGTCGTGTCAGATAATTCCAACATTTGTATCATCTTGTCATTGGCATCTTTAGTTATATTTTCCCATGTGAGTTTTTTGTATTTCTTCATATGCCAAGTAATTTCAGATTGAATTTCACACCTTTGTATGTATTACACGAAGAACCTGTTTTAAGTCCCCTTGAGAACGTTGGTATTTTTATTTTAGTAAGTGATTAACCTGGCTAGTTCCAACCTTATGTGACTGTGGTTCCAATCTTGGTTCAATTTTAAAGTGTCAGCAGTGGTATTTGAATTTGTCCTCATTGTACCATCCAGGAATTAGCCTTGGGTCTGAGTGAAATTTTATGTTAGCTAAGTTCTCAGTGTCTTTGGTATGCTAGTTATTCAGGTGCGAGGAGTGACCTCAGGAGTTAATATAAAATTCCCTGTGGTGTTTCCTTTTCCCACTATGTTTTTAGCATTTTCTGGTTCTTTGGGGATCTCTCTTTTGGATCTGATTAGAAATCAGATGCTCCAGTTTTCTCTGAACTTTAAAGATTCCTATTCTGACTGTTCTAGCCATAAATAGAGGGCTTTTGCTGCTTTTTCCTCTGTCTATATGACTGTGCTTACTTCTAGATTTGAGGCTGCACTGGATATAGGCTGGGAGAGCAGTTGTTGTTGTTTAATCGCTAAGTTGTGCCTGACTGTTTGCAACCCTATGGACTGTAGCCTGCCAGGCTCCTCTGTCCATGGGTTACTGGAGGAAAAAGAAATGCTGAGTTGGTGTTGTTTTGAATTCTTTTTTCCACCATTGTTTTTTGACTCTCATACAGCTGCACTGTCCAGGTTTTGTAGCGTTTACTTGGAAAGAAAAGGAGTTGTGTATTTAATCTGTCTTACCCCAAGTTGGACCTCTATGATGTTTTGAAAGTTTATATTCTGAATTTACACTCTTTATCAGATAATTATTGCTGGAAGGGGGACCGCTTCTAGGGCCCGAGAGTTGGCTCTTGTCTGACACTCAGAAATGAATTGTCTGAAGAGACATATGTGCTGACAAAGCAAGAGACTTTCTTGGGAAAGGGGTGCCTTGTGGAGAGCAGGAGGGTAAAGGAACCCAGGAGGACTGTTCTGCCGTGTGGCTCGGGGTCCCTGGTTCTCTGGTGACGGCATTAGTTTCTGGGCTGTCTCTGGCCAATCATTCTGACCTAGAGTCCTTCCTGGTGGCACACTCATTGCTCAACCAAGATGAATGCCAGTGAAGAGGATTCTGGGAGGTAAGTAGGACATGTCTCCTTTTGACCTTTCCCAAATGCTTCTAGTTGGTGGTGGCTTGTTAGTTCCATGTTCCTTACCAGGACTTCTTGTCCTAAAATAACTCATGTGAATAGTTACTATTTCACTTTCATCAAAATGAAAGTCAAAGAGGAGAGTGAAAAAGCTGGCTTGAAACTCAACATTCAAAAAACTAAGATCATGGCATCCGGTCCCATCACTTCATGGCAAACAGATGGGGAAACAATGGAAACAGTGACTTTATTTTATTTTCTTGGGCTCCAGAATCACTGCAGATGGTTACTGCAGCCATGAAATTAAAAGACGCTTGCTCTTTGGATTCGATGGATGCGAGTCTGAGTGAACTCCGGGAGTTGGTGATGGACAGGGAGGCCTGGTGTGCTGCAATTCATGGGGTCGCAAAGAGTTGGACACGACTGAGTGACTGAACTGAACTGCTCTCTGGAAGAAAAGCTATGACCAACCTGCTGCTGCTGCTGCTGCTAAGTTGCTTCAGTTGTGTCCGATTCTGTGCGACCCCGTGGACTGCAGCCTACGAGGCTTCTCTGTCCATGGGATTCTCCAGGCAAGAACACGGGAGTGGGTTGCCATTTCCTTCTCCAGTGCATGAAAGTGGAAAGTGAAAGTGAAGTTGCTCAGTCGTGTCTGACTCTTAGCGACCCCATGGACTGCAGCCTACCAGGCTTCTCCATCCATGGGATTTTCCAGGCAACAGTACTGGAGTGGGGTGCCATTGCCTTCTCCATGACCAACCTAGACAGCATATTAAAAAGCAGAGACATTACTTTGACGAGAAAGGTCCGTCTAGTCAAAGCTATGGTTTTTCTAGAAGTCATGTATGCGTGTGAGAGTTGGACCATAAAGAAAGCTGAGAGGCAAGGAATTGATGCTTTTGAACTGGGGTATTGGAGAACACTCTTGAGAGTCTATTGAATAGTTCAAACAGTTTCTGACAAGTACATTTGTTGTCTAGATGGACAGAGGAAGGCTTAGTACTTCTCACTCTTTCTGCTTTCCTGAGGTTTCTCTAGTATACTCTTATGAAATTCTTTCTCTGCTGCCTTAAAAGAAAGCAAAGGAGGAATCTGGACCAGTGCTTTCTAGATCAGAAGAGTATTCTTTAAATTCTGGTGTACGCATATGCCACTGGATTAGTCCAGATGAAAGGGTTCAGGGAAGTATACCTTCTCCAGGCAGCTCTTTAGTAAACTGCGGGGAGAGGGAAAGATTTCCTGATCCCCAAGCCAAGTAAAAGATGCACAAGCCATCTAAAAAAGGAGGGTAGTATTTCTTTCTGGCATGAACTTGCTCTGCTGGATCCAGCTGCAGCGCCACGCACGTCCACTAGGGGCCGCTCCAACGACCCAATCTGGGCGCGCAAACCGGGCGACGCCCCGCGCGTGCTCACTGGGTGTAGCGTACGCCTCTGAACCTCCGCGGACACCCTAGCTTTGGGCTGCTGCTCCCCTGGTGGCTACGCTAAAGCAAACCTCTAGCAGCTGGGTACGGCAGCTCTTTGGGGACAAAAGTCTTCCGTCTAGGGGGGGCTCCGCTTCGCGCTCACGGATCTTTCGGGCAGACCTGAGCCGGCAGGTATCAGAGGGTGCGCTGTGCTGCTATCGGGGACCAGGAAGAGGCCGGGCTTGCGCGGAGTTGAGGTTGACCTGGGCCGGGGCCCGCGGGACGCCGTCGCTGCCCGGATGTTGCGATGGCTGATCGGGGGAGGCCGAGAACCACAGGGACTGGCCGAGGTAAATCGCCGGGTGGACCCTGCCTGCCGCCGCAGCGGCCTAGCCTGCCCGAACTCTGGCTGCTGTCTGAGCCCGGCTCGCATCTGGACGTGGGACACCCGGCGGAGGCGGGGCCTGCGGGTTCCGAGGGCGAGGTCGGCGCGGGTGGGGGGCCCTTTCCCTGCTAGGTAGACCCCATTTCCAGGAGGTGTGGAGACGGAAACTGATGGAGTCCAACGACAGAATCAAGGATGCCCAACTAGTCTTCTGCCTACTTAAAGCAGTCTCATTCTAATTTAAAAAGCATCCAATTTAGTAGAGAGTAAGACGGTGTGACTGCAGATTTACACTTTTGGTTTGTTTGATATTTTGTCACTTCCCAACATCAACTGATACGTGCTCAGGGAATATGAAATTAGTTTCATTAATTCTATAAAACCAAAAAAGATGTGATTATTTTAAAAATCAATAATTTGCTTAAAAGTTAAAATTATATTCGAATTATTTTGAGTTCCATAGTCACACTTTCTTCATGGGGCGAATAGCTGAATAGACTTAAATGTTGAGAATAAAGTAATTTTGGAACCTGGAAAGTATTGAGGTCTGGAATTTATTTCAAATGCTATTCAAGAATAGGATTCATGTTGAATTCTCTCTCTTTTTTATAGGGAATATTTTTGATTGTTAAAAACGTGCGTTGTAAGGAGTCTTCTCCTTTTTAACTTCCTCATATCTTTGCAGTTGAGGCCTATTATTCGTTGTCTTAAAAAGTATTTCTTACTTAAAATTAGGTTTATTACAGATAGGCTTAAATTCTAAAGATTGTGGAAGAATTGTGGAAAATTGACTAGTTCCTATGTGATATATGTGACAGTTCCTTATTAACCCAATTCTTTTTTTAATCATAGAATTTGATTAACTAATTCTGCCCTGTTTAGCAAGCTTTCATTTGGAGGAAGTAGTGTACAGTTTTCAAACTTCTTGCATTTGCCTTTTCTCATCAAAACCACTGCTAGAAGGGCGATGGGATAAATGAAAAAATTACTGCTTTGGGTTAACTTTTTTTAAACATTAATGAGTGTTAAATTGTATATTTATTCGTGTAAAAGTACTTGTGTTTTATAACTGCTTTGAATTTGTACATTATCCGAACCAGTGATTCTTCGTTCATTATGCAGGAACTTTGTATCTAGGCTTCTAGTTTAAAGCAGTGTTTGCCTACTGGGATGGTTTTGCCCATCGGATGACATTTGGCAATGTCCAGAGACATTTTTCATTGTCATTATTGAGGGGTTCAGGGAGAGGTTGGATTTCTATTGACATGTAGTGTGTACAAGCCAGGAATGATGTTCAGCATTCTGAAATGCACAGAAAATCCTCAACAAAAGAATTACCTGGTCCAAAATGTCAGTATTGTCATGTTTGAGAAGCTACAATTTAGAGATTAAGGAAACAAGTTTTATCATGAAATAGTACTGGATTTGACTATAGGAATGGAATTGGTAAGATCTACCTTACAGAATTATTCAGTGAGTTATAAGCCATATGTGCCTTTATACAGTGTCTGGCATATGGACTGCCACTCACATGTTTTCAAATAGAAATGAAGGTGTGTAGGTCTTAGGACTAAGCATCATACTGTGTAAATTTACCAGTAATCTGTATCACTATTGTCCAAATTTGAATTTATTGAATTCATTGACTATGAATTATTTCATTTTTCCTTTGTTCATTCAGTACGCATATCAAGTGCCTGTAATGGCGTAGGCACTGTTTTAGTCTATGTTATATTTTACCCCTTTGACTTAAAGTTGTATTTCTGCCAAATTTTGAGAAACACCCATTTAAAAATATTGTGTTGGTTTGGCCCATTAGTTTTTTAGATCAGGTTTATTGAGGTATAATTTCCATAAAACAAAATGCATCCTTTAAAATTTATTTTGACCTGAAATTATTTAAATTTATTATGTGGATTTGTGGTAAGAGAAATGTTTTATGTTAAGTTGGCAGTTACTTAATATTAGGGGAAGTAATATATAGTATTAGGATATCATATATTACAGTTTCTAAAATCTTGTGTTCTTAGATGTATAGCATATTCAATATTATCTTTTATCATAATTATTCCAATATTATTATTGGAATTATAATTATTCCAATATTATCTTTTATCATAAATCATTTTATGTTTTTTTCTGTTTCCCCCATTACAAGAAATCTCCTTTACAGACAATAGGTGAAGAACAAACCCAGAACCCCTACACTGAACTGCTTGTACTGAAAGCTCATCATGACATTGTACGGTATCTGGTACAGTTAGATGACTCAAGGTAAGCAGCTCTAGTTACCCAATTGACTACTGTTTGGAAAGAGTTTTTTTTGGGAATTTTACAAAATTCAGAATCTAGCTTTTGTAAAAATTTTGGAACTGATCAGTAATAGCATTTAGTAGAAATTGACCTCAGTGGCTTGATGAAATATGTGTCTGAAGTCTTTTTGCTCAGAAGTTAGGGTATCATTTCTGGTGATTTGATGGTTATTTTTGCTTGTTCAAAGTTTTGGGTTTCTTTTTTGTTATTGTTTTTGAGTACTCAACAAATACTCTTGTTAGTTTAAAGGAAATGTGTGATTTTAAAATGTTGGTGGGAAAAAAAAAAATGTTGGTGGGAGTTTTAACTGTATGTTAAGGTGAATCTAAATTTGAGAACCAGCCCAGGTGGCACAGTGGTAAACAGTCCGCCTGCCACTGCAGGAGACACAGGAGATGCGGGTTTGATCTCTGGGTCGGGAGATCCCTGGAGAAGGAAATGGCTACCCACTCCAGTATTCTTGCCTGGAAAATTCCACGGACAGAGGAGCCTGGTGGTCTATAGTCCAGGGGGGTCACAGAGTCAGACATGAGTGAGTGCACGTGTGCGCAGACACACACACACGCACACACACACACCCCACATACACACAAAATGTTTAAATATCAGGTACCTCCCAGGAGTGTACTATTTTCAGTAGAAGATTAGAAAAGTATTTAATTTGAATTTTTTGTTATTCAAAATGTACCTTATTCTTTTTTTTTTTTTTTAACACCAAAAACAGTTTGTATTGGGTTATAGCTAGTTAGCAATGCTGTGACAGTTCCAGGTGAACAGTGAAGGGACTCAGCCATACACATCCATACATATCCACATATCCACTCTCCCCCACACCGCTTCCATCCTGGTTGGCACATAACATTGAGCAGAGTTCCATGTGCTATTCAGTAGGTTTTTGTTGTTATCCATTTTAAATATAGCAGTGTGTACATGACCTTCCCAAAGTCCTTAAGTATCTCTTCCCCCCAGCAACTTTGAGTTCATTTTCTAAGTCTGTGAGTCTCTTTCTGTTTTATAAGTTTATTTGTGTCGTTTCTTCTTAGATTCCACATGTAAGGGATGTCATATGATATATCTCCTCTACTTCACTCGGTGTGACACTCTCTAGGTCCACTGGTGTCGCTGCACTTGGCCTTACTCCATCCTTTTTAACGGCTGAGTAACATTCCCCCCACTTCTCTCTCTCTGTCTCTCTGTATATATATGTATATACACGCATATATATATCTTTCTTTCTTTATCCATTCCTCGGTCAGTGGACATTTATGTTGTTTCCATGTCTTGGCCGTTGTAAACAGTGCTGCAGTGAACATTGGGGTGCGTGTATCTTTTCAGGCCGTGTTTTTCTCTGGATATATCCCCAGGAGTGGATGTAGGGTCATTTGGTAGCTCCGTTTTTAGTTCTGTAAGGAACCTCCATACTGTTCTCCACAATGGCCTATACCAATTTACATTCCCACCAACATCGCCGGAGGGTTCCTTTCTCTCCACTCCCTCTCCAGCATTTGTTGTTTGTAGGTTTTTGATGATGGCCAGTCTGACCAGTGTGAGGGGATGTCTCACTGTAGTTTTGATCTGCATTCCTCTAATAACTAGCAGTTTTGAACATCTTTTCACGTGCTAAAGGCCATCTATTTGTCCTCTATAGAGAAATGTCTGTTTAGGTCTTCTGCCCATTTTTTGAGTGGGTTGTTTGTTTTGATGCTATTAAGTGTCATAAGCTGTTTGTAAATTTTCGAGACCAGTCCCTTATCAGTCACATCATTTGCAAATATTTTCCCTCAGTCTGTGGGTTGTCTTTTTGTTTTGTTTATTGTTTCATTGCTGTGAAAAAGCTTTTGGGTTTAAGTAGGTCTCATTTGTTTATTTTTGCTTTTATTTCCATTATTCTGAGAGATGGGTTAAAAATGATTTTGCTGTGATTTATGTCAGAGAGTGTTCTACCTATGTTTTCGTCTAAGTTTTATAATGTCTGATCTTACATTTAGGTCTTTAATCCATTTTGCACTTATTTTTGTGTGTGGGTTTAGAAATGATCTAATTTCGTTCTTTTACATGTGGCTGTCCAGTTTCCCCAGCACCATTTGTTGAAAGACTCTTTCCAACATTGTGTAGTCTTGCATCCTTTGTCATAGATTAATTGACTAGGTGCATGGGAAAATGAACCTTATTCTATACTTCCTTGCTAACATGTATAATGTTGTGTTTAGTATATTTGCAAATAGAGAAGGTGTATAGGTCTTAGGACTGTAGATTTAGCTTGTTATTGATCTGTAGATCTGTTTTATTAAGCCTCTGTTCAACTATATGCTTATCCTTTGTAGCATCTATCACAAATAATGATTACACAAGTAATTGTGTAACTGTATAAGAGAGTGAGGGACATTTTTTTTTCTTATTCTCCACAGTATCCTTAGTACCTGGCATGGTGCCTTACATGTAGCAGGTAACTAATTGTTAAATGAATGAGTGACTCCCTCAACTATTAAGTGTACATGTTGCATGCCATCCTGAATCCCTAACCCCACTTCTCTTGTCTCTATCAACTACTCCACTATCATCTCTTAACTTTCTCTTTTGTCTTTGATACCACCTTTATTATTTTTCATCCATTTTGAACTCAGTGGGTGACTGCTCCTGTGATTATTTCCAATTCTCAGTATCATTGCTGATGTCCTTTAACCTTGTCTTCTCTGCTTTTCTTATGTCTTTGGTGTTTAGTTGATTGTCCCACATGCAGTGCAATTCTGGCAATACCTGGAGTTGTGTTGAATTTTAAAGGTTAAGAGGACAGTCCTGTTTAACAGTCCCTTCACCACAGTCACAGCTGCAATCTCTGGGGTTCCCAGGCCACCTGCACTTTTGGCCAGTTAGCTACAAATTCTCACTACCCCCTCAGGTTTGATAATTCTCTAGAATGACTAACAGAACTCAGGAAAGCACTATATTTATGATTACAGTTTTTAAAAAATTAATTAAATTGGAGGCTAATTACAGTATTGTAGTTTTTTGCCATACATTGACATGAATCAACAATGGGTGTACATGTGTCCCCCATCCTGAACCCCCCTTCCAACCCCCTTCCCATCCCATCCCTCAGGGTTGTCCCAGTTCACCAGCTCTGAGTGCCCTGTTTGCATCGAATTCATGCATTGAATTTGGGCTGGTGATGTATTTCATATATGTAATATACATGTTTCAGTGCTATTCTCTCAAATCATCCCACCCCCGCCTTCTCCCACAGAGAATATCTGTGTCCCTTTTGCTGACTCACATATAGGGTCATTGTTACCATCCTTCTAAATTCCATATATATGTGTTAATATACTGTATTGGTGTTTTTCCTTCTGACTTACTTCACTCTGTATAATAGGCTCCAGTTTCATCCACCTCATTAGAACTGATTCAAATGTGTTCTTTTTAATGGCTGAGTAATACTCCATTGTGTATATGTACCACAGCTTTCTTATCCATTCTTCTGCCGATGGACATCTAGGTTGCTTCCATGTCCTGGCTATTATAAACAGTGCTGTGATGAACATTGGGGTACACGTGTCTCTTTCAATTCTGGTTTCCTCAGTGTATATGCCCAGCAGTGGGATTGCTGGGTCATAAGGCAGTTCTATTTCCAGTTTTTTAAGGAATCTCCATACTGTTCTCCATAGTGGCTGTACTAGTTTGCATTCTCACCAACAGTGTAAGAGGGTTCCCTTTTCTCCACACCCTCTCCAACATTTATTGTCTGTAGACTTTTTGATAGCAGCCATTCTTACTGGCATGAAATGGTACATCATTGTGGTTTTGCTTTGCATTTCTCTGATAATTAGTGATGTTGAGCATCTTTTCATGTGTTTGTTAGCCATCTATCTTATTATAAAGGATATGATTGGGGCTATCCAAATGAAGAGATACAGAGTCAGGTCTAGAAGGACACCAAATGCAAAGTTTCTGGGTCCTCAGGACACATCCCCCTTTCAGTGTATCAGTGTGCATCACCAGTGAGGAAGCTCCCTCAAACTTTGGGTGTCCAGAATTTTATTGGGGTTTTTTTACATGGGAATGATTATTTCACTTATTTGCCACATGACTGAACTCAGTTTCCAGTCCTTCTCTACCTGTCGTCCCCTCCCTGAGCCCCCAGGTTGGGAGGTTAAGATGATATCCCATGGCTCAAAGTCCCAAACCTCTAATTACATGGTTCATATTTCCCACATGGCCAGTCCCCATCCTTACATTGTCTAAGGGTCTACCATGAGTCATCTCATTAACATAAACTCAGGTGAGGTCTGAGGGACCCAGCTCTCTTTTAGAAACCAAGGATAAGTCCAGCCAAATTATTGTATGAACACATGCTCCTCAGATTTTTAAGATTTCACATTGATTGCTATCCTTCAACCAGAGAAGGCAATGGTACCCCACTCCAGTACTCTTGCCTGGAAAATCCCATGGACAGAGGAGCCTGGTGCGCTGTAGTCCATGGGGTCGCTAAGAGGGACTTTACTTTCACTTTCCACTTTCATGCATTGGAGAAGGAATTGGCAACCCACTCTGGTGTTCCTGCCTGGAGAATCCCAGGGATGAGGGAGCCTGGTGGGCTGCTGTCTTTGAGGTCGCACAGAGTTGGACACGACTGAAGCAACTTAGCAGTAGCAGCAGCTATCCTTCATAGTGTCTTCTTGACTATTCTTGTTACATAGTTTGAAGAGTTTGAAGAAAAGGCCATCTCGTAGAATAATGATCATTGTACAGATACTGATATTTGATTGCATTTTCCCAGTGTGGTGCTTGTGTGAAGGCTAAGTCTCTTTAGTTGTGCCTGACTCTGTGACCCTATGGACTGTGGCCTGCCAGGCTCCTCAGTCTATGGGATTCTCCAGGCAAGAATACTGGAGTGCGTTGTCATGCCCTTATCAGGGGATCTTTCTGACCCAGGGATCGAACCCACATCTCTTATGTCTCCTGTGTTGGCAGGCAGGTTCTTTAATACTTGTGTATACTTCAGTTATTCAGTGATGTAGTAAGTGTTTTGTCAATAGTACAAAGCTATAGAAGAGAATATCAGCTATCTATTACCATTGTCAAATATCAGCCCAAGCAGTGACTGCAGCCATAAAATTAAAAGATGTGTGCTCCTTGGAAGAAAAGCTATGCCAAACCTAGACAGTGTCCTAAAAAGCAGAAACATCGTTTTACCAACAAAGGTCCATATGGTCAAAGCTATGGTTTTTCCTGTAGTCATGTACGGATGTGAGAGTTGGACCATAAAGAAGACTGAGTGCCAAAGAATTGATGCTTTTGAACTGTGGTGTTGGAGAAGACTCTTGAGGGTCACTTGGACTGCAAGGAGGTCAAACCAGTCCATCCTAAAGGAAATCGCCCCTGAATACTCATTAGAAGGACTGATGCTGAAGCTCCACCTGATGTGAAGAGCCAACTCATTGGAAAAGACTCAGATGCTGGGAAAGATTGAGGGCAGGAGAAGTGGGTGGCAGAGGTTGAGATGGTTGGATGGCATCACCGACTCAATGAACATGGGTTTGAGCAAACTCTGGGAGATGGTGAAGGACAGGGAAGCCAGGTTTGCTCCAGTCCATGGGGTTGCAAAAATTGGGCATGACTGAGCAACTGAACAACAGCAACAAAAGCAAACAATTTATTGCACTATTTTGTGCGGTGACATTTGGGTAGGCTCAGCTTGATGGTTCTGTTGTCTGTGCCAGGATCAGCTGATCTTGTTTAGGTTCATGTATGCTTATGTGGTTACCTGGTGGATTGGTTGGGGTTGGCAGGTTCACGGTGGTCTCAGCTGGGATGACTGGGGATCTCTCCATGTGGTTGCTCGAGTGCTATTTCAATAGGAATGGAATTTAAATACTGGTAAAAGGGCAAGCCCCAGTGTAAAACTCTTCAAGTCTATTTTCAGTATGTTTGCTGCTGTTTCATTGGTTAAAGCAAGTCAGAAGCTGGCATGAATTCAGTAAGTTGATGAATGAACTCTATCTCTTGATGGGAGAAGCAACTAAATCCTATTGCAGAAGGTGGTAGATATAGGGAGGGAGATTGTTGGTCACGTTTATTGTATACCACAGTGAATCTAAATGTCTTGAATAGATTTTAAAACAGGCCAACTTTTTTGGCTTTTGCAATCAGGTGAACATATTACCATATGAACCACATTTAATTCTTTGTCTTCAAGTCATGACTATGTCAGAATTTGCATGTAATTAGGTATGAAGTTTTTCACTCAGTTGCAGACCTGAAGAACTTTTGATCTCTTTTGTTTGAAAAAATTTAATTCTGTAGTGTACTTTTAAAAAACCTGAAAGAGTCATTATTGGTAAGAATTACATTAAAAATATGCAAGTGATGTAACTGTTATAAGCAGAAGAGCGCAGTGTTTTCATTCTTAATGTAATAGTTTAGATAGTTCAGATATAGCTTTCCCATTACATATGTTCATTATTTATGCATTGTCAAATTACAGAAATACCTTTCCAGTATTTAAGTAGTATATCATTATTCCTTTTATGTTTTTATTTAGTTTTTATGGACATCACATTCTGGATTTTTGGTCAACTGTTGTAATCCAGGTTTCACGCTTCAGGTCTTTAGATAATATCATTTTATTGAGAATTTTGCAGAAGGATTTTCTTGTTTTCTCGGTGGCTCAGCTAAAACCAGTGAGTGGAAAATTTTCTCAGATTGGTTTTTGAAGATACCAAATAAATCCTGTATAACCTAACAGACAGCTGCCTTTTCTTTTCTTCTTCAGTATTTTTTGAACATGAAGTGAGGGTCATATTGATTGGGAGATCACTAAAGAAGGCTAAGCCTCAGCAAGAGTCTTCCAAAAAATGGACTGTGCTAAAATTGCATGTAATACTCTAGCATTTGACACATTAAACTAAACTGAGTTCATAACACATTTTAAGAATAGTTTTCTCTGTTGCTCATTTGACCATCCCTTGCTTCTCCAGGAAACAGACAAGGTTATGTAGGATGGTGATCATGACTGGAAAAGAATCAGATGACCCATGAAATGCCAGGCTGGAGGCCAGCGTGTACCCCTAGGATGACTGTGAAGCTGTACATTCACAGGGGTCTAAACAAACAGTACAGTTTGATAATTCACTAACAGTGAACAATATGCTACATCTTTAAGAAAATATTCTAAAGCTAAGAATAACATTTAGAGAATAGAGATCAGTAGTCAAGACCATTTAGATCCTCCTAATACCTCAGTTTCCTGGGAAGTAGACAATAAAATGGAGTTAAGCATGAAAAAGTATTGTTAGAAATACGAAAGGAAAGGGAAGAAGCAGGATTGGACTAGGGGAGCCATCTCAAACTGTGATGGAGATTTGACCAAGTCTCTGTAAGCCCAGTATGGACTCTGGAGGAAAGAACGCTCTTTAGATGGTCCTGCTTTAGGGAAATAACTAGGGCTGTCTAACCTGCATTGCTTGGACACTGGCTGAGGGTCATCCAGAAATGTGCCCTGGCTTCCACCACCTTGCTTCTGTCCCGGGGACTGGGTGCCAGCTGAGAGAGTTTGCGTGCGTGCTTAGTCGCTTCAGTCGTGTCCGACTCTGAGACCCCATGGACCATCGCCTGCCGGGCTCCTCTGTCCATGGGATTCTCCAGGCAAGAATACTGGCGTGGGTTGCCATTTCCTTCTCCAAAGAGGTAGTTTAACTTCAGCTCAAAAGCTGAAACGGACTCTGAAGTCAACAGCTGGAGGCAGATTCACTGCCTTCCTCGTAACTGGGCAGCTAGTCCTGTCTTGAAGGGGTATCTGCAAGTCAAGATCTATACTGCCTTTCTATACAAACTCTATCTTGAGATCAGTAGTGTTTGATGAGAGGACATTTTCTTTATAGAAGGATTCAAGCTAGGAAGAATGATAGAATTGGACTGTTATTTTGCCATCTCTAATAGAATAACAAATTTAGGCAATGCTTATTGATAGCTGTTAACATCACAAACACACACACACACAAGATTGCCAGAAATTGTATTTCCTATTGGGGAATATAAACTCCTTATGAAGAAGTAGTCTTACCAGATAGTCAAATTTAAATATGATTAAGTCTCTAAAGGTCTCAGTTTACTAGAAACACAAGGGACACAGATGCATATCAAATGATAACGCAAGAAGGTAGCTGACAAAATCCAGAGTGTGAGAACTCTGAAGACAAATGCATAATTACAAGGAGGAAAATATACGAAGAGAGAATAAAATAAGAGAGACTTTAGAGATATATCGGTCAGTTGCAGTATATGAACCTTATTCATGGACTGTATCATCCATGAGGTCGCAAGCAGTTGGACATGACTGAGTGTCCAACTTTCACTTTTCACTAGATCTTACTTCTAATATACTTAAAAAACATTGTGAGACAAATTTGATTACATTGTGGTGATGTTAAGGAATTAAATGTTAACTTATTTGTGATGTAAATACGTATTGAAGTATTTATTGATGAAATACGGGATTTGCATCAAAATAATCTGCAGGGGGCGGGTACTGACTGTGGTACAGATGAAACAATATTGGTCATAAGTTGATAACTATTGAAGACATGTGATGAGTACCTGGAGATTTTTGTTATATTGTTCTCACTTTTATATGTATTTAAATTCTTCATAATGAACAGTTTAAAATGATATACATTTGATATAGAGGGAAAAACCCTCCAGTTTAAAAGCTATTTTTGTTTCAGATATTTTTTCTTGGATATTATTAGAAGTAGGAATCACACACATAGACATGAACCCATCAGCTTAATAGCTAGATTACCAGCTAGCAAAAAGCTGGATTAAAGGATGTAGCTTTGATATACAACCACAGTGGGTTTCCTAATTTTCACCCTGAGTTATGTAGACTTATTCACTGAATTGTTGGTACAGCTGGACATTCGCAAGCTTCCCACTCCGATGTAAGTTTACCTCAAAAGTAAGACCAAACCAGACTGTTCCCTTGCTGTGCTGTGCTGTGCTTAGTCGCTTAGTCGTGTCTGACTCTGTGACTGCATGGACTGTAGCCCGCCAGGCTCCTTTGTCCATGGGACTCTCCAGGCAAGAATATTGGAGTGGGTTGCCATGCCCTCCTTGTTCCCTCGCTATGAACAGACAAATCTCAGAGAACCCAGAATGGTCTGATCTGAGCATACTCAATGAGTTCTTTAACCTTATTTATTACTCAGTGGGACAGAGAGAGGCCAAGGATATTTCTGTAGTAGAAATTCCTTCCAGAGAAGGCAATGGAGCCTGGTAGGCTACAGTCCTTGGGGTTGCGAAGAGTTGGACACGACTGAGCGACTTCACTTTCACTTTTCACTTTCATGCATTGGAGAAGGAACTGGCAACCCACTCCAGTGTTCTTGCCTGGAGAATCCCAGGGACGGGATTGCCTGTCATAGTGGGCTGCCATCTATGGGGTCGCACAGAGTTGGACACGACTGAAGCAACTTAGCAGCAGCAGCAGAAGTTCCTTCACAGGTATTTGAGCTCAGAGAGATGTAGTTTGCCACCAATTTAAGTCACACAGATTTTTTTGTATTCTAATACTTATAAACTTGATGTAGTTTAACTTTGTGATTTGGGGGAGGTGAAAGCTTATCAAAGATTTTACCTTTGCAAATAACTGGGAACTAAAGATTTTTCTGTCTTTATGCTATTTGTGAGACGTTTGTATTAGAATTGTGTTAATTAAATACATGTGCTTGTGCTTAGTTGCTCAATCGTGTCCAACTCTTTGTGTTACTTCAGTTCAGTTCAGTTCAGTCGCTCAGTCATGTCCAACTCTTTGCGACCCCATGAATTGCAGCATGCCAGGCCTCCCTGTCCATCACCAACTTCCAGAATTCACTCAGACTCACGTGTTACTTAGTCAAGGGAAAAATTTTTTGATGCTAGAGTAGATCATGAAAGAGTCAACAGCATAAATATCTATGGTTCCTGAAAATGCTTTGAAGTTGACTTCAGCTTCTCTTACAAGTTTCTGTCTACAAACTTCTCTAATTTTCTTCAAGTAATTCTAGCATCAAGGTAAGTAAAAGTCTATTTTAAATGAAAATTTTGACATTTTTTATTTTTGTCTGGTTTCTGATATTAGCATTTTTCAACTTTATTATAAAACTATATATTATTTTAGTTGCATTATGATTAGAAAGTACTTGTGGATTTGGTGGAAAGGGACTTCTGCATTGTCATAATAATACTCTATTTTTATTTTTCCAGGACTTTATGGTTATGTAAATATTGAATACAAGAAAATTTATGTTTAGGTTTATGGCTTATCATTTTTTATGTCCTTTAAGGTTATATTTGAATCTGTAGCACCTTTGATTTAATTAAAATAAATTCTCCTGAATAAGAACTATTAAATAAGCACTTAAGTGAGGGCTATAGGAATTATTGCAGTAATACTTTATTTTATACAAATCTTTTTGTACTTTTGCTGTTCTTTCAGCCCACAGTTGGCAAGAATGAGAATACTTTTGCTGAGCTATCCAGAGGAAGGTGTTTATAGGAACTGATTCCTATAAATTGAAATAAGCATTACAGAATTCTCAGTGGATTGATTATTTGGACCCTGTAGCATTCCATCATACTGCAGGCTGTGAGCCCTTCAAAGACAGGAACTTAGCTCATTGATCTTTACTTTCAGGATCAAGCATATAAATATATAAAATTAATGCTTAATGTATAGGTAAAGCTTACTAAAGATTTCTAGAATAAGTAAATCATTGTTCAGTTCAGTTCTGTCGCTCAGTCGTGTCTGACTCTTTGCGACCCCATGAACCGCAGCACGCCAGGTGTCACTGTCCATCATCAACTCCCAGAGTCTACCCACACCCATGTCCATCGAGTTGGTGATGCCATCCAACCATCTCTTCCTCTGGCGTCCCCTTCTCCTCCTGCCTTCAATCTTTCCCAGCATCAGGGTCTTTTCAAATGAGTCAGCTCTTTGCATCAGGTGGCCAAAGTATTGAAGTTTCAGCTTCAACATCAGTCCTTCCAATGAACACCCAGGACTGATCTCCTTTAGGACTGT
>NW_011494824.1:2937742-2938333 GCF_000754665.1 Bison bison bison | reverse complement strand
TATGTACCACAGCTTCTTTATCCATTCATCTGTCGATGGACATCTAGGTTGCTTCCATGTTCTAGCTATTGTAAACAGTGCTGCAGTGAACAATGGGATACATGTGTCTTTTCAATTTTGGTTTTCTCAACGTATATGCCTAGGAGTGGGATTGCTGGGTCATATGGTGGTTTTATTCCTAGTTTTTTAAGGAATCTCCATACCATCTTCCATAATGGCTGTATCAGTTTACATTCCCACCAACAGTGCAAGAGCGTTCCCTTTTCTCCACACCCTCTTCAGCATTTGTTTGCAGACTTTTTGATGATGGCCATTCTGACTGGTGTGAGGTGATATCTCATTGTAGTTTTGATTTGCATTTCTCTAATAATGAGCAATGTTGAGCATCTTATCAAATTATTTTTCTTGTTAGTATTTGTATCATGGTTGCCTTCTACTCTACAAAATATAGATGATTTTTTTTTTGCCATGTAGTGAATGGATGGTAAAGAGTAGGGAAAAGCTATAATTTAGTTCATTAGTTCACTTCAGTTCAGTCGCTCAGTCGTGTCCGACTCTTTGTGACCCCATGAATCGCAGCACGCCAGGCCT
>NW_011494824.1:2936125-2937642 GCF_000754665.1 Bison bison bison | reverse complement strand
ATTTGGAACCAGTCTGTTGTTCCATGTCCATTTTGAACTGTTGCTTCCTGACCTGCATATAGGTTTCTCAAGAGGCAGGTCAGGTGGTCTGGTATTCCCATTTCTTTCAGAATTTTCCAGTTTATTGTGATCCACACAGTCAAAGGCTTTGGTATAGTCAATAAAGCAGAAATAGATGTTTTTCTGGAACTCTTGCTTCTTTGATGATCCAGCTGATGTTGGCAATTTGATCTCTGGTTCCTCTGCCTTTTCTAAAACCAGCTTGAACATCTGGAAGTTCATGGTTCACATATTGCTGAAGCCTGGCTTGGAGAATTTTGCGTGTGAGATGGGTACAATTGTGCGGTAGTTTGAGCATTCTTTGGCATTGCCTTTCTTTGGGATTGGAATGAAAACTGACCTTTTCCAGTCCTGTAGCCACTGCTGAGTTTTCCAAATTTGCTGGCATATTGAGTGCAGCACTTTCACAGCATCATCTTTCAGGATTTGAAATAGCTCACCTGGAATTTCATCGCCTCCACTAGCTTTGTTCGTAATGATGCTTTCTAAGGCCCACTTGACTTCACATTCCAGGATGTCTGGCTCTAGGTCATTGATCACACCACTGTGACTATTTTTGCTTATTCACACTGCTTGAGAACAGTGCTTTCTTGATTTTATTATAAATCAGCCACTGTGACTTTTATTATAAGTCAGCCACTGTACAAATTATTTTTTTTTTTGCCTTTTAAAAAATTTTTATTTATTTTTTAATTGAAGGATAATTGCTTCACAGAATTTTGTTCTCTGTCAAACCTCAGCATGTATCAGCCATAGGTATACATACATCCCCTCCCTCCTGAATCTCCCTCCCGATCCCACCCCCTCTAGGTTGATACAGAACCCCTGTTTGAGTTTCCTGAGCCATACAGCAAGTTCCCGTTGGCTGTCTATTTTACATATGGTAATGTAAGTTTCATGTCACTTTTTCCATACATTTCACCCTCTCCTCCCCTGTCTCCATGTCCATAAGTCTTTCTCTGGGTCTGTTTCTCCATTTCTTCCCTGTAAATAAATTATTCAGTACCATTTTTCTAGATTCCATAAGTGAAAGTGAGTCACTCAGTCATGTCTGACTCTTTGTGACCCCCATGGACTGTAACCTACCAGGCTCCTCTGTCCATGGAATTTTTCAGGCAGGAGTACTGGGGTTGGTTGCCATTTCCTTCTCCAGGGAATCTTCCTGACCCGGGGATTGAACCTGGGTCTCCCGCATTGCAGGAAGATGCTTTACCATCTGAGCATATATATGGATTAGAATATGATATTTATCTTTCTCTTTCTGGCTTACTTCGCTCTGTGTAATCTAACCTCATTAGAACTGACTCAAATGCATTCCTTTTTATGGTTGAGTAATATTCCACTGTGTATATGTACCACAGCTTCTTTATCCATTCATCTGTCGATGGACATCTAGGTTGCTTCCATGTTCTAGCTATTGTAAACAGTGCTGCAGTGAACAATGGGATACATGTGTC
>NW_011494824.1:2896826-2936025 GCF_000754665.1 Bison bison bison | reverse complement strand
CCGGAGTTCACTCAGACTCACGTCCATCAAGTCAGTGATGCCATCCAGCCATCTCATCCTTTGTCGTCCCCTTCTCCTCCTGCCCCCAATCCCTCCCAGTATCAGAGTCTTTTCCAATGAGTCAACTCTTCGCATGAGGTGGCCAAGTACTGGAGTTTCAGCTTTAGCATCATTCCCTCCAAAGAAATCCCAGGGCTGATTTCCTTCAGAATGGACTAGTTGGATCTCCTTGCAGTCCAAGGGACTCTCAAGAGTTCTGCAACACCACAGTTCAAAAGCATCAATTCTTCGGCGCTCTTCACAGTCCAACTCTCACATCCATACGTGACCACTGGAAAAACCATAGCCTTGACTAGATGGACCTTTGTTGGCAAAGTAATGTCTCTGCTTTGAAACATGCTATCTAGGTTGGTCATAACTTTTCTTCCAAGGAGTAAGCGTCTTTTAATTTCATGGCTGCAGTCACCATCTGCAGTGATTTGGGAGCCCCCCAAAAATAAAGTCTGACACTGTTTCCACTGTTTCCCCATCTATTTCCCATGAAGTGATGGGACCAGATGCCATGATCTTAGTTTTCTGAATGTTGAGCTTTCAGCCAACTTTTTCACTCTCCTCTTTCACTTTCATCAAGAGGCTTTTTAGTTCCTCTTCACTTTCTGCCATAAGGGTGGTGTGATCTGCATATCTGAGGTTATTGATATTTCTTCCAGCAATCTTGATTCCAGCTTGTGCTTCTTCCTGCCCAGTGTTTCTCATGATGTACTCTGCATATAAGTTAAATAAGCAGGGTGACAATATACAGCCTTGACATACTCCTTTTCCTATTTGGAACCAGTCTGTTGTTCCATGTCCATTTTGAACTGTTGCTTCCTGACCTGCATATAGGTTTCTCAAGAGGCAGGTCATGTGCTCTGGTATTCCCATCTCTTTCAGAATTTTCCAGCCATTTTTTCATGCCAAGAAACAAGGACTATTTCTTTAGTCCTTTAAACCTGCTAGAGGTAATCAGAAATGTGTTGGACTGGAAAGTGCCATATTGGAAACATAAATAAGTACGATAATTACTAAATTTCATTGATTCTAAAAAGCCTATTTTTGGTACAGTAACATTTCTAAAATTTGGATACATCATATAATTGGTGTCTTTCATTTATAACTAACAGCATTTTTCCTTAATAGTACATAAAATAATAGTATGTCTTACAATTGATGTCTTATATTTCTTTAGTACATTTTTAAACAATCACTGAATTTTAAGATCTTGAAATAAGAACCACATGTAATTGATTTTGGCATTTCCCTAACACATGATGTGAAATCTTACTATTTTGTGTGTATCAGTAAAGAAGGATTTCTCTTAAAATCTTTAGACTTGAATCTTTGGGTTCTATTAATTTAGAGTGTTTAAAAATTTTTTTTGTATATTATTATATGGCAGTATAGCCCCTATTTTTTCTTCCATTGACTATATTAAACATTATTGGCATTTAATTACTTCTTTTATTGTTCCCTACTTCTTTTCATAGTTATAGTGTATCTTACTGTTAGGGATTCTTAGATTGAAGTTTCATTTCTCATTTGGAGATGGCTAGAGTGTGTGCTTCACGGATGAGGATAAACTGATTTAAGATAAGCTGATACAGTGCTGCCAGTTTTCAGTTATCCATGCTAGGAGAATGGATAATTGTCATTTGTGAATGATCTTCCTTCCCTTTATTCGTTATTTTATGGCTGGTACTGGTATGTAGCAAAGTCAAATTGGTTTGCATTTTAAAGCTTCACGTTTCCTCTTTAGAGCAGGTAATAATAAATACTGGAAAGGCAAAAAAAAAAGAAAAGGCAATAGAATATGAGAATTGAAAAGCCTGAATAATACACAAACTGGATAATTGACCTCTGAACGATAAAAAGAAAAAAATGGGCTGTGGATTCATGCATTACTATTGAGCATTGTTTAGATTTAACTTTTGTTCACCACTGATTGAATTAAAGTTTGAAATGAGATGCTCTGTATCTCATTTCTAAACTCTCAACCGTTCAATCATCTCTCATTGTGAAGTCATGAGATTCAGACATGATAAAGCAATAATGAGAAGTTAAAAATCAGGGCTAGAAAAAAGTATATTTTAAACCTGTACTCTTCTAAAAGGGAGAAAAGCAATTATAAGAGTTTCAAGAATCAATAGAAATTGATATTTTATACCAAAGAAATCTTAAGACCTTGAGTTCTGCCCTCCCCTTCATCATGGTACAAGTAAAAAGAAATCAATAGCCCTAGAAACATAAGCTGTTAAAGATTGACATCCAGCAGTATTTTTGATATTTAAGGCATTGCTTCGTATTCTGATTCAGACAGTCTGTGTAATTAAGCATAAGAAATTGTTTTTAAATATAAAATTGTTTTCTTTTTAGTCTCCATATCTTTTATATATTTCATTTTGAAAACAGAATAAATGTTATGTATGGGTTTAAAAATAGTTCTTTGTATGGTTTCTATCTAGTTAACTAAGACATTTTAAATGGTCCTTTCTGTTAAAGATAAGTAGTTCTTTATTAAAAGTTACTAATGGACTCTGTCAGAGTCCATTAGGCCAATTTCCCATCTCCTAATCTCTTAGCTCCTGCAGTAGAAGATGTAATCAAAAGATTCTGCAGCAGGTACTGAGTATGGGAATTGTCAGAGCCAGTGAGGACAGTAGCTATATATGAGGCTTTGAAACTGAGCGTGAGAAATTTGAACTTGATGCTCAGTTTGGACTGTTAAGGGAAGTGTTATATGACTGAAGTAGGGAGATTATATGGATCTCTATAGGGTAAAATTCAATAGAACAGAGACTCTCAGGGCCAAAGTATTAATAGTTTTTGTGTCCTCAAGTATCAGTTCTCTACTTTTCTCCCAATGGCGCACACACAGCTCACAATGTTTACTTTAATGAAGATGTTTAAGGCATGTCCAAATTTTTGTGAAAATATGCTAACAATCTTGCATGGAAGTACACATTTTCTAAACACCATAGCTGCTTGTGGAGTACCACTTATTAATGGTTATTAACCATAACCAGATGCAGTTCATAGCTGGCTCTCAATAATACTACCTCCTTCTCTCCCATTCAGAAAAGCAAACTTTTGAATTCAAGTGAATAAAAAGTGATATTAGAAGAACAACTTGGAATCGATTTTGATTATTTACACACTTGTGTAGTACATTATTAACAAATCAGTTGACATGGTTAAAATGTGACTGCTCTATACCACTGTGTTGGGACACTGCTTGAGAACAATGCTATATTGATTTTATTATAATTCAGCCATTGTGATGAATAATCCTGTACAGATTATTTTTCTTGATAGTGTTTGTATCATGGTTATCTTCTACTCTATAAAGTATAGATGGTTGGTTTTTGATCTGTAGTGAATGAATGGTAAAGAGTAGAGAAAAGCTATAATTTAGTTCATTACAATTCTTTTTTTATGCCAAGAAGCAAACTTACCTTTACCTTTTTCAAGAATATTCATTAAAAAAAACCAAAACAGAAACCAAACTTTCCAAACCAAAGGACATGAAAGGGAGATGGGATATTTATGTGGAAAGACCACAGAACTGAGAGGAACAAAGGAGAGACACTGGCTTTAAATATAGTAGACTTAAAATATCTAAATACCTTTACCTAGAATATAAGGAATCTAAGGACAAGATTCCTTTGGTCTACTCCTGGGATATCACTTCCTGTCACTGTAGCTTTTCCTCAGCTTGTTTTCATGTCACTTCAGGGTTTAATCATATAATTTTAAAGGAAGGACTTTAACGATCATTTATAGATCTCCCTTATTCTTAGTCTAGCAGTTATAATTCTCTGAATGGTCTTATTCATTTTTGGATTTGCTGTACCTGACACAAAAATTAGAAAGTATTCTATAAAGATTTATTAAGTTGGCTTAAAGAACTTAATGTACATTGATATTAGTAAGTCAGAATGCTATTAATAAAGTCGGGTAATTCTTTTTTAAAACTTTTATTCTTACTTATTTGACTGCGTCAGGCCTTTGTTGTGGCATGCGAACTCTTAGTTCTGGCACGTGGGGTCTAGTTGCCCAACCAGGGATCGAACTCAGGGCTCCTGCACTGGGAGCAAGGAGTCTTATCTACTGGACCACCCGGGAAGTCCCTAACGTCTGATTAGTCTTAGTAATTTTAGCACTTAAATGTCATCAGTAATTTTTTGTTTTTCTTGACCTTTTTTCTCTAACCAGATTTGCATCTGCTGGTGATGATGGAACTGTAGTTGTGTGGAATGCCCAGGTGTGTATTGATTCTATGTGGATTATCTAACACAGACATGACTCTATAGTTGAGTATGTATTCATAAACATTACCTGGAGATGAGACTGCATACCAGTAGACTGAGCCGAATTAATGTTTGAAAAGGGCTGCTTAGGATGAATCCATTTACAGTGAGGACCAATGTTTCATATATAGTTTTTAATTTAAGATTTTTCCTGAGAAACAAATGCTAAATTATGGAAATAAATGTCTTAATTTTAATTAAGCAAAATTTAAGTTAGCAGCTATGTACTGATTCTGAAAATGAATCAGGTGTTGATTTTTGTGAGAGACAGTTTTTTCCAAATTGACAATTTTTTCTGAATTTTTCTAAATTGTGCATAATTTAGACAGCATAATATTCTTCACATGTTTCACTTTAATAGTAATGTAATAAAAGGTTTATTTTTAAAAAAATATTTAAGGCTTTACCAAATTTCTCTAGGTCCTCTCTCCCTAATCCTTGGATTCTCAAAGTATTCTCTTGGGAAGCATTTGTCTCCTCACCCTTGTTTGGATTGTTACCTATTCTGACTCCATCAGATCCTCATTTTTCAATGGCTTTGCCTGTGATGGACACAGTTTAACATTACATTCATCACATACATCATGAAATCCTGCAACCTTGGAGAGATTTGAAATTTATGTTACATTTTCTTTGCATTTTTGTATTTACTACTTGGGAAGTCAGAGACTGATGGATGAAGACATTGGATGGATGGAAATAGCTGTTGATGTTAAATAGAAATAGAGTCAATACTGACTTTATGAGTGGTTGATATATTATTGGGTATCTACATCCAATTGTTACTGTTTGTTGACTTTTATTCTGCAGTGTTATAGGATGAGATAATAAATACTTGGATAATGAAGACTCACTATATTTTCCCTGCCAAGTTACTGATATTTTATACTTAATTTACACAATTATAATCTTAAAACCAAATGGAAAGTGTATTCCTTAAAGTTTCCTATAACAATCTGTTACTTTCTATTAGAAAATAATTAAAATTATTTAAGCCTACTCTTGTAGCATCTGTTTAGATTCTATTGCTTAAATTATAAAATCTAGGTAATTTCAGATGGAATGTATGTATTTTCTACCTGGTGGTTTTGCTTAATGTTGTCATTTAAGATTAAGTTATAAGATATAAAGTACTGTTAACATTTTTATTGATATTTCAGACAGGAGAAAAACTTTTGGAACTCAATGGACACACTCAAAAGATAACAGCTATTATTACATTGCCTTGTTTGGAAACTTGTGAAGAAAAAAATCAACTGATCTTGACAGCCTCTGCTGATAGAACAGTCATTATATCCTTGAATCTAGAACCAAGTGAAATAGCTATGGTGATCCAAGGGACCAGTACACACATTATTAGACTTTATCCTCCTGAGGCCTGTCTGTACATTCATGATTTAGCAAAAATGGTTTTGTTCTAGCCTTCATAAGACGCTTCTTGAAAGTATTAGGTGTCTGAAAAAAGATTGGAAGTAGCAAGTTAAGACTTATTGTTGATGGAAACTCCATAACTAAAGCTATTCTTCCCAGCTTTATATAAAATTACAAAAGATGAAGGAAATGGAAGAATGTAGGCTTAAAAATATTTATCATCTCAGTTTGCTTTTCAATTTAGAGAAACAAAGATGAGTTGAACCGGAGAATAATTCACATTTTCTTATACGCTTATTGTACAGCAAAAGAAACTTAATGGTCCCAACCCATAAGAACCTTCTGACAATCCAAGTCTGGCAGAAAAGTGAATTAGCATGTGCTCAGTGTTTTATATGGAGAAGGCAATGGCACCGCACTCCAGTACTCTTGCCTGGAGAATCCCATGGACGGAGGAACCTGGTGGGCTGCAGTCCATGGGGTCGTGAAGAGTTGGACACGACTGAGCGGCTTCACTTTCACTTTTCACTTTCATGCATTGGAGAAGGAAATGGCAACCCACTCCAGTGTTCTTCCCTGGAGAATCCCAGGGACAGAGAAGCCTGGTGGACTGCCTTCTATGGGGTCACACAGAGTCGGACACGACTGAAGTGACTTAGCAGCAGCAGCAATGTTTTATATATTTAGTATTTTAAAACAATTAAAAAATGTAAATTACCTTCCCTCCTTATACTTTTAGTTGAAAATTTAAGATGTAACAGCCATAGTAAAGTTTTATAAATTGCATGTATGTGCCAGGCATTGTTCTGTTTTGCATTTATTAACCCATTTAACCCTTATAATAAGTATTTTTATTATTTTCATTTATAAATAAGAAAAGAGAGGCACAGAGAGGTTAAGTAAATGGCCCAAGTTTGTGCAGCCTGTATAGGGCCAAAGGCAGTAGTCTGACTGCAGAGTCAGTGCTCTGAATCACTGTGTGATACTGCTTTCATAAAATATTTTTCTTAAACAAAGTTGGCCTTTTTATATTTGTATGAGGAATTTAATCTGTGAAAGCTATAGCTAATCTTTCATTGCCTTTTTTTTTTAAGTGTCATAGAATAGCTTTAAAAAGTCTGTGCTTATCTGAGAATTCTATTCACATAACTTCAGGTGTTAGTGAAGTTGAGTTTTGGAGTAAGCCCAAAGGTGTAGGTGTTTCTTAGGCTTCTATAGAAGTAAGACATACTTTATGACACACTTTAAATAAGCTTGTCAGCTGAAGTGATTTTTAGACAGATTGCCAATAGGTGGTAGAAATTCACAAAAAGATTTAGGTGGAGATAAAATGATACACTGTGGTGATGACAGTGTTGCATAATCAGGGGCATAAAATGCACTTTAGTATGTTTAGGTCACAGTAGCTTTACTACCATTGTTCTATTGAGGCACATGTTATTTTATGGACTGAAGCTATTTTTTGTTTGTTTTCCATATCAGTATAATCTCTGCAAAAATAGAATATAAAATTCTTTTTATTAGACTGCTTCTTAAGTACTAGAATACTGTTTAGCTGCTAAGTCACTTCAGTCGTGTCTGACTCTGTGCGACCCCATAGATGGCAGCCCACCAGGCTCTGCCGTCTCTGGGATTCTCCAGGCAAGAACACTGGAGTGGGTTGTCATTTCCTTCTCCAGTGCATGAAAGTGAAAAGTAAAAGTGAAGTCGCTCAGTCATGTCTGACTCTTCTCGACCCCATGGACTGAAGCCTACCAGGCTCCTGCGTCCTTGGGATTTTCCAGCAAGAGTACTGGAGTCGGTTGCCATTGCCTTCTCCTATACTATTTAGAGATAATTGTTAAAATTACTATTACAGGACAGACATGGGTAACTGGGACAATATCAGTATAAACTTTAACGGTAAATGCTAGTAGAGAGTAATTTCCTTTGCTGAATGACTTTTCTTGTTAAAAATAATTTCAGGTTGCTTTGTTAGTAGTTCCATTTATTCAGATGAATTTTAAATTTGTCATGCTTGGGTATTTGCTGTTAACTAACTTCATTAATTAAATGCTGAGGGTAGATTTTTTTTTGTCAAATTATAATCTTAAGAGTCTATATATGTGTGTGTATATACATTTATATGTAAATATGTTCTCATATAAAATGTATATCTTGCCATAGGAAATGGTATGAAAAATTTGAAAATCGTTATGTTCCTTAAGTCAAACTAATCTTGGACCTTTTATGAGAGGTCTTGAAATTATTTTAAATATGGATATAGGTATTTGGTTACTGTCTTCTTTGAATTAAGATAACTAGTAAAATCATGCCAGGCATGTTGAGGGAGCTTTCAGTTAATGTTAATTAATGGATGTGATAGTTTTTAGTATGAGTATTTTATGTTCAGTGTTTATTAGATTATGGTAGACTGTTTTGGAGAGTAAAATTTAAATTTTTTATAGTTGCAATATTTAATGCTTATAAAGATTTGATATTCAGACCATCCATTCTGTTGGTATTTTCAAATGGTTTTATAGTAAAATTCACATCAAACTTATTTTAGATTATAAGCTTGCTATGCTAAGTTGATTTTTGTAATAGTATAAACACAAGGTACTTTATGCTTTGTATATTTTCTACAAAAATGTGTAATATTTATAATTTAATTATTAGAAAAGTTATCTCATAATTTTTTGAAATTCTGCTTAGAAATTATTTCTTAACATAAATTTAGGAATGGGATTGTGATACTGGTAGACAAGTTCAGAAAGTGTCATGCTTCCAGTCTACTGTAAAGGTAAAATCTTAATCAGATACTTTATGGTAATAATCTTTTTATTTCAGAAAAAGTTATCTAATGATTTAGATGAAATTATCTTTGTAGGTTTTAAAAATTATGTCTTCTGCACATACCTACAGCTATTTGATTCTTCTAAGACTAGATTTTGGGGAGTATGTATATTAAATGCTAGAATGTTTGAATTTTAAATTAGAGCAAGAGATGAATCTCTATAGTAAGATAAGGAAAAATGTAGTACCTAGTATGTTTCTAGTCGGAGAAGGCAATGGCACCCCACTCCAGTACTCTTGCCTGGAAAATCCCATGGACGGAGGAGCCTGGTAGCTGCAGTCCACGGGGTTGCTAAGAGTCGGACATGACTGAGTGACTTAGCAGCAGCACGCAGCAGTGTATTTCTAGTTGGTAATTCTAGGAAGGGATACTACTTTCCAAGTGATATGGCAGTAGCTAATCTTTTTTTGTTGTTCTTTGTTTTAGCTTTAAACTTGAAACACGGAGCTATTTGTGCCTCACTATGTTTTCTGTAAAATCATAATTTAGTAGTAGTTACTTATTTCCAGAACAAAATCTTTTGTGGCTTATTGGTGGCTGGCTACTCTTAGGTTCATTTTATAAACATACTAATTGGGGCTTATTATTGATAGAAATTCTGCTACAGATTGGAGAAACAAACTTGGATAAGACTTGGTTACTTGCATTCCTATAGAAGAAATTACCTTAGGTGGTCTCAGAAAGTGCTACTGTTTTTCAGTAATTTCAGCAGGCTTGGGGAAAGATACTAGTAAAGTGAAATAGTATTTCCTCATTTACTTTGAAGATTACTGATCTCTTGAAGGGAAAGGGTATCAACTTGTGGACATATTTTAAAACCACTGAATGCTTGAATTTCTAAACTGATAAATATTTTGCATGAATTTTACAGTGTTTAGCTGTTCTTCAGAGACTAGATGTTTGGCTCTCTGGTGGGAATGATCTGTGCGTGTGGAACCGAAAATTAGATCTTCTGTGTAAGACGAGCCACCTTTCTGATACAGGTAAAAACAAATCAAGGTACTTGTGAACCATGCTAGACACTAAAATAAAGACACAGTGAATCTTCAAAGAGACTTTGCATGAATACAACAGTAATATAGGAGCTTTTCTTTTTAATTCTGAATATAAGATGTAGTCATATTTTCCAATTCAGGTGAAGGGTTGTGTGAAATATATTTCCATTTCAAATTGGAAGGAAAAGATTTTCCCTCTTTTGGCTTCTTCACCCCTTCTAACAGAATTTCTCAAAAGTGAACAATAAAACCCTTTTCTTACATGTTCCTGGACCATGTCCTAAACTGAGTTTACCTGGAAGCAGATCTTTATGACTTTACAAAAGTATTTTCTTCATTTGTGGGGTCATCAGACTTTGCATAGAGTCCTAAGGATGCCCTCATTTTACAGTTGGTTTTACTAAGGAAATTTCATTCATGTGAAAATGTAAAAACAGAATTCTGTTTTCTCAGAAAAAAATCAGTTTTGACTTAACATTGGTATCAAGGAACTTAAAGAATAAAAATTTATTCAGAATAAAAATATTTAAGTATAAATGAGTAAATTTAAATGACAGTAACCTTAAAATGAACTGAACTGAACCTTAAAATCATGTGATCCACTATTAACTATTTTTGTTTCTAAAAGTAATGAAACGAACCCATGGTCATCCTAGAAAGAATACAGGCATACCTTGTTTTATCGCACTTTGCTTTATTTGGCTTTGCAGATGATGCATTTTTTACAAATTGTTTGTGGCAACTCTGCATCATGCAAGTCTCTTGGCACCATTTTTCTGGAAGCATTTGTTCACTTTGTGTTTCTGTCAATTGTGGTAATTCTTGAAATATTTCACGCCCTCCAACAGCAAAAAGAATGACTACCTGAAGGCTCAGCTAATTGTTAATAGTTTTTTTAGCAATAAAGTATTTTACAATTAAGGTTCATACATTGTCTTTTAGACATAATACTATTGCACATTTAATAGATGACAGTATAATGTTAACAACTATTATCAGTTCAGTTCAGTTCAGTCACTCAGTTGTGTCCAACTCTTTGCGACCCCAGGCACTGCAGCATGCTAGGCTTCCCTGTCCATCCCCAATTTCTGGAGCCTGCTCAAACTCATGTCCATTGAGTCAGTGATGCCATCCAGCCATCTCATCCTCTGTCGTCCCCTTCTCCTCCTGTCCCCAATCCCTCCCAGCATCAGGGTCTTTTCCAATGAGTCAGTTCTTTGCATCAGGTGGCCAAAGTATTGGAGTTTCAGCTTTAGCATCTGTCCTTCCAATGAATATTCAGTACTGATTTCCTTTAGGATGGACTGGTTTGATCTCCTTGTAGTCCAAGGGACTCTCAAGAGTCTTCTCTAACACCATAGTTCAAAAGCATCAATTCTTCGGTGCTCAGCCTTCTTTATAGTCCAACTCTCACGTCCATACATGACTACTGGAAAAACCACAGTTTTGACTAGATGAATCTTTGTCAGAAAAGTAATGTCTCTGCTTTTTAATATGCTGTCTAGGTTGGTCACAGCTTTTCTAACAAGGAGCAAGCATCTTTTAATTTCATGGCTGCAGTCACCATCTGCAGAGATTTTAGAGCCCAAGAAAATAAAGTCTGTCACTGTTTCCATTGTTTCCCCATCTATTTGCCACAAAGTGATGGGACCGGATGCCATGATCTTAGTTTTTTGAACGTTGAGTTTTATGCCAGCTTTTTCACTACTGTTATATGCAGTGGGAAATTAAAAAATTTGTGTGACTTGCTTTACTTTGATAATTGCTTTATTTCAGTGGTCAGGAACCAAACCCAAAATATCTCCAAGGTATGCCTGTTATTAAAGCATATTATTGTTGTCTTAGAGTAGTAGGAGCCCTGTGAGTTGAATTTACACTTCTTTATTGGAACTAGCTTATCTCCACATGGGTATTATAAAATACTAGAAAAATAATATAATGTCTTAATAAAACTAAATCCCTATCTTACTAGGATTTATAGTTTAACTTCTTAGTTCACCACTTGATCACTAGTAATCTTATTTGTAGTGGTAAAGAACACCCTGCCAATGCAGGAGACATAAGAGTATGCGGTCAATCCCTGGGTCAGGAGGATCCCCTAGAGGAGGGCGTGGCAACCCACTCCAGTATTCTTGCCTGGAGAATCCCATGGACAGAAGCGCCAGGCAGGCTACAGTCCATAGGGTTGCAAAGAGCCAGACATGAATGAAGTGACTTAGCATGCACGCACACATGTTGTAAAATACTGAAATCAGGGCTAAAAAAGGACCTTTTGCATGTTAATGGAAATAATCACCTGTTATTGCAATTCCCCTTCCTTTGCAAATTAGCTTTGAGTACTGTACTTTAAGTAGTTACAGTATTGCCCTGTTTATCAGTAAGAGATAGCAGTAAACCTTTGAGAAAATTGGTTAGAAAGCTTTTAAAAGACCTTAAGTTGCCATTGGTGAGCTTTTCGTGATTTGGATTTTCCAAATTACCAGATGCCAAATAGTTAGCAGTACTATTAGATCCTTACTTTATGAAACTCCTTTCACTAAGCCTTGCTTGATTTATGGACTGGCAGGGCTTTTAGGAACAATTATTATGTATTTGGAAATAAGCAAAAATAATCTTAGTATGATAAAATGGAAGGAGCCTTGGACTAGAAAACAGGACATCCATGCCCTTTCCATCACTATGGTCTGTGATTCTGTGCATTAAGTTGCTACTTCTGGATTATTGAGTTTACAGTAATTTTATTTCATAAATAATCAACATGTTTTTGACAAGCTGTTTTCTGCATCTGGAATTCTCTGCTGTTCTCCCTCCCCCTGCTCTCCTCTCTCTCCTACTTCTTTATCCTGTACACTGCTGCTCCCGTTTCTCCTCCTCTACCATCAATGCCCTGTCCTTGACCATGGAAAAATATAAAACATACTGGTAAAACCTATGTGGAAGAAAGATGTTGGCCAGAAATACTCCCCAAGTGGGAAGGTAAAGCAGATGAGAATATTTTCCCAATTAGCATATGTGTTATGAATTACTGTATAAAAATTACATATATTTTTAAGGGAAAAGTTAACTTTAATTAACAAGTTTTGTGCCAACACATATGGTAATTCTAAATCTAACACGTGAATTCTTTAATTTTTGCTGACAAAAGTGATAATTATAACATATATTACAGAAGTTGTGGTTATCCTAAAATCATTTCATGATTCAGCTATAAAAAATGTACTTAGCACTGTATGCTTAATAAGTGAAATGTAATAGAATGTTGAATCTGATTATTCTAGTAATACAAGGAATTTTGTAAATGTAATGATCGATTATAAACATACTATTTGAAGGCCACTTTCTTAGCTGTTGACTGTTGGCTCATTTATTTGCTGCCAGGGAGTTCACCCAGGCTTCTTAAATTTACATTGAGGAAAAATGCCAATTTTGTATTCCATTTGAGCTAGCCATCTTGTAAATGGCAATGATGATTATCTTAAGGGGTCCCTGGTAAATAAGTTTGCCATAATAGTACAAATATTCAAAGAGAATTTTCTACCCTTAATAAATCAATAAAGCCTTCGAGAGATTTTACTGACTTTCACAAAGTCGTTTTCACATGCAAGTGTGATGTAGCGAATTGTGTGAGCTTTATTGTTACCATCCCCTTTGAAGAAATGACTAATATAAATCTGAAAATGTTTTTGATCTAATCTATTAAGAAAATAATTTAACTTTTATATGTTTTTGAAGGGATCACTGCTTTGATTGAAATACCTAAGAACTGTGTTGTGGCAGCAGTTGGCAAAGAACTGAGTGAGTATGATTTTCTCCCCCATCATTTCTTCTTTTTTAAAATTTTAAACTAGCCTTGTATAAACATTTCGGAAAGACTAATTTGACTTTTTATTTAAAGGACATCTTTCCCTGCCCCCAGTCTTGACCTCCTGGAATTATTGAAGTGATATGGAACCTGAGACATTTTCAAGATGTTAGGTCGGCTCTTGTACCACACTTGGTCTAGCATAGGCAAGTGGGCAAGGTAGCCCCGCTCCTCTGACGCTGGAGAGGCCTGTTTACATCCCACAGTCCTCTCTGTTGGCCCACACTCACTCACTCAGCAAAAACTTTAGCTACATAAAAGAACGCCAACATTCTGAAAACTAAAAACGAGCTGGGTTTGGAAGAGGGTTATTATGGGTGTTCAGTAAGACAGGAGCTGTGGAAACCAGAGTGGGACCCGTCTTCTTGGAGGGTGGAGTTTGCACCATTTCCCTCAGAGTAGTGGGATGGCAGGAGGGAGAATGAGAGGATGTGGTAAATGTACTGATTATAAACATGCCATTTGAAGGCTAGTCTCTTACTGTTGACTGTTGGCTCACTTATTTACTGCCAGGAGTCTGCAGTTTAAAAAAAAAACAAACCTATTATGCTCATTACCTTATGGATAAAAATTGTGTGCTGAGAAGTTGCTTTTTAAAATCTGCTTTTTTCTTGAAGAATTTGTCTAATGAAGCCCAGAGGGCATTTGATATTACTTGTGCTGCTACTTCTAGATGCCAGTCTCGAGATTTACTGTGATCACCAGTTGGCATGTTTGCAAATGCCAGTGAGAAACAAGCTAATGGTTTACCAGGTGTAAGCTGCTATCTGCAGGCTCTGCTGCTTTGCAGTCAGCTTTTTCTTTCTTCCACTCAATTTCCCTGTGTAGTCATGTCTGAGAAGTAATTTTTAGACCCAATGCTTATGCTTGCTTTTCATAAAGCAGATTCTAAAGATAAAATTTAGTGTTTAAGTTTTTTTTCTTTTGTTCTTCCTTGCAGAAATTCGGTTTTCCCGTGTTCTTTATTGTGCTAGAAAGATGCCTCGCTTTTCTCTGCTTTTTACCTCTTGTTGCTAATCAATCGCTTGTGTTTTGCTGGTTTTACTCTCAGTGGTTCTCAAAATGTTGTGTGCATGAGGATGACCCGAAGGACTTGTTAAGAACACAAAATACTGGGCCTTACTCCCAGAGTTTCTAGTTCACTACTTCTAGAGTGGGGCCTGAGCATCTGCATTCTAACATGTACTGTGAGTGCTGAGGTGGTCGGTCTGGGGCCATTCTTTGAGGGCGGCTGCTCTAAATATTTTGGTCCACTTCTTTCCATCTCACTAGTGTTGCTCTGTTCAGGTACTCTTCTCCTCTTTTGCCTGGTTGGACTGTTGTGATAGTCTCCTGACTTATTTTCATTCCTCTACTTTATTTATTTTTTTGAATGTGTACTTAACAATGTGCAAACTATATTTTAGCCATTGCCGTTGTCTGGAGAACACATTGAAAGTATAAATATTTACGAAAGATTATTGTATTCAGATAATGATGAAGTATTAGTAAGATGTCTAAATATATGTAATGTGGAGTGTCCAAAGGGCTTCCCAGGTGGCTCAGTGGTAAAGAATCCGCCTGCCAATGCATGACATACAGGAGGCCCAGGCTGGATCCCTGGGTTAGAAAGATCCCTTATAGAAGAAAATGGCAATCCATTCCAGTATACCTGCCCGGAGAACCGCACAGACAGAGGAGGGTCACAGAAGAGTCAGACATGATTGAGCATGCATGCCCAGAGTGTCCAAATATAATCGCCCCATGATAGAGTCAGTAGCAAGTAAAATAAAATCTCTTTAAGTATATGCCTGTTCAGCATGCCTGCATGCTTAGTCGTGTCCGACACTTTGCAACCCCCTGGACTGTAGCCCGCCAGGCTCCTCCGTCCATGGTCCATAAGGGCTCTCCAGGCAAGAATACTGGAGCAGGTTGCCACTTCCCTTTTCAGGGGATTTTCCTGACCCAGAGATCGAACCTGCACCTCCTGTGTCTCCTGCATTGCAGGTGGGTTCCCTACCTGCTGAGCCATCAGGGAAGCCCTTACATTGCTAATTTATGTGGCTATTGGCATATATTTAAGATGCTTGCAAACTGTTGCACAAATATTGTGACTGTTTGAATCCATATCAAAATTTGGATACCAGTGAAATTAATTCACCATGATATAGCTGCTTGGTTGGCTGGATAGGTATGGCCATTCCCTTCTCTGTTTTAGCGGTTCTAAACAATGTTTTCAGTGAAAACATTGAAAACTCCAAACTGGAAACAAAATAAGCTACCATTTACCACCCTCATTTTGTAAAAATAACTTTTTAACAACAAAATATGAAGAACATGACCTCAGGAAAAAAGTATAGGGCTTTAAATTTAATACATTTAGTTTTATTAAGAACAAACAAACTTATGTGGCCTTATTTTTTTTCTCATTTTTGCTCCAGATGAATGAAATCTTTGCCCTAAGGATGAATGTAATCATGCCTACACATTGAAGTCCAGGCCTTTCAGCATATCAAGTCATGCCTTCCGTGATCTCCCTCTGCTTCCCTTGAGCCCTGCCCCACTGCTGGCTAATTTGCATTTCCTGGAGCTCCCAGCCTGAGGCGGTTCTCACCACCGTCCTTTCTCTTGTCACCTGTATTGGACTTGGCCATCTCCCCCTGCTTCCATGGAGTCTTGCGTAACTGCTGGCTACTCCATATTTCCTGGAACCCCCCAGCCCGAGGTGGTTCTCACCTCTGCCTTCCTTTCTCTTGTCAGCCATATTGGACTTGACCACATAATTCATCGTCCTCTTTAATCTGGCTCATTACTACTTACTCTTTAAGAGCACAGCTCTAGTATTTCTTTTTCAAGGATGAAGCCTTGCTTACGTTATGCCTCCCCTCCCAGAGGTTTTACCTGTGTATTCTCATAATCTCATGTCTACCATTTAAGTTACCACTCTAAAAACTTATGTTTGCTTTTTGGTCTCTCTTTGCCCCGCCCCTTCAGAATATTAGTGCCTTGGTGACTGAAACGTTCTTCATCTTTCTCCTAGCAGATAAACAGATTTTTATCAAATGAATTAGTGAATTCATTGAAATAGTAATAAACACTGATGCCTCAACAGAAATTGGAATATCATCTAAAAAAAGGAAGAAATTAAAGTTGGTTTTATTCAAAATAATTTATAAAAATACAAATATTCTTAAAAATAAGGGTTTCCATTTTACTTAGCCTCAAAATAGGGCTTCCCTGGTGGTTCAGACACTAAGGAATCCTCCTGCAATGTGGAAGACTTGGGTTCTATCCCTGGGTTGGAAAGGTCCCCTGCAAAAGGGAACGCCTACCCACTCCAGTATTCTGGCCTGGAGAATTCCATGGACAGAGGATCCTGACGGGCTACAGTCCATGGGGTTGCAAAGAGCTGGACACCACTGAGTGACTTTCACTTTAACTGTTTCATAAAGTAAATATGTAGTGTCATTTTCCTTATGAAAAATAAGTTTTATTCCTCTAAATGTACTATCTTTTCTATTTCTAAGACAAGCTTGTGCCCCTGTCCTTGGTTTTAACTGTTCCATACCAATTTCTCTTTTTCTAATGTGAATCTTCTCAACAGGAAATAAAATTTCTGTGTGCACTGCCTGTAGTTCCTTTGAGGCTTTTATTAGCTGGGCAGGACTATCATCACTCTTTGAGTACTTATCCTGGTTCAAAAGTTCAAGATTTTTCTGTTAACCCTTTTTTAGAATTGACTTGCTTTTCTATTATCTTCTAATTCATGTTTATTTCCTTGAAGTTATTACATATGTGACCCTTGTGAATACTTGATTGTAGAGACTATATTTATGAACTTGTTTCTCATTATCTTTAGTTCTTTGTAGTTTTTTGGTCAGTGTTTCAGTTTGTTCTCCCTGTTAGTTGCATTAAACAGTAGAGTACCTGCTTGTTATTCTGTAATCTTAATCTCAGCGCCATTTGGTAGTATCCCAACTACAGGAGAATTTTCGCTCTATTTTGCTAGGCATCAGAAAGAGTCCTTTTTCTGATAGACAACCACACTTTCTGAGACCTTCATCTGACAGCCAGTTTCAATGTGAATGGCTATCAGTAAATGTGCCCAGAGACATAGAAGGAAATGTGGTGTGACCTGTTTTCCAGACAGAAGTATGAGAAAGAAGAGAAACTTAGTAATAAGCCATCACTTGGGAGGAATATGACCTCTGAGATACTAGTTTTTCCAAGCTGTGAGCAGCCACAGCACTTGGTGCTGGGGCCTGTTATAGCACCGACTACATTGATTCTGAGCTTGTTTATAAGTCTCACTCCCACTCTCAATGACTATTACAGGGCAGTAACTGGAGCCTAGTCATATATAATATCTAAGTTCCTGGAGCATCGTAATAAGCGTTCAGTAAATGTTTATTGAATCTTTCCAGTTGATTTGATTTTGAGTTTTCTATACTGTTTAATGTTAGGATTAACACAAGTTTATATAAAACTGTTTGTTAAACTCAGTTGAGTAAAGCAACACTATAGTCCAAAAGAACTGTATAACACACAAAAATTATAAGGCATATCTTCTCAGAGAATTTGTAATTTAATGGTGTAAGCTTAGATATCGATTTGAAAAGTAAATAAATAAAAACTGCTGAAGTCTTCACCGATTTGAGGTTAGGCACAAATTCATAGCTTATTTTGCAGCAGTATTTACTGGCCTGGCGTGAGGAGATAAGGCTAATGGTTGGGGGTGATTCAGGGATCCGGACCAGTGCTGGCTAAGGAGAGAATGAGGTGGGAGAGCTGGTCATACACTGAAGGCTTAGGGAGGATGGGACTTAATGGTTGGTGGGGGTTTAGAAGAATTTTAATAAAAGGAACAGAGTTTTGAGGTCACACTTGGGATTTTAGTAGATCATTGCAAACATCTCAAGGATTTGAAAGAAATGAAGTAGTATGAACAAGACTGTCTTTGGAGATGGGTTTTTTCAGTATTTTAGGTATTTGTCACTTAGTGAAATATTAGTTTTTTGAGCAGAAATGGAACTTTATCTTCTTTGACTATTTCAGTAAAATTATATCGGTCTTTTCATTTAGTAATTTTCAGGTTGGTAGCAGCCACAGAGGGATCACTAGGATGGGATATTCTTGAAGTTAAGCGCCTCCTTGATCACCAAGATAATATTCTCTCACTGGTTAATGTCAATGGTAAGCTCATTGTGTCCATGTTTATATTATGTACAATTTTTTACTTGTTAACCTGTTTTGAACTTTAGTCTTATTTTGTCGTAGGATTCTAGAATTAACATCATGAAAATGATGCTATTAATAAGGAGAGAGTGGCAGTCTTATTTTCTGAGGTTTAAACCAGTAGAATTCATCAAGTTTCATAGATTGGTAGGTCTTAGATTTAGGCATGGGGGAAGGATGGAGTTGGGCAGAGAAAAGGGGTGATGGAGGAGACAGCGTACTTACCTCAGGGGTTACTTGGCAGCTGTGGGATGATTGTCGTAGGCTATCAGTACTAATGCTTGGTAGCATTTTGGCTTTGGGGGCAAATGGTTCTGGCTCTTTTCTCTTTTGAAGGTCACACAGGACAAAATTATATACCACTCTATTTACAGTAGAATGAGCTGGATTCAGTCCATCATTGAAGAACCAGAGAATAACACCAAACTAAAGGTCTGCAGAAACGGATCATACCTGCCCTTCCTCATGGCTGTGTGTTTGGTTTGCCAGACTTTGTATTTGGCTTTATCATGATTTTAATGAGTATCTCTTGTGAGGTGAACCTGATATCAGATGACAGGATAGGATCACAAACCAAAAATCCTGGGATTTAGCTACTTCACTTTCAAATAAACTGATAGCTTATATCATCAGAGCTCTCCTGGGTGGTCTGGGCTCTGAGGTCAAATGTGAGGACTCTTGGGTGGCTCCAGTTTGATAGTCTGGAGGAGACTTGTAAGAGGGTCCTGTAAGGATGCTGTGAATATGTTGTAGGGGAGTGCACTGCACCCCCCGACCTAGGCTGGCTCTTTCTGAGCAATACTTTGTAGAAACATGAGGCAAAGGGAAAGGGCCACAAACAGTACTAAGTGTAGTCTCCATCTGTAGGCCGTTGAGTCACGTTTTCAATTACATCAGTGAGAATGGCCCGCTCAATGCCAGAAACTTCCTCTCTAATAACTATTTACTTGTTCAAACTAGCTGCAAGTCTTTCTGAGGACTAGATTATCTGTATGATAGAAATAACAATGTGAGGAGCACCCCTTTTGTCTTTTTCTGGGGACTCTTTCCTTTAGCCATGGTGGCAGCCCAGAAGGCAAGTTCTTATTTGGAAGTTCCTCTGACACTGAGCCAGCAGCCCCAAGGCTGGAGCTGTTGAGAAGAGCACGGCAGTGTCCTGGCCGTTACAGTGGTCACATGGTCACACCTAGTTGTCCCGTTTTAGCAGTGAAGTATTGGGACCAGGAGCTGGCATACTTCTATAATGGAGTTGAGGGAGCCTCAGCTTCATGGCACTTCTCTGTACCTCTCTGTGGTGTACACAGATACTCAGAACAGCTGAATTAAGAATGCTCTTGCCAAGTCTTTCTTTGCCATCATCTTAAGAAAAGGGAAAGGGAAAGCTAAGGCAAAAAATAATTTGTTAATGGAAATTACAGAAAACCCCTAGTACTTTTTACTTTATAAATTCCGTGACTATAAAATCACACTACAGAATGCTAGCAAGCCAAAAGCGTATTTAGGAATCATATGGATGAGTAGTTTGGTAAAATTTGAGAGTGATACTGTGACGGTCTGTCATAATAGATGTGTCTACCATGCTGCAGATTTAGCCATCCTGAAGTGAGTATGTTGTACAGTTCCCAGTTCCACCCTCAGCCCTTTATCCCCACCAATTACCAGTCAAAATGTGGCCAGTTACTGGGTTTATAACTCACAGGGAAAGTGCACGTTCAGTGAGTTGGTGCTAGGACAACCTTAGCAGAGCGTTTGTTTGTAGCAGAACTCCCACAAATGTGGATAATGAATACTGGGTTTGCCCAAGAGCTCTGAATGCCTCTGCAGAGATTGTCTAAGACCAACGTACAAGGTAACCTTGCTTATCTCTTCTGGCAGAAGGCTCTAGGTGCTGCTGCTTTATTTTATTCCTTTTCTTGTTTTATACTGACAGCATGATATGGTAGTATTAGAACTTCTGAGGGATGGGTAGACAGGCTTCAGGTGAGATTTTCGTACTAAGTGACTTCTGATACTTGCCTAAGGGTCAAAGTCCATCCACGTACAATACATTATTGAGGCTGTTTGGTGTGAAGCATTTTGAATGACCAGTTTGGGATAATGTACACAGCACTAAACTGCACTGACTCAGGTCAGTGTCAGCATTTCGTTTCTAGTGAAAAATTATAACTGGGCTCAAGTACTTTGCTTCTGTTGCCTGGATGAATTACAGACACTTGGAGGAGATCAGAGCAGGCAGCTGTGTGGTCTCAGTAGGTTAGCTCTGGTATGGTGACATATGCAGAGTTGGAGTCGAGAAGAATCTTCACTTGTTAATGTCTCTGGTTCTTTTGTAGTTTGAGTGAGATTGAAAAGAGGAGGGGAAGGGATGGAAAAGAAGGTCATGGAAAGATTTCTCTCCACACATGAGAAATGAACTTAATTCTTCACAGACTGAATTCCAGAGAGTCTGTTAATAAACTATGGAAACTGGACTTGGAACCAAGGAAAAATACTATTTACCTGTATGATTGCTGATAATTCTTTATTTTGAAGAGATTGTTCATCTAGTTATTAGAGATTTCTGTCCTGGTTTATTTGATAAATGAGATAGTTAAATCATAACTACTCGTCCATGTATTCCTAAATTACAAGTAACTGGATGTTTTAATACTATTAATATGAAATAATACCAGGGGCTCAAAATAATACCAGGGACTCAAAAGATAACATTCAATGTCTTTAAAGTGGCTACACATTTATTATTTAATTTTATTTCTACAATCATCTTCATTTAATGCCTAAGAAATGCAAGATAGAAAAAGGTTAAATGACTTTCTAAAGGCCAACCACATGGCTAGTAACAGGCTGAGTCAAAGTTAAAACTTGAGTTTCTAGACTCACAGTGCGCTGCTCTGCTCCACCTTCCTCTATAAAGGAATTAAATCACATTTCTTTATGATAGTTTTCAGTCTTAGCAGTTGTACATTTTCCTTAAATATATAATTTGTGAAGTGTCTTAGCCCACTAATTTCATTTTCATTAAACATTTTAAAAACTTGTTATTGTGCAAGTAATACATAGTCCTAATAGGAAAATGAGGAAATAGAAATATAAAAAATGTAAAAATGAAAATGAAAATCATTCATGTAGTATTAAGTAGAGGTTCACGTCCTTCTAGGTGTTTTTCTGGGCATGTATACATATGGTGTGCTTTTGGTAACAGCTTGTCATGAGTATATTTCTGTATTAACATGACATACTTTTACAACTTAGTTTTTGGTAACAGCACTACTGTTTCATTTCGTGGATGTCTGATTTATTTATTCAGTCCCCAATTGGTTTCCGATATCTTTAGATAGTCATTAGATAGATCATGTGTGTGTGATGAAGTTCCTATAAAAATTCCCACAGTGTGGGGTTCAGAGAGATTCTGAGTTACTGAACACGAGTGGCCTGCTGGAGGGGGCCGGGTGCTCTGAGACGCCTCCCACGCCCCTTGCCCTGTGCGCCTCCTCCCTCTGGAGGGGCATCTGTCTTTCGGCATACCCTGTATGATAAAGTGGTGAGGTTGTTTTCCTGAGTTTTGTGAGCTGTTCTAGCATAGTAACTGAACCTGAGGAGGGGATGTGGGACTCTTCAGCTTACAGCCAGTTAGAAACACAGGTAACAGCCTGGATTTACAATTAGTATCTGAAGTGAGAGAAGTCCTGCAGGACTGAGACCTTAACCTGTGGGAACTGACGTTATTTCCAGGTAGATATGGCCAAAGCTGAGTTAAATTGTAGGGGCATTCGGCTGGTGTCGCATAATTGCCTGCTGTGGGGAAGACCCCCACACGTCTGGTGTCAGGCAGGTCGTGAGTGTGGGAGTACAGAGGAAACAGAAGTGTGACTTTTTCTTAACTGTATATGATCCAAGGTAAAATTCTTTTGTCTTTGTTCCCCAAATACTTAACCAAGTATTCCAGCATGACTTCTTTCTTTCTCCGTTGAATTGAAAAGCAGTTACTGTCATTTACTAAATGTGTGAGTAGACTTGAGTCTATTTCCGGTCTTTCTGTTCTGTTAATCTTCCTGTTTGGCTTGTCAGGTTACCTCCCTGTTGTTAATACTGTGACTTTATAGAGCAGCACTACTCGGCAGTTCATTGGTTTTCACCGTAGCCCAGGTAAATGATCAGTAAAGAGACGTATGAACTCTGCCTAGATGTCAGTTTTGTATCTGGCTCCCATGTTGGGGAACTCATCGTCTGGGACACCCTGGGCTGGACCGTGCAGGCCTGCGAACGCAACTTCTGGGACCCATCTCCGCAGCTGGATGCTCAGCGGGAAATAAAACTCTGTCAAAAGCCAAACGACGTTTCTATTCATCATCTCACATGGGATGAAGAGGTAAAAAAAGTGGAGAAAAATTTCTATAATCTTAACATCTTTTACTAAACTCAGTTTCTAATTGGGAAAATTTAATGTCATGATATAGAAAGGTGTCATTCCTTGCGTCCAAGTTGTGCTTTAAAATGTATTGATGTATTTCGAAGATTACATCATTTGCTTTAAAAAAAGCATTTTAATCTTTTACCACCTCCTTGAGGCAAGGAGGTGATTAAATGGCCACAGATTTTAGAACCCATTGAAGTTTTGAGCTGTATTAAATATTCCCATAGGATCTGAGGATAATGCTTAAAATTGTTTTAAGGAACACTTTGGAAAGAATCCTTTTGAAGATTCCGGTGCATTTCCTGGAGAAATAAAGGGAATTAGAAACTTCAGGAATGCCTTTCTTTTAGTCTTCTAGCATCCTGGGGCAAGGTGATTGTGTGAGAATTACAGATTTCAGTCCTTCAGGCCCGTTGCTCTTGAAGCACATTACATCTTTTTTTGCAGTAAGAGATTAGTACCAATGGACTTCTGAATCTTGGCTCTGATCTGAACATCTCCTCTTTTAGCTTTAGGAGCTCAGAAAATATGTTTAAAATGGGGTTATTTTTCTAAATCTAATCACAAGAAATGTTCGCATTGTAAACTTTGAGGAAAGGGGTTGGAGGAGGCTGTTACCTTTATTTTGTGCCTCCCTATACTGTTTAAATCTTATAATTTTATGTTTTTTTATTTTTATTTTAAAAATGAGTAATAGTGTTCTAGATGGGGAGAGCATGATCCACTTTTTTTTTTTTGGCTTTCTTTGAACCTCTTACTTTAAAAACCAAACCAAAATAGAGCAAGAATAGGTAAAGAACATTATTGTACCTAAAGATTAAGTTTCTTTATATTCTAACTTTACTTTGGGGGAAAAAGAGTACTAGGGTGGGTTGCCATTGCCTTCTCCAGGGGATCTTCCCGACTCAGTGATCGAACCCAGATCTCCCACATTGTAGGCAGACCTTTACCCTCTGAGCCACAAGGGAACCCCCGAATATATATGATAAAAACAATAGTCTCAGGAAAGATAGAAACTAGATTTCTAAGAGTTGTAGCCCTAAAAATTATATTTTTAATTTGATACCTTTTTCTCATTGTTGTAAAAATTAGTGCTTTAAGTTTTTTCATTTTGCATTCTCTTTCATCTTAAAATTTTGATTGATGTTTATTAAATGCTTAATAAAGCATTACTCAGTTTTCCCTCATTTTCTTTCTTTTATAAGAGTTTTTTTTTCTTTCTATGGGGGGTCAGTTATTGTTAATGACAAGAGATTGATAGAGTGATTCTGTTGAGTAAATACTGTCCCAAAGCTTATTAATTCTCTAGTTGTATTGATAATTTTGTGGGTTTTGATAAAGCATTTGAACTCTGCACAGATTTCTTGGTCCATATAAACTAGTTTCTGGGGTTTCTTTGCACTGAATGTTTCCCAGGGCTCTAGATTTTAGCAAGCTGGCTAGCTGTTTTTATTTTTGTGTATGGCACTGGTCCTTAGCTAGCATTGCTGTGTGCAGAACATCAGTCCTGAGGGTCAAGGGAGTCATTGCAGATTTAGAGTCTGGTAAGCCTTGGAGGCATGTTTGGTTTAGATGCTATAGGTCTGAGTTGGCATTATAGCCTTTGAGGCTGCATGAGAAGTGTTCTCTAGTGAGAACAGGAAGGGAAAAGGATTTTTGAAAGGTCTGTCTCACTGGCATACCTACTGAGTAAGAATAAATGATTCTTAGACAAGAGCCACTAGAAGTCTAGTGATTTGCAAAATAAGTTCAAAAGCTATGTGGTATGGTATGAGGCAAGAATAAGGAACTGGAGTAACATGACCTGAATTCCAATACCACCTTTCATGTCTTAATTTTTTGTGTGACTTTAATCTTTTATTTTGACTTGTTATTTTGCAAAATAGCTTTTCCTACATTAATGAGATGTTGTGAAGCTGAAGTAAGATAAATATTGGTGAAAGTACTTTCAAAAGATTAAAGCTGTTTTAGTAGAAAGGAAAAATGGAAATTTAGTAGAACTGGAAAAAATGTCTTTGTGAAACCACTATATATATCTCTCTGCCACTCTAGCATATGCTGTTTTGTATACTTCATAGTTCTTGTGATGCTTAAGATGTGGAGCCCAAGTAACTTTGCTCACATTTTTCAGGCAGAAGAAGCTAAGTAGTTTCCCAACGATACGGTATTATGTGAATGAAAACCCAGGGTGGACCCCAGCAGCTCCGCCTCCACTGCACCGGTCTTCCAGCCGCAGCCCCGCTCTAGCTGTCACGTTTCAGTAAGGAAGGCAGGGGTGCTGCGGGGTGTCATACATAGAGTTCGCTCTGTATTAGCAGTTGTGTCCTTCGACCTTCTAAATGCTGAGCTTTCCTTTGTGCTTTGATATTTTTGGACTTTAGAGGGCAGTACAGTAATTTGGGCTGAAGGCTAGGAATAGGGAAGGCAACAATGACTTTGTGATCTCACACCAAGGCTGGAAATCTGTTACTCTGGGTAGCGGTGTTCGTTTTATGTGCATTTCTGAACTTTTATCTTCCCCAGAATGTATTTGTTGCAGTTGGAAGGGGTTTATACGTGTATAACCTTCCAATGAAGCGTGTGATTGCCTGCCAGAAAGCTGCGCATGACTCCAGTGTCCTGCACGTTGCCAAACTCCCAAACAGGTATGAGTCTCCATCCACTCCGTAACAGGTGGGAGAAACGCACAGTTCCCAGGGCCACCAGTGTAACTGCTCAGGGCGCAAAGTCACCTGGCTCTGTTGCTTGACCAACAGGTTCTTTTGAAAATGGAGACTACCCTATGGCTGTCTCTAACAGAAGAGTTTGTGGCAATATATTACAAAATTTACAAACAGCAGGGTTCAAACAAATTATTCTGAATTTCATTGTAAGAAGAGAGAATTTAAAAGTTGGTATTTATTTTAATAGTTAGAAGAGTTTGGGGCACTATGTTCTAATTTTTTAATATTTTCCACAAAGCCACCTTTTTGGTAGTGTTGCTTATGGCCAGAATTAAAAGGTGGTCTCCTTGTTGGCTGAGGCTACTAACTGAGGGCTTTCCTCTCAGGGCAGATGTGGCCATTGAGCTTCTAGGGATGAATTCTATGAAGGAAATGGTAGTATTTTCGGGGCTTACCTGGTGGCTCAGCTGGTAAAGAATCTGCCAGCAATGCAGGAGACCCCGGTTCGATTCCTGGGTCAGGAAGTTCCCCTGGAGAAGGGACAGGCTACCCACTCCAGTGTTCTTGGGCTTCCCTGGTGGCTCAGATGACAAAGAATCTGCCTGCAGTGTGGGAGGCCTGGGTTGGATCCCTAGGTTGGGAAGATTCCCTTGAGGAGGGCATGGCAACCCACTCCAGTATTCAGGCCTGGAGAATCCCATGGACAGAAGAACCTGGTGGGCTACAGTCTGTGGGGTTGCAGAGAGTTGGACACAACTGAGCAGCTAAGCACAGCACAGCAGTATTTACTCTGCAGGATACTTTCAGAGTGAGAGGGGAGAGAAAGGAATGGGGCTTCTCAGGATATTGTGAGAGTATAATAACCTGTTTTCCTGCATGCATTTTTTAAAATGGAAGCAATACGTGTTTGTAACATTTGAGCTAGTCTTGCACTATAATGCATGCCTTTCCTTTGTATTGTAAAGCCATGTTAAAGTGTGATTTTTTAATCAGCTCCCGCCAGGAGCTGGATGAAAGCAGATAAAGGCTGCGCTGATGGTTTTCCCTGCGCTCCGAGCACTTGCCCTCCATGGTGCTCTCTCTCTCCTGACAGGCAGGTTATCTCATGCTCAGAAGATGGCAGTGTACGCATTTGGGAGCTACGAGAAAAACAGCAGCTTTCAGTGGAGCCGGCGCCAACGGGTGTGTATCTTCTCTCAAAAAGGTGGTCTTGCTTTTTTTCTCATGTGAAAGACAGACGAAAGGCAGTTATACAGTGTGCTCCAAATAAGCATGTTTACATGAAGCATTTGGGAATCAGGATGGGGGACTCACATGTTAATATTTACTGCAGGACCGCCTGTTTATTTCAAGTCAGCTAGGATTCTGTGAGGGGAAGCTAACTGATCTGACTGATCAAATGGGCTTCCCTGGTGGCTCAGACTGTAAAGACTCTGCCTGCAATGCAGAAGACCCAGGTTTGATCTCCTGGAGGATACTGAAGTGGCTACCCACTTCAGTATTCTTGCCTGACTGACCAAATGGCCTAATTAGCTATTTATCAATGTATTGTAATTATGTCTGGTATATAAACATAATGTGTACCATCAGGCATCAAAGTTCTTCAGCCTTGAAGCATTAACAGTGAACTCAGTTTATAAACAAACACTTTTGTGTTTATGTCGTTAATCTCTTGAGCTGTTGATTTTCTGGTGCTTGATTTGAAAAACAAAATCCTGGTTAATTAGCAACCTTCGCATAAGAAATCAAATGCCAGTAGCCTTGGAGGTTCTTCTAGTTATTTGAAATCATAGGGTATTGTCACATGTGTTGCTTTTTGCTTGTCCTTAAGTTGTGACCTTCCTGCCCCCACACTGCCACTCAGCCCTTTCATTTCTCTCCACTTTGACTTCCATTGCCTTTTTCTCATGTTAACACACCTTCAGCAGTGCGTGAGTAGGGGCAATAAGAAGAGCTGAGCAACAGACGTGGGTAGCTAAGAGGAAATGAAGTAACATATTAAAAAAAAAACCCTAGCATAGTGCCTGGTATCATCTGCTCACTTAGCCCTTGATGAAAATAAGTGAGAAACACCTTTGCATTTAAGTTTTGTTTTTCTGATCTTACATTATTATTGTTAAGGAAAGTGAAAGTCACTCAGCCGTGTCCAACTCTTTGCGACTCCAGGGACTATACGGTCCATGGAATTTTCCAGGCTAGAATATTGGAGTGGGTAGCTGTTCCCTTTTCCAGGGGATCTTCCCAACCCAGGGATCGAACCCAGGTCTCCCGCATTGCAGGTGGATTCTTTACCAGCTGAGCCATAAGGGAAGCCTGTTAAGAAAAGAGCATAATTTTGAGAATGACTAAAATGGTTGTGTTTTTTAGGTTTTTTTAACATGTGGGGATTTGGAAGAGTAAATAAACAAGCCAGCCATCCTGCTAAAAAGCAACAAGAAAATGCCACTTCCTGTTCACTAGAGCTTATTGGAGATTTAATTGGACACTCATCATCTGTGGAGGTATTGTTTTTAATAAGCATAGAAGTGTCCAGGGGAGCCTTGCTTTTTGCATCTCACTGCTTTTCATTCATTTGGTCTCATAAAGACCTAAAACTTCTCTTATCAGTAAGTTTTTGCTGATTCTAAACATGGAGTGGGATAGGTTTTAGTATGTGTGGTAAAGATCTCCCTATACAGAGAAATGATTTGAAGGAGGAATGTCTTGCTTCTAAAAACTGGCTTAATTAACGTTATGAATGAGATGTAGGTAGACAGCTGACAATAAGGACAGTGTTGAATATATGAGTAGTAAATACTGTTAAACAGTAGTTAGTACAGAGGGTACCGGAGAAGTGTGCTTATATACGTAGAGGTAAAACCTTACAGACTAATTCCAGGGGGCATTACCAAATTCATGAATAGAAGTCTGTATTACTTCGTTTTGAAGGATAATAGTTAGCTTAAGTAAAACCCAGTGTCTTGATTATCATCGTGGAGTTCAGAATTATAGGGTGCATCCAGTTCTAACTTTTTATAAATTCAAATGCATTAATATTTACTATCAGCACCATTGCCTGTAATGAAGAAGGAAAAAGACCAGTTGAGGTAAAGAGATAATTGCAACTGGTAACCGTATCACCACAGCCCTGAGTAATGAATTTCTTAAATTATGCTTTTGTTTCATAGCCAGGGAGGAACAAATTAATTTTTCATTTGAAAGTGCATTTATTCTTAAGAGCAGCAACACAACAACACCTTATTATTGAGCATTTCCTGTGTTTCAGGCACTATACTGGACATTAGAGTTTACAAAGGGATATAAAATAAAGTTCTTGCTGTTGTGGAGCTTACACTTCAGTAGACAGGAACAATATAGGGAGACTTAATAAGCTGTTAATCTAGGTTGCTTATGATGGACCCAGATGAGAAGTGGAATCAGGAGTTAGAAGAAAATGGTTAGTGGAAGATAATGGATGGGCCTTGAGCTGAACCTTGATGCTTCAGAGGAGTAAGACAGTCTTGTGGCCATAAGCTCCCTGAGGGTGGGTGCTCATGTCTTACTAATTTTTGCCTTCCTGTAACAGGCAGCCCAGTTGTTTTCATTCTGTTTTTTAACTTCGGGAGTTGTGCAGATGGAATGTACAGAATCTATTTGGTGGCAAGGAGCAGGTTGCCTAGGCTGGAGGTCTGTGTTCCAGTCAATGAACACAGTAGGAGATAAAGTAGTTTGGGGTCAGATTATTGAATGTATGGCTAAGCAGTTTGGCCTTTTAAACTTTTTTAAAGAGTGGGTTTTAAAAAAACTATTGAAGGTTTTTAAATGGTGTGGCATATTTGACATTATATAGAAGTGTCAGGGAGAAGGCAATGGCACCCCACTCCAGTACTCTTGCCTGGAAAATCCCATGGAGCGGAGGAGCCTGGTAGGCTGCAGTCAATGGGGTCACTGAGGGTCGGACACAACTGAGCGACTTCACTTTCACTTTTCACTTTCATGCATTGGAGAAGGCAATGGCAACCCACTCCAGTGTTCTTGCCTGGAGAATCCCAGGGATAGGGGAGCCTAGTGGGCTGCCGTCTATGGGGTCGCACAGAGTCGGACACGACTGAAGCGACTTGGCAGCAGCAGCAGAAGTGTCAGATTCTTAGAAATTTGCCCGAGTAGAGGTGTTGACATTTAATTATTTTTAAAGTATCTCTGGCTTCATTGAGAAAACCTTGGCTATTTCTTAGATTTTCTTTTTTTAAAAAATGTTTGTCCTGACTCTCAGCCTAGTCCTATATACCTGTGTGTACTGAATTCTCACTTGTGCATCTCCTGAGAGATTTTGCTCTCATAGTTCTTCCCCTTTCACTACTGCATCATCAGCTCAGACTGTTTCCTGTTACGTTCAGAAATGTATATGTTATTCCTCAGAAAGCTCACATCCTATTTCTTTTATTTCACTCTTTCCCTCGAGGAGCTCATCTTTTTCATGGTTTCGTTTGTCTCCTCTCTTATACCAGCTCTCTCCATAGGATGCGTGCTGCCTTCTCATCAACACTCCATTTTCTTGTTCTTAACTTCCAGCCTATCCCTTCACTGGGCATGACCTTTTATTTGGAGAGTTTAATGTTTTGTTAGCTTTCTCGGACAATTTCATTCAGTATTGATATGCCTCCTTTTTCTGCGGCAAATCATAGCCTGAAGTATAACTTAGTACCTAATTACATCATCTTTAACTGATACCCTTACTGTTTCAACTAAGATTCAGTTTTCACAGCTGAATTAGAAGCTTCTTGAAGATAGGGATTATAAACATATAGATAACACTCAGTAAATGCTTAAGGATTGATTATTCTCTGTTTATATAGAGAGCTAAAGCTACTGTTTATCTTGGAGAACTTGGGATTCAGATATTTTATTGTGGCCGTTTTTACATTAATAAGAAGGCCAGCAGAAATGACTAAATGAAGCAGGTTTGTCAGGACTTCTGCTGAAAAAAAATCTTAAAACCTATTCTTGAAGAATTAGATAATGGTAAAATTTAGATGACACTTTGGGAATTAAAAAAAAATAGCTGTTATTTATAGCTCTGTAGTTGAGTAGTGTTTACAAAGTTCTGATTATTAAAATGTTAGATATGGGTCTGGCATTTGTTATTTGTATATGACTATCCCCCACACTTAAATTTCTCATGAAAGATACAGAGTTTCATAGTCAGATCCAAAGACCTCTCCACGGTACGCATTTCGGCAAGGACCTATGTTAGTCTACTTGGTATTGGCCGCTTCTCTTCTCCTTGAATTTCCTATAATCAGTAATTAATTTTTTTCTACAGATGTTTCTGTACTTTGAAGACCATGGACTAGTGACTTGTTCTGCTGATCACCTCATTATTCTCTGGAAAAATGGAGAACGAGAATCTGGATTGCGCAGTTTAAAGTTATTTCAAAAATTAGAGGAGAATGGTGACTTGTATCTGTCTGTCTAGGTTAAGGAATTTAAATACCTGTACATGAACCTTGAACATCAAATATAGGGTAATGCTCTGAAAACCATTACCATATTGATTATTTATTTAACTTTGTTTAATTTTTAGGGGGGTCTGCAAACCAGCAACAGGTTTGCTTCTGAGGTATTAGTACATCCACCAAAGAACATGGCACAAGTTTTTCATTTGACTTTCATCATAAATTACCTGAAACCATTGTAGGAATGGGTCTGATTTCAGCAGTGACTTTTCAGAAAGTGTTCAGACTTCAGCACAACTGTCTGATGAAGCAGATTTAAATTATACCACAGTATCCTCACAGAGATAAATTTTTTATGCTTTAAATTTTACACTAAAAATTGTATAATCTTATGCTTAATGAAAAGAATAGTACTCAGAACCTCTCTCTGTCTTTAGTGTTACTATATTGCCTCTAACTAAATTCATCACCAGGAATTAGATTTTTAAAGTTTTACATGTAGTTTCTTTCATTTAGCCTTTCTGGATTTTGAAATACCTGTTATCCAAAACTAATATTTTATCTATGTGACCACCTGTCATTCTTTTAAATACTTATTTAAGAAACCTGCTTTAATGGAAATAAATATACATGATAATTACGGAAGATATTTTATGAGAAAAATGAAAACTCCACTGAAGAATAAATAGGATGTAGCATATCTTGAATTTTAACCTTGAGCTATCTAGAAAACTGATGCTTTCCTGGAGGAAATGAAGATTCCATAGTAACTGTTGTTGAACTGGTGAATGCTGTGTTTTAAGTGTCTTAATTTGAATCTAGACCCTGGAAGGAGGTAGAAATAATAGTATTTTTTTTATTCTTTGGTTTCCTTTAGAACCTGTTTGATTAAGAATCCTTGTGATAAATATCCTTTCTCCTACAAATTCCCCTGGTCTTTAGTAACTACCACTATGCCATGAAACAAACCTGAATCTCACTGTTCTAACATCAGCTTTTAAAAAAATTTTTGGTGCCAACTTTTAGTGACTGAACAATAACCACCGTTTGTTTATATCATTCATTTTTAATTCTAGCTGCTAAAATCCCTATCAACTCAAATCAGTAGGAATCTTATTAGGGTGTATTTCTTCCCTCTAGCCTGAACACCCATTTGGTACAAGACCAGCGGCTGCCCCTCATATATGTTAGAGATGAGAGCTAGATCAGTAGTGTTACCAAAGTGCCTGATTCATCTTACCATTGGCTCAAATATGAAATGCTTGAGACAGGCTTTACTTAACGTAGTTTCTTGCAGTTACCTGAGATTAAATCAGCTTCATCACCCCATCAGCCTTAGAGTACTGTTTCTCCCTTTTGGTACTAAAGGATAAAAATTAAAAAGTGTCCCATACATTAAAAAATGGGTGGTTTTAACTGTGGAGTTAAACTGCTGATGAAAGAATCCTATTGAAGTAACTACAAGGGGGCTGATGTGTTAGGACTGATACTTCTCAGAGAACACTTTCTGTGTTTATTCATCACACACACCCCTAACAGAATCCACAGACCCTAATGGAATCTTTGTAAAAAAAAATTTAGCTAGTTTTACCTTTGACAGTTGCTTCTGTTATTAACTACCTGCAAAGTCTGGATGAGCTATGGTCCTCTATGCCAGATGAGTGCCAAGCCCAGTCAGGTAAGCCCTTCTAGTTAGTTAGCTCAATTCCCATTATCAGTGAACAGCTTCAAAAAAAATATGAATGAGAGAGAAGGGCTTACATGATCACCCCTTCAGCAAAACCAAGTAATGTTCACAATCATTGTTTTAATTCACAATGAAAACAGATTTATGGAGAAATACAAAATTTACATAACCTCCATTTTATAATAGAAAAATCAGCACTGCCTTTTAGCCAAGATCGTTACGGCATAATTGAGTGTTTACACAGAGGCACCTCTAATCTCACCCTGAAACTGGCACATGGGTAGGATTCCTAACCAAGCCAACGTGCATTTTGGTCTGAGTGCATCAGATTATTGATCAGTCAGTTTTAGGCTTTTAATTTTTCTCCATAGATGGACTTTGCCCTATTACTAATTAGCTTTTTCTTTGGAGGATCTACATTTTTAGGTCATGAGTTTATAAACTCTTTTTGAATTGTATAAGATATTCAGTGAATTATAAAGGAATTCATAGATTCTTAACTGCTTTTCCTGTTTTGTTCTGGATTAAACAAATCTATTCACAAGGAATGTTAGAAATCCTAGGTAAGTTTGGGGAGCAAATAGCATAAGTAAGTAGCACTGTGAGTCCCTCTGTTATTAAAATTTAGAGAAACTTGATGGTTTTGATTTCATGAATGCCCTAAGGTCAGAGATGGGAGAAAACAATGAGATGGGAGAATCTAGCCGGGACTCATACTTGATGGCTGCTCACTAGTTGTATGGAGACTACTGCTAAAAGTTGAACTTTCAGATTAGAAGAATACTATAACTGACATCAATATATAGTATATGCATTTTTTTTTCATTTCCCTAGCTTAGCTTTCAGTGCTATTATATTTGAAACACCAGATATAATACTGTACACTGGGCCTTGTCATTTTTACTTAAAAATACCCTTATCACTTCATTTTCTGGCTTATTCACCTAAGAGCCTAAACTTCAGGGACACTGTATTTATCTTTGTCAAGTTGAGTGGCTTTGGATTGAATAGATGAGGCATCCTAACTCTGAAGGCAGGCATAATTTTAAAATCTTAAATTGGAAGTAAAAACCTAATTAAATTATAGTGTTATTTTGGTCCAGGCAACAGTGTTTTATATCTTTTGGTTCAGTAGTAGTAGCAGTAATATGACCTTTCTCTAAATGAGATTTTATTTTCCTAAATTAATAAGGCTCCCCTCAACAGAGAATATTTTAGTAAATAGCTTATTTACTGATTAGTAAATAAGAGACAATAATTTATATCTATGTGATACATATACCATCTAAAAGACTATTTCTTATAAACTATTTTTAGGAATGCACTATTTAATTACCAACTCAGTGAAAGATTACACCATAGTAAATTACACTGGTAAAGAGCAGAGGTATGCTAAAGCTTTAGTACTTGGCAGGGTTAATATGAAATTAATTTGAAACTGAGTCAGCTATAATGTTCATATAGAAAAATGTCAGACATCTGATGAATGTCACTTACCAAATGTAACCAAAAGCGAGATGGTCAGGAAAAGATTGTTGTCTCAAGCAAGTTTCTGAAGCTTAGACAAATTATTTAACTCCTTAAAATGGGATTCTGACATCCTGAATTTAATGTGTTCTGAAAACAAAGTGTGTGACTCATGAAATAAAGAACACTTAACCGGAAATTTGAAATTATGAAAAATTTAGGCCAAAGAGTTAAAATAAAAACAGCTGTTAGGAATGAAAAATGGCTGTAGGAATTTAGTTACAAGTACTTCACAAAAACATTTTCATCACATTTACATAATGCAGCATTACAATACAAAGCTAGCTGCTCTCCTGACCAAGCAAGTTCTCTTAGCATCTAACAAAAATAATTTAGGTACATTTCTTTCTTTGCATGGAATTGTCATATATGTTTGCATTTTTTGGTACAAAACATAGAAAAAAGCATTGGCACATTTTGTAGTGATTAAGTCATTTTTCCCCCATGTACGAGTTCCAAGTATGCTGCATTCAGATTTTCATTTGAAAAAAAGTAACTACTGGTTCAGTTAATTTAATCTCTGTTTATACCTCTTAGGAATGCAGCATGGAGTACAGAGAATTTACAAGAAGAACAAAGATTTTGTTTACTAAATCTCTAATATTTATAATACACAGAAGGGTTGGCTGGTAAAAGAGAAAGGAAAATCTCAAGACTGTCTTGATGTAGATCACAGAAAGTTGTGAAAAGAGCTGTATAAAAATATGCACTTGTGCTTTAGAAGCTTTTAGCATACAATTAATAGCTTAAAATAGTATTTACTGCTTCCCCATACGCCTGTTTTCTGATATATTTACACATCTTGCAGTCTTTTTTTTTTTTTTTTTACATCATTAAAGCAAAATGGCATGATCGTAAATATAGATAGGTTAAAAACATCTGAACCTTGAAACTTTCTCTCCTCGGTAACATGGCACAACATACTCCATGGACTTAAACCCAGAAAATTATTTAGATTGCTCTAATAAAAAATTTTAAACAGCAAATGTATATAAATTTTTTTAAAAAACAAGCTTGTCCAAGGGTAGTCAGATTAATGGCTTGTGTATAACACTCACTGTAGTGCCTTGTGACTGCCTCTGTGAACCAGAAATAAAGCTCTTGGATTACCCCCAAACAAGATGTCACTTCCTTCCCCTTCATGGATGGCTTTCTGTTAGGATGAATCCTTTTTTGGGAGAGAGGGCTATGCAGGCTGCTGATACCAGTCTAAAGAAGGCACTCACTAGGCCAAGGCTGTATTCTAATTTGAGTGTCACACCATTAGTCAGAAGAACCACCTAGCCATGGAGGCTCTGAAACTAACTAGTTTATCAGCAGTTTGGTCCCAGTTGTTTTGCTCATTTTATATAGGTTTTTAAAAATTAGATATTCTTAGGCATCTTTTAGATTGATGCTCTTGAGGAAAATAGTCAAGCCAAACCATGATAGAGACTTTGATGGCAAAGGATGAGCTAAACACTAGCAAAGCCTCATGGTCCATCCTCCACAGATGGTGGGCACGTGGGCACCAAGTCTGCTGCACGTGCCCTGCTAGTTACAGTGAGTCAGCTGCGTGGTTTGATGAGAGCACACAGGTTACAGCAGGGCAATGGGTTTTGCCATGTGTGTGTTCCATCACTCAGTGATTGTTCCAAAGAACATATATTAATATTTTTCTTCACAGAACATAGTTTTCTAAAAATGAAATTTGGGAAGTTGAATGATTCAAGGTCAGATATTAAACATTAGCTCCTTAACCTATACCTGTCATTTGCATTATGAAGGAACGCTTCTTACACTACTGTGATTCACAGTGCCCTTTGCCGATCCAGAGGTCACCTCCTCTGTCCTGGCTTTAACTGTCAGATGGAAGCCTCAGACTTTTGCACTTTAGGTCATCTAATGTCTTCCAGTGTTTGTAGTTATCAGCCAAATGTTGCATCAGCGTTGGCAGGTGTGCAAAGGCTGCAAGGACATAAAAAAATACAAAGAAGCCTGTTAGATTCTAGGAGCATTTATAAGGTTGAGGCTCTCTGGGACAAATTTGGGATCAGAATTGGAGGTGAGGTGCCCTAGGTTAGGCCTAAGGTGAATACACAAGTGTGAGAAGGATAAGTCACTAAACACTGGTTTCTAAAATAGGAACAGGTCCTCTTAACTAAAAATTGCTAACAAAAGACCAGAAAGAGAAATTAAGGAAACAGTCCTATTTATAATCACATCAAAAAGAATAAAATACCTTGGAATAAACCTACCTAAAGAAGCAAAAGATCTATACTCTGAAAACTATAAGACATTGATGAAGAAACTGAATATGACACAGACAGCTGGAAAGGTACCATGTTCCTGGATTGGAAGAATCAATACTGTGAAAATGACTATACTACCCTAAGGCAATCCCTAGCCCTATCAAAATACCAATAACATTTTTCACAGAACTAGAAAAAATATTTTAAAATTTGTATGGAAACACAAAAGACCCCTAATAGCCAAAGCAACCAAGAGAAAGAAAAACAGAGCTGGAGGAATCAGACTCTCTGATTTCAGACTATACTACAAAGCTACAATCATCAAAACAATATGGTCCTGGCACAAAAACAGAAATAGAGATCAATGCAACAGAACAGAAAGCCCAGAAATAAACCCACACACTTATCATCAATTAATTTACAACAAAGGAAACAAGAATATATGATGGAGAAAAGAGTGTCTACAATAAGTGGTGCTGGGAAAACTGACAACTCAGTGTAAAAGAACTCAATTAGAATGTTCTCTAACACAATACAAACTCAAAATGGATTAAACACCTAAATGTAAAGTCAGATACTATAAAATTCCTAGAGGAAAACATAGGCAGAACACTAGTTGCCACAAGTCACACCAATATCTTCTTGGATCTACCTCCTACCTAGAGTAATGAAAAAAACAGACATAAATGGGACTGAGTTAAACTTAAAAGCTTTTGTGCAGCAAAGGAATCCATAGACAAATCCAAAAGACAACCTGCAGAATGGGAGAAAATATTTGCAAATGAAGTGACTAACAGGGATCAATCTGAAATATACCAACAGCTCATGCAGCTCTAGATCAAACAACCCACTCAAAAAATGGACTGAAATAGATATTTTTTCAAAGAAGACATACAGATGGCCAAAAAGCTCAACCACTAAATGAGAAATGCAAATCAAAGCCACAACGAGGTATCACCCTCACACCAGTCAGAATAGCCATCAAACAGTCTATGAATAATAAATGCTGAAGAGAGTGAAGAGGAAGGAACCTTCCTACACTGTTGGTGGGAATGTAAATTGGTGCAGCCGCTATGGAGAACAATGTGGAGTTTCAGAAAACTTAAAGTAGAATTACCATGCTGCTAAGTCACTTCAGTCGTGTCCGACTCTTAGCACTAAATGAGAAATGCAAATCAAAGCTACTTTAGTCGTGTCCGACCCCATAGACAGCAGCCCATCAGGCTCCCCTGTCCCTAGGATTCTCCAGGCAAGAACACTGGAGTGGGTTGCCATTTCCTTCTCCAATGCATGAAAGTGAAAAGTTAAAGAGAAGTTGCTCAGTCATGTCTGACTCTTAGCGACCCCATGGACTGCAGCCCACCAGGCTCCTCCATCCATGGGATTTTCCAGGCAAGAGTACTGGAGTGGGGTGCCATTGCCTTCTCCAAGAAATGCTACAGAAGCAGTTGAATGGTTCTATGAAGACCTAGACCTTTTAGAACTTACACCTAAAAAAAGATGTCCTTTTCATTATAGGGGACTGGAATGCAAAAGAAAGAAGTCAAGAACTACTGGAGTAACAGGCAAATTTGTCCTTGGAGTACAGAATGAAGCAGGGTAAAGGCTAATAGAGTTTTGCCAAGAGAATGCACTGGTCATGGCAAACACCCTCTTCCAACAACACAAGAGAAGACTCTACACATGGACATCACCAGATGGCCGATACTGAAATCAGATTTATTATATTATTTGAAGCCAAAGATGGAGAAGCTCTATACAGTCAGCAAAAACAAGATGGGGAGCTGACTGTGGCTCTGGCTCAGATCATGAACTCCTTACTGCAAAATTCAGACTTAAATTGAAGAAAGTAGGGAAAACAACTAGACTATTCGGGTATGACCTAAATCAAATCCCTTACGAGTATACAGTGGAAGTGACAAATAGATTTAAGGGATTAGATCTGATGGATAGAGTGCCTGATGAACTATGGATGGAGGTTAGTGACATTGTACAGGAGGCAGGGATCAAGACCATCCCCAAGAAAACGAAATGCAAAAAGACAAAATGGTTGTCTGACGAGGCCTTACAAATAGTGAAAAGAAGTGAAAGGCAAAAGAGAAAAGGAAAGATACACCCATCTGAATGGAGAGTTCTGAAGAATAGCAAGGAGAGATAAGAAAGCCTTCCTCAGTGATCAGTGCAAAAAAATAGAGGAAAACAATAGGATGGGAAAGACCAGAGATCTCTTCAAGAAAATTAGAGATACCAAGGGAACATTTCATGCAAAGATGGGCTCATAAAGGACAGAAATGGTATGGATCGAACAGAAGCAGAAGATATTAAGAGGTGGCAAGAATACACAGAACTATACAAAAAAGATCTTCACAACCAAGATAATCATGATGGTGTGATCACTCACCTAGAGCCAGACATCCTGGAATGTGAAGTCAAGTGGGCCTTAGGAAGCATCACTACAAACAAAGCTAGTGGAGGTGATGGAATTCCAGTTGAGTTATTTCAAATCCTCAAAGATGATGCTGTGAAAGTGCTGCACTCAATATGCCAGCAAATCTGGAAAACTCAGCAGTGGCCACAGGACTGGAAAAGGTCAGTTTTCATTCCAATCCCTAAGAAAG
>NW_011494824.1:2896118-2896726 GCF_000754665.1 Bison bison bison | reverse complement strand
CATAGTCAACAAAAGAGTCCAAAAAAATGCAGTACTTGGATGCAATCTCAAAAATGACAGAATGATCTCTGTTCGTTTCCAAGGCAAACCATTCAATATCACAGTAATCCCGGTCTACACCCTGACCAGAAATGCTGCTGCTAAGTCACTTCAGTCGTGTCCGACTCTGTGTGACCCCATAGACAGCAGCCCACCAGGCTCCTCCGTCCATGGGATTTTCCAGGCAAGAGTACTGGAGTGGGGTGCCATTGCCTTCTCCGAGAATTACCATATGACCCAACAATCCCACTACTGGGCATATATCCAGAGAAGGCCAAGATTCAAAAAGATACATGCACCCCAGTGTTCATTGTAGTACACTTTACAATAGCCAAGGCATGAAAGCAACCTAAATGTCCACTGACAGATTAATGAAGCAGATGTAGATACACACAATTGGTGAATTTAACTCAGATGACCATTATATCTACTACTGTGGGCAAGAATCCCTTAAAAGAAATGGGGTAGCAATCATAGTCAACAAAAGAGTCCAAAAAAATGCAGTACTTGGATGCAATCTCAAAAATGACAGAATGATCTCTGTTCGTTTCCAAGGCAAACCATTCAAT
>NW_011494824.1:2870853-2896018 GCF_000754665.1 Bison bison bison | reverse complement strand
AGTGCAAAAAAATAGAGGAAAACAATAGGATGGGAAAGACCAGAGATCTCTTCAAGAAAATTAGAGATACCAAGGGAACATTTCATGCAAAGATGGGCTCATAAAGGACAGAAATGGTATGGATCGAACAGAAGCAGAAGATATTAAGAGGTGGCAAGAATACACAGAACTATACAAAAAAGATCTTCACAACCAAGATAATCATGATGGTGTGATCACTCACCTAGAGCCAGACATCCTGGAATGTGAAGTCAAGTGGGCCTTAGGAAGCATCACTACAAACAAAGCTAGTGGAGGTGATGGAATTCCAGTTGAGTTATTTCAAATCCTCAAAGATGATGCTGTGAAAGTGCTGCACTCAATATGCCAGCAAATCTGGAAAACTCAGCAGTGGCCACAGGACTGGAAAAGGTCAGTTTTCATTCCAATCCCTAAGAAAGGCAATGCCAAAGAATGCTCAGACTACCGCACAATTGCACTCATCTCACATGCTAGTAAAGTAATGCTCAAAATTCTCCAAGCCAGGCTTCAACAGTATGTGAACTGTGAACTCCGAGATGTTCAAGCTGGATTTAGAAAAGGCAGAGGAATCAGAGATCAAATTGCCAACATCTGTTGGATCATTGAAAAAGTAAGAGAGTTCCAGAAAAACATCTACTTCTGCTTTATTGACTATGCCAAAGCCTTTGACTGTGGATCAGAACAAACTGTGGAAAATTCTGAAAGAGATGGGAATACCAGACCACCTGACCTGCCTTTTGAGAAATCTGTATGCAGGTCAGGAAGCAACAGTTAGAACCGGACATGGAACAACAGACTGGTTCCAAATTGGGAAAGGAGTACGTCAAGGCTGTATATAGTCACTGTGCTTATTTAACTTATATGTAGAGTGCATCATGAGAAACGCTGGGCTGGAATCAAGATTGCTGGGAGAAATACCAATAACCTCAGATATGCAGATGACCCCACACTTATGGCAGAAAGCGAAGAAGAACTAAAGAGCCTCTTGATGAAAGTGAAAGAGGAGAGTGAAAAAGTTGACTTAAAACCCCACATTCAGAAAACTAAGATCATGGCATCTGGTCCCATCTCTTTATGGCAAGTAGATGGGGAAACAGTGGAAACAGTGACAGACTTAATTTTTTGGGGCTCCAAAATCACTGCAGATGGTGACTGCAGCCATGAAATTAAAAGATGCTTGCTCCTTGGAAGAAAAGTTATGACCAACCTAGACAGCTGAGCGCCAAAGAATTGATGCTTTTGAACTGTGGTGTTGGAGAAGACTCTTGAGAGTCCCTTGGACTGCAAGGAGATGCAACCAGTCCATCCTAAAGGAAATCAGTCCTGAATGTTCATTGGAAGGACTGATGCTGAAGCTGAAACTCCAATACTTTGGCTATCTGATGCAAAGAACTGACTCGTTGGAAAAGACCCTGATGCTGGGAAAGATTGAAGGTGGTAGGAGAAGAGAATGACAGAGGATGAAATGGTTGGATGGCATCACCAACTCAATGGACATGAGTTTGAGTAGGCTCTGGGAGTTGGTGATGGATGGGGAGGCCTGGCGTGCTGCAGTTCATGGGGTTGCAAAGAGTCGTACAAGACTGAGTGACTGAACTGAACTGAATGTCACTCAGCCATGAAACAATGAAATAATGCCATTTGCAGCAACATGGATAGAGCTAGAGAGTATCATACTAAACAAAGTAAGTCAGAGAAAGAAATATCATATGTGGAATCTAAAAAAAAAAAAAAAAAGAAAATGAACTTATTTATAAAACAAATAAGCTCAGAGACTTTAGAAACAAACTTATGGTTACCAGAGGGGAAATGTGGAGGGAGGGATAATTAGGAGTTTGAGATTACCATCTACACACTACTATGTAGAGAATAATCAATAAGAACCCACTGTACAGCACAGGGAACTCTACCCAACAGTAGATAATATTCTGTAATACCCTATATGGGTTAAGGATCTGAAAAAGAATGGATATATGTATATATGTAACTGAATCACCTAGCTGTATACCTGAAAGTAACACATTGTAAATCAACTATAATCCAACATAAAAATCAAAAAAAATTAAATCTCAGTGAAAAGCTGTTTATCAGGTGACATTACTGAAAGAATCTGTGATTCAGAGTATACTTATATTTTATGTTCTCTAGAATTTCCTCCAATGATATAATAAAACTCCTTTAAGCTTTGGAAATATGTCCTTTGAAGAGTTCAACACTTGTTTATCCAGGTACCGGACATCCATTGAGTCTTCCATACACATGGTCTGTGCTGAGGATGCAGAAAGTGTCCACGTACCCCCACCATATCTGGCTACAAACAGCTGACATTTTTTTAAAAAGTAACATTTAACACCTTTAGTCCTGGCCTCTGTCATTAAAGGTAATCATTATAAAGCATAACAACATATTCTGTTTGTGGGTAACAAAACATGAACCATCTTACCATCCCAAGCATCAAACATGTCTGTTATGAAGTAGTCAATAAAGGAGATTTGGGACTTGGGGATGCTACAGGTATTCCGGTCAAACACTGGCATCACTACGGGTAGCCCCTGTCTCTTCTCTTCATCCGTCTGTAAGAAATAATACACACAGGGCTGTAGGGCACACGAGGAGCTGTCACAGTAGCATCGAGTTTGTCAGAACCACCCTGTGAAAAAGGGGTCATAATCCAGTTGTATCGATCAAGAAATAGGCTCAGCATTTCCCAGGGCTTACATAACTACCTGATGAGCTGCAGTGACTGGATTCAGGTCTTCTGACTCTTAAATGTGTTGGATACTATCTTACAGCTACCCACCCCCCCACCCCACCAAAGCACTGATTTCAGGATTCATACCCTCTTCTCTAAGATCTGTTTTCATGATTGCAAGGTCGACAACTTTCAAAGTAATACTACTAAATACTAAGTGGAGTTTACACTGAGGGCACAGAAGCAGTGGTGGGTTTAAAGCTGCAGATGTCTCAGCACGAATCGAAGCACTGGCACCAAGCTGTATCAACAGACATTGTATTATTCACTGTTACATGCTTGCAGTGTAAAAAGAAAGTTTCACTTAAGAATGTCTAAATTAAAGCAGTAAGAATTATTAACCTTACTAAATTTGACCTTTGAAAATACCTTTTTTAAATATTCTGTGTGACAAAATCCGAAGTACATACAAAGCCCTTGTGCTGCACGTCTACGGGTGTGATGGTTGTCTGGAGGAAAAGCAGGCAGGCAGTTGAGCTCAACTAGATTCTCTCTTTCATGGAATAACTACTTTTTACTGAAAAGAATGACTGACAAACTTGTTTGGCTGTCTGTACTGGTCATGCATGCAATTCTGACGATATGTGTAAATTGAGTATTTTGCACATTGAAGTTTATAATGCATAATAAGGTCATAATTCACAGGACTGAAGTTAAAATCCACATTTACTGGTGGTGTACTGAGCCAGAGACTGGCTGACCAGAAACCTCATTTGTAACTCAATTTTTAGGTCACATTGTCATGTGAACATTTCCTTTATGGGAAAAGGACACCTACACGGGGAAATTGCATTAAAGAACTTAAAAATGGTTCTTTCCCATTCCCCATTCACATACTTTGAGAATATCTAGGAGTAGGATTTTAAGCCTTCTCTGTGGGTCCTAGAAAGCCCCATTAATGGTCTCCTACCAGTTCCAGCTCAGCTTGCTCATTTCAGGTCAGTCGATCAGGCAGCCTTAAAATATCCACCGCTGTTCAAGGAGTGGTTTGGGTTTTTTTTCCCCTTTTCTGGCAAGCTCAGAGCTGGCTGTCCTAATTCCCATGGACTCTCTTCCCATCCTTGAAAACTACAGCTAACTTACTGCATCCTTAGCTGGTTTTTGCTCTGGCAACCCTTCTAGACACCGTTGGCTAGTCTTTACCCTGCCTCAGTAGTACATTCCAGTGAGATCGGCACTCCCCCTCCCCAAATAATTACTTGTAGCTACTTGGGATATGTTTGTCTTTCTGTCCCACATCATAAACATTAGTCCCTAAAGCCTATTCTTTGGAAGTAGGCCTCTATTTCAAATGGCATCTTGTGGTCTGCTACTTTTTGGGTTATTCTGCAACTCTTCACACTGCCAAAGTTACTATTCTTATATAGAAATTCTATGTTTCCTCTTTACTAATTTTGGTCATAACACTTGGTTCTCTCAGAATGTCCTTTCTCATTTCTAAATTTTGAAATCCTTAAAAAAAAAACAACAACCCAGCTCTAACACCTTTCCCACCTTTCTAGATAAAAGCCCTTTTTTTTTATTTAGAAAAAAAAAAAAACACCTTTCTGAACTCTTAGGACTTAACATATCCCTCCTTTAGAAGTGTTTTCACTTAAAAAAAAAAATACATTGTGTGGACCTATTTATGTCTGTGTCCCCTACTGCATTATGAGCTACCCTCGGGCAGAGATGTGTCCTATGTCTGTGTTTCCCACAATACAACGTGGAGATAATAATCTGATGAATGAATGGATTTCCCAGTTTTTGTGGAAGTTCAGGATCTTAAAAACTTGAGAATGAAAAGAATCCCAAAGGCTCAGTTTCTCTCCTTCCCCCTAGAGAGACTCTGAGTAGTGACCAGCCATGCCAGTTAGTCTCTTGAGGGACCAGAATTCTATTCCAGGCAGGGGTGAGCCATTTCTTTCTGAGGAAGAGTCATTTACTTGTTCACTCATGGCGCTTCCCCAGAGAGGCAGCCCACCTGCGCAAAGTACTCCTCAGAGATCCTCCCAGCCCATTCAATGCACAGGTCCAGGGGGCGGCAGGGGTTGGCTACATCCGCACACTTAATCATCATGCGCTTGATCAGGGTCTGGTTCTCAGGGAAGTTCTTCCCAGGAGGGCTGCACTCGCAGTCGCTGCCGTCAATCTGGAAAGCAGACGAGGGTTGGTTCAATACAATGGTGAAACCCACAAGAGTCAACCGGCTAGATACTAGACGGCGGTCACCCAGGCCACCTCAGGCGTGAGACGGGATGAAGGAGGTGTTCCCAAGTTACTCAAGCACTACAAACAGAGAGCTTAAAAGTTCAGTGTTCCTATCACCACCCACCTCATGGTTTTGTTTTCAACCAGTCACTCCCAATTTAACTGTCTACAGTCTTCAGATACTGATAGGTACTTAATGAAGATCAACAGGAATATAGTTCTTTAAAGCATCTAATTCTGAGGTCTCCCAAGAGCCCAAAGAACAGAGAACTAGAAGGGTTTGAATCCTCTAAAACACCACCATTTATTCCAGTCTCTGCTGTCTGCAGGCTCCTCTCATCGTCATCTTTGGGCCTACTTCCTTTTGTCACCACTGGCTTTATCTCAGGGCTCTTCTTTCAGGGAGTTCAGAGTTGCTATGGACATTGTCAATCTGCTCTTGTCCCCAGGGAAAACAAGTGGCCAACACTTTCAGCCCTTCCTTACCAACTCCAAGTAAGCAACCATCTTGTATTCAAGACGGAGAGAAAATGCTTTGAGGCCAGAGTATAGGGTATAACGGAAACACACTCCGATGTGTATTATGACATGTGAAGTGCTTACCTCCGCTGCCATTGGCTTGTTAATGCTGTTCACAAATTTGTTCACATGTTCAAAGTGTTTTGTCATCTCTGTTGCTAAAACCATGTCGATAATAGCTTGGCGCAGTGTTCGATAATGGTTCCTGAAATGACGAGAAGACAAAGGGCCTTTGTTCAAATCATGCCCCGTGAATTAGAACTCTTCTGCCATTTCCCCACACTTCCCACAATCCAGGAGGAAGCTAGGGCCACTGAAGACTGAGTGAAGACCACAAAAGAGTTTACCCGCTCATCTTCCTACCAAGCCAGGACTTGATGACACTACCATCTTCCCAAAGATAGCTGACCCTCATGTGATTTGTGAGTATTAAAAGAGGCACCACCTGTCATGTGGGCACTTATTTTACAAGGTGATGCTCTTCTGTCTGCCCTTGGCAACATCAGAACAGCAAGGCAGAAGGAAATGACGAGTTCCTTCCCTGTGAGGCTGGCACAGCAACCTGACGAGCTGTCCCCTGGTATTCACTGCAGACAGTGATTCTTATTACAGAGAAGTCTTGTCATTTCTTTTGATGACGGCTTTGGAAGAGTTTTCTGATTAATGAGCAATTGTCTACATTGCAGTTACATACAAGTGGTAATGGGAGGAGCAGCAACCCTGCTCAAAGTCACTGCCCAGTTCCTGTCATCTTTTTCTAAGTCCAGGAGTCAGAATGAGGAACTGAATAAAACTGGCTATCGACAACAATTCCTCCTCTGAAAGTTTTAAAAATAGTACCTGATACTGATGAAGCCCTCAGCTGAAGGTGGAATAACTGAATATTTTCATATTATACTAACGAGATTTTCTCAGGTTTCTAGAGACCAAGGTGATTGGTTCGGGTTCATGGTGACAAGTGATCACTGAGGCCCGAGCGAGCTCTGCGCTCTGCTTGCACTGCCCTCTCTCAGGGGGTCTTCTCTCCAGCCTGCCTGGTACTGTGTTGGAAATATTCAGTCTGACTGCAGGGCTGTGTCAGGCGAGAAGAATGTCTCCTATCTGTTCACATGTGGCCAGCTCCCCAGAGGAGGGGGTACAACAATGAGGGAACGCCCCCCCGCCCCCCCCCCCCCCCCGTGGACTCCAGGAGCTCTGCTGGGACTGGGGAACAGGGTCTCCTCATGAGTTAGGATTTTAAGTGGCCAAAAACTGAGCTGGGGAAAGATGGGGAAGGATACATTTCCTCGAGTTACACCAAAGACATGATGTCCTTTTGAGAGAGTAGAAATATCTGTTACATTTATTAGTAACAATAATCTGTAGAAATCTTTGCAGCATATTAAGCATTTTCATGAACTCACTGAAGACCAAATGGAGTTTAAAAAGATGAAAACAGTCTAAAAAGTACAGCTAAGATGAGAAGGGCAAGGCTATTATTTTACTGTCTGATACAATGGGAAAACTATTATTATTTCCTCTTCCCCACCAAGAGGAAGCTGAGTACTTGGAGAAGTCAGGGAAAACTGAGTTTCCACCTTACATTTTACAAACCCAATCAACAAGAGCCTGAGCACACAAACCTGTCGATATTCTTGAAAATGTTGCATTTGCTGTCCTTGACCGTGAGCTGGAAGGCCAGGGCTGTGTGGTGACTCTCCAAGACAGCGGTGTCATTATAGAGCACAGCGAGCTCACTGCCCGCGTTGCACAGGAAAGAGTTGGTCCTTCCCGGGTGGTCCACGTCGTGGACTGTGGCAGCGATCAGGGCGGCCACCTCGTCCAGCTGATCCAAGCTTCCCTGGGGCCCGGGGGAGGCAAGGTTGAGTGTTACCCACTGGATAATGGAGACCTACACTCATTCCTGTCTCCCAGGAGGGCGTACGCCAGGGGATCCTTCTCTGACTTCCTAGAAGTTAAGAAGCCACCTAGGATACATCACATCACCTTGCTGTACCGTGGATTATCTGGAGGGAAACAGAAATCTGAGTTGCGGTTACAATGGATACCTGAATTCTTCCTCCAGAGTCCATTTACTCTAGTTGTTCTGCAGGAAAGTGACAAACAGGACTGCGTGCAACGTGGCCTGGTGCCATGACTCTCTTCCAGAAGCGGATGGAGAAGAAAGTGGCCTAGGATCACAAGTGTTACCTTACTTGCCTACTTCTGAAAAGGTTCTGAGGGTGTGGCAGTAAACGGCACAGATACAACAACAGATAAAACTCTCCACAAAGATACAAGGGGTAGAGCCAAGTAACAGCATCAAGGGGAGGAAGAATTTTCCCAGGAAAACTGACGCTAAGGGGCTCTCACATAAAGAAACACAATTCGGCTCTGGGCCAGCCGGTGGCAAAGGCAAAGAGAGGGACCCCTCTTCTTAATGTACGCATTATATAATTAAAGAACACAACCCAGAGCGTCAGGAGACACAACGGTTTTCTCAGCTCACAGCTTGAGGAAGAAGTTATCCAATGGCCTGCTGTTGTAGAAGACACGGTACTTTATGAATTCTTTCCTTCAGCCACCATTTATTGGAGGCTTGCTGGGCGCCAGCTGTCTTGCAGGCTGCAGGAGTTACGGTGGTGGATTACTCTGGCATAGTGTCTGTGCTAACGCAACTGGCCACTTACTGGGGAAGGCATAAGTAACTTACTGGAAGGCGGGCTAAGGAGGTTCGTGCAGGTGCTTTGTGAGTGTAGCCATGAGGCCTGATCTCGTTTAGGGCAGTGCTGTCCATTTAGCTTTCTGTGGTGATGGAGAAGTCTGCACGTGGGCTCTCTAATACCGTAACCCCTCATCCCTTATGACTCCTGGACACTTGAAATGTGCCAGTGCACCCAGGGAATGGAATGTCTCATTTCATTTTAATTAAATATGACTATTGGCTGCTCTGGATGATGCAGATGCAGAGGGTGGGCAAGAATGGGCTCTCTGAGGGAGCGATTTTTATGCTGGAAACTGAAGGATAAGCAGGAGTCAGCCAGGCAAAAAATGGCAAGGGAGAGAAATCCAGGCAGAAAGGTCAGTCTATATGATGCTTCTGATGCGAAACAAAGGGATTTATTAAGAGGGAACTTAAAGAGCATCATTGTGACTGAAGGGTAGTGAGCCAAAGGAAAAGTAGTTCCCAAGATGAGGCTCAGGGTAGGGGGTGGGGTGGGCATAATTTTTGGTTTTCCTGAGTTGCTTTCCTAGGCTATTGGAGGAAAACCCTGCAAACTGCTTCTTAGATGTGAACAGGTAAGAAACAGTGATTCTGAAGCTCAGCCCTGAAAACTTTTCTGAAAACTGTCCCTTCCAGAAGGAAGACATTTCCATTTTCTGACTGAAACTCCTGGAGCTGGGGGACAGTCCTGGCTTAGCCTCGGTCCACATGAACCACCTTCTCAGGCAGGCAGAGCAGTCAAGGCCATTCTTCTTGGTTCTTCCCAGAGACTGATGCTGTGATGCCCAGGGTGAGCAAACACGCCTAGCCCCCTTTTGATGCTGGTTAAGGAGAGGCCATGGTAACCCACAGGGACAGTCAGGGGCCCGGGCTGCCCCTGCTTGGCCTCCATGCTCACTGGTTCTCCCTGTGCAGTGAGGCCTGTGAGGCCCAAACTTTGGGCCTCCAGCCCGTGCTCCTGGAGTGTGTCCTATCTTGGAGTATGGGGCCGGTTTATTTTTACATTCTTCAGTGACATAGACTCAAGCGACTAGAGTAGACAACAAATAGCATTGAGGAGACACGCCCTTCCAGCTTGGCTGATTCGGGCCACGCTCTTTACAGCGCTATCAGGGCCACGCCCTGAGTTTTGGTGGGCACTGTCTTAGGGCAGCGTCTGCTAAGAAATGCAAGGGAGGCAGGGAAAGAAGGCCAGGCTGCTCACTAGCAGATGGGAGGAGCAAGGCTCTTCCCACGGCAGGGACAACTGTCTGTGGAAGAAACTCCTCCCCGCAAACCCACGGGAGGAGGAATGCAGACATTTCTGCAGGGTTGTCTTCCTTCAGCCAGGAGGGTCAGAATGCACTCCGTCCTAGACTAGCCTTTGCAACAGCTCCTTTACTAGGATAAACAGTTACACGCAGACATCACAAAAGAATGCTGGCTATCCTGACCTCTCCACTAAGAGTGGGTCCTGGGAACAGGTAAGAGTGGGGAGGGGGCAGGGTCTGTAAGGCACTGAAGGAAAACGCCGGCTCTGCACACGTTCTGGCTGAGGACGTGGAGCTGTCAGTGACGTTAAGAGCTTCAGCCTTCTAAAGAAGTTAGGGGTGACGGATGACATGGGGATTTGGTAAGAACATTTTTCTGACTCTCTTGAGCAGTGGAAGCAGGTCTGGTGGAAGAGGCCTCAGGAAGCGCTTCCCAGTGGACTAACCAGTGATCTTGGCCTGCTACTAAAGCTTTGAGCTCAGGAGTCCCTTCCAGCCCAACTCTCCAGGGTTCCTTGCCGCTCTAACTTATCTGATTCTTTGGCCTCTTAGAAAATGTCTTTTGGATTACAAGCATATTGTATCTAGTCTTAGACTTATTTGTATTGCTATTTGAGAATTTAATTAGACTCCGAATGCTCTAGCAGAACAAATAATTTAAAGAAAATTTCTTATTTTAAGGGAGGGAGAGTAAAGGAGATAATAAAGTGATTAAGCATTCCCTAATTGACCAGGCATTTCATCTATATTTTTTCTAGAGTGATTCTGTTTAAGAGGACTTCATCTTGAACTCAAGGCTGCAGTGCCTACAGGTCAGTTTGGTCTCAGCATTAATGCCCAAGCTCCTGTCCTCATTTGACCATGTGCAAACTTGCTGTATCATTTCTCACGTGGTGGAAAATGGAGGGATGTGAAACTGGAGAGGAATCTCAAAGTGTTTTAGCTCTTCACAGAGAGAGAAGCCTGCGTGTCGTGACCGCAGAAGCCCGTGAGTGCCGCACTTAGGGAAAGCTTGTGCACCGCAACGAAAAGCCCATGCAGCCAAAAACGGTGCCGTAGAAACAGGCTGTTATCACCTGTGATGCCACCTTTTTTAAAAGAGATAGAAATCATACAAAAGCATCATCCTTGAACCACCCTATTTGCTTTCTTGCTGATGAAAATAAACGCCAGGGTCAGTCTTTGGCAACACTGAGAAGGCAACACCGCCCCCTCCCCGTGTCGGTGCCTTTTCTTCCCCTCTTGCCTGTCCAACTACCACTCTCCTCCTTGAGCACCTAGGGTCTAAGACTAAGTAGGAGAACGACTGCCTGGTAAGCATCTGCAGGTTGATGTCAGCCTGTCTCTATAGCACTTGTCCCAGGGGTATGTACTTTCTAAGCTTCACTTCTAATTGTAGCAGCAAAGAATTACAAACTGCACTGAAAGTGATGATAGTTGGGAAAGAGGGGAGCTGGGGCTCTCTTGCAGCCACACGTCGGGTATACACAGAGCTGCCCTGCAAACCAGCACCTTAAATGATGGTGCTGACTTCTCAGATTAAGGGACTTGGAACTCTTCCAGAAGTACAGAAATCATTAGCATACAGATGTTCACAATTCACACCTATACAGAACACGTACGTACGTATATAAATCAGAAGGATGCTGAACGGTTCATAGCTATCTGGACTATAACATACCAATGACAAAACTCTGATCTTAAAACTTAATCTCTAGACCTAGTAACCATTTGCTATAATAATTAAGTTCTGTCCTCTAAGCTGGTATCATGAAGGGCTCCTAGTGAACATGTGGAGAATGGGTTTATGGATCAGCCAGACATGTAAAGGAGTCCTCACGGTGGCATAAATTATTATTTTAGGCATTTGGGGGAAGGGAGGACTAGGAGAAAAGGCCGTGTCTTTACAACACTGAAAGGATCAGTCACTTTGGTAGTTCAAAAATTCTGTCAAATGGGGTCCAAAATAGCTGTTTGCTTAATATATTTATGAAGGACGAGTTCTTAGTGAGTTCTCCAAAAGCTGTGCAGGTAACTAGATTGCACTATCAAAATTCTACCTTCACTCTCTCCTTGCCGAGGAAGAAGGCTGTGGCGTGCAGGACGTCAGCGGCGTGGGTGGAGTTGTGGTAAGCGTTGGAAGAGTGGTAGTTGGCTTCGATCACCTGGAGCCAGGCCCGAAGAGTAGTTTCAGAACAGTGTAGGAATTCACATACTCCAAACCGGGAGAAAACTTTCAAGCCCAGGTAAACCAATGGCCTGAAAAACAGGAACGTACACTCTGATTCATTGTATTAACTGCTCCAGAAACTGCTTTCTTTGAAGATACTGGGCAATTGGTTCACCTCCCTCCGATGCTTACTCCATAAGCACAGGGGCATAAAAATTGTCCTCTCCAAATTAGAAGGTGACAGAGCCTCTCCTCCTCACCCGTCACTTCTTTAAAACTAGGTGCCTCGTGGTGGCTAATCCAAATGACTTCTCGACTGTCTCTAAGTCATCTGCCCTTCAGTAGCTCTATAACCAAGAAAGGCCTCTTACAGTCCCTCTCTCTGTTTCCACGTAGGCTCCACACTTCTGTGTTCCCTGAGGAAGTTACTGAGCCTGGGGATAAGAGGTATGGCTTGTGTGGGCTCAGCAGAGTCATGTCAGAGAGTCAGTTACTTATTTACAGGTGAGTATCATTCATATCCAACACCCCTGGAAGAAATGAACTTCTGTAATAGGAGAGGACTTTCTGAGTTATCGGGTCTTTCTCCTGCCTATAGGGTGAATCCAAGGAAAAGGCTACAGTGCTCTCAAACCCATGCTGTAAGCTGGAACTTTAACAGGGTCGGGGCTGAGAATGCTTAGAACTCTTGGCTCACTGGCAGAAAGGATGACCTGGCTAGATCTGAAGAAGACACTCAGTATTTCTTCATCCTGGGTCGTCACCGGGCTGATCCCAGATCTTACCCGCTGATACTCCCTGCTCCATAGGGAGCTCACTCCAAGGACCATGCCCTCTCTGCATGATTGAAACTCCTCCAGCATGGCATGAAAAGCAGAGCCTGGGTGGTCACCTGTGGCAAGGACTCACATCTCCCTTACAGTTTCCAGATGTGAAAGTCTGGAGTGTATCCATCGACCCTCCCCTGCCGGCAGCCAGAGAAGCCATGTACCTTTTGTGCGTCACAGCTTCCAGTTCAAAGATGTTGAACTCCCAGCTTTCCTCATTGTCAAGTAGTTGGGCGACGGAAGGGGGCACGTCGGTGATGGTTCCTGGCATTGCAAGGTGACTATGACTCTGGTGTACGTCTGAGCAAACAGATGGGACAAGAAGGGTGGGTAACTGGGGACTCGTGAGTGCCGCTCAGCACCTGTCATCTTCATGGGTGCTGCTGGAAAGAAAGTCTTGAACTTCCAGGGGCAGGAAGATTTTCACCTCAGGGTTCTCTTATACTTCTGAACTTCAAGATCCCCCAATAGAAAAATAATTCAGCTTAACTGAATTAACTGTTTACACATAGACAGATTTGTGATTCTTACTCTGACAGTGCACAGAGAAGTAATTTATATTAGGAGACCTGGTTTCAAATGTAGACCATAGAGATGTTTAAACTCCAATGAGACCAACAGGAAGTATCACGAACACCCTCCCCAAACAATAATCACAACACCAAGGGAGACAGAAGGCCAGGGACAGGTTACCAGTTACAGGTGGAGAGAGGGCAACTTACTCTTAGTGAACACGTACTCGTTTCCTGACAACCTTCTCAAGCCATCCTGGAATAAAGACAGATGCTGTGAGAAGCATGCTTTCTATCCCATTATCATTATTCTCTCAGTTCTTTAATTAGCCAAAGGGATTTGAATCCTGAATAACTCAGTCAATCTGCAACTCCAGGTTGAAGCTCAAAATTGGATCAGAACAACAGCTACAAAACAGGGGTTACTCTCCTTTTCGTGGCTATTAACTGCAGGGGATGGAGAACCGAGAATTAAGTGTCTGTGACTGCATTTAGCTGTCTCACCTGAGCTGTGAGCTGGCTCTGTTCTCATGCCGTCTTTCTTTTGTGACATTTTGAAGCCACATCAATTGAAATCACAGAAGTAATCTTGTTTTGGGTGCATGTTAATTTGAAAGGAGCCCAGTCATCTTCATGAAAGTGAAAGTCGCTCAGTTGTGTCCAACTCTTTGTGACCCCAAGGACTACACAGTCCCTGGAATTCTCCAGGCCAGAATACTGGAGTGGGTAGCCGTTCCCTTCTCCAGGGGATCTTCCCAACCCGCGGATCAAACCCAGGTCTCCCACACTGCAGGCAGATTCTTTACCAGCTGAGCCACAAGGGAAGCCCAAGAATACTGGAGTGCATAGCCTATCCCCTCTCCAGGGGATCCTCCCAACCCAGGAAGCACAGGTGGATTCTTTACCAACTGAGCTATCAGGGAAGCCCTAGGGACTGTTACTTGGTGTTCTTAGACTTACATCCTGGGGAGCCAAATCCATGGGCCACATTTGGGGTATGATTTAATGTAAAGCCTTTAGAGTGCTCAGTCGCTCAGTTGTATCGACTCTTTGTGACCCTGTAGACTGTAGCCTACCAGGCTCCTCTGTCCATGGGATTCTCCAGACAAGAATACTGGAAGAGGTTGTCATACACTCCTCCAGGGGATCTTCCTGACCCAAGGATCAAACCCACATCTCCTATACTGCTGAGCGGATTCTTTACTACTGAGCCACTGTGGAAGCCTCAAAGCTTTTAAAGGTTGGGTTAATTTTTGACTAACATCTAAATTAACTTTTTTCCAGTTATAGTTCCTATCTTACAACATGAGCTTTGCTGTTAGCCTTCAAAGGAAGTTTCTGGACTTGAGGTCTTGGGAAGGGCAGCACAGGACGAATGCCTGTGTCCCACCATTTAACAGGCTCTTGAACTTTAGTCCCCAGATGCTCTTCAGTGTCAGTTCCTATCCTCTACCTTCTACCCGAGTACCTAATTATTTACATCTTTGCTTAAAAGTCATTTATAATTGCTTGTCATCCTGCGAAAGTATGTGCTAAGGTTTAAAGTGTTAATGAAGGGCTCTCCTGAAGTCACACTTAGAATCTTCAGGCCAAGAGCTTAAACTTTCAGAACCAGATAAACAGATAAGGCGTGACGCTCGTAACTCTCCCGCCTCTAGGGCGGGCATCGCAAGGGGCTCCTCTGTCATCGTTTTCATGTTTTCCTTCTGCTTCTAATTTGCCTTTGTCTCTTTCCTAACGCTTCGTAAGAATAGGCGGAAGCTTGCACTGGTTCCTCACTGCCCGACCTGGAGAGGAAGCCCATGGTCTGGCATCGGGGAAAGGATAGCAGGTAACTTGTTCTGGGAACCCCAATCTTCCCACAGCAGCTCTGCAGTGGCCAGCCTCCCCACGGCCCTCGCCAGTCTTCCTTTGTTTTTTCAATGGAAGTATTGGTGATCCTCGATGGTGTGACAGCTTCAGGTGTGTGGCAAAGTGGTTACACGTATGTGTGTGTGTGTGTGTGTATTCTTTTTCAGTTTCTTTTATAGATTATTATAAGATTTTGACTATAGCTCTCTGTGCTGTTCAGTAGGTTCTTGTTGCTTATCTGTTTTATATATAGTAGTTTGTATCTGCTAACCCTAATCTCCTAATTTATCTCCTCTACCACCCCTTTCCCCTTTGGTGACCATAAATTTGTTTTCTATATCTGTGAGTCTATTTCATAAATAAGTTCATTTGTATCATTATTTTGAATTTCACATATAAGGGATACCGTATGATATTTGTCTTTCTCCGACTTACTTCACTTAGCTTGATAATCTGTAGGTCCATCCGTGTTGCTGCAAATGGTGTTATTTCATTCTTTTTTACTGGCTGAATAATATTCTGGTGTGGTGCATGTATCCTTTAGAAATAGAGTCTACACTGCATTGGGATGGGTGACCAAGGCCAACCCAGGGCCTTGAAAGGAACAGGAGGTTACTCAAATCATGGGGGCGTCAGGGACCTTTGGTAAAAACAAGGACAATGGACCAGAAAACCAGTCAACATTCCGCATCTGGTGGCAAGGCTGGACAGAAAACTTGAAAGTAAAGCCCTCTGGTGCCTCAGTCTTTGTTCTCCCAAAGAATTCTTCCAGCTTTGGTCTCCAATAAGAAGCACAAATTAACAATTTGAACTTTCTTATTTTTCTTCACTTGCTGATAGATGATGATTACAGACAGATCACAGCAACACCAACAGGCCAGGACAAGGTCCTTAGGAATCAGCCACTTCTAGAGGGTAGACGGTGCTACTGGAGTGCTGGCAAGGGGCGGCCCCTCTCCTCCTCCCTGTACTGAGCCACAGTGGCTCCACTCTGTTTTTATTGATTATAAAGGGAACGCTATGTAAAGCTTCTATTTAAAGAAAGGATTCTACAGGTAAGATTTTGGAAACTAGTGCTGTCACCTAAGTACCAACCAACCCTTTCATTATATAAAGAGCCTGAGGTCCGAGGAAGCCAAGGTCTCGATGGATAACCATACCGGGTCAAGGGGAAGAAGTCAACAAGGGCCCCATTGTGATAGCTAGCCTTCAATCAACTGTCCATTTACTCCTTACTGTAACACGAATTCTGAAGGACAAATTATTCATTTGTGTTCCTGCCACTGCTTCTAGTTAGCTCACACAGCAGGTATTTCTACACCTGCTGGTAATAGTTTATCTGTTACATGTACTCGGGAGGACATTCGATGTCATCTGCCCTGCACTTCTGGTTCCTTCTCATCACTCACAGTCATCAGCCCTCCCACGAGGTCGCTGGTGTGGGGATCTTCATCTTTGGTACCCAGCTGAGGGGAGTACAGTTCCGTAGTTCGTAAAATTTCTAAAACTCTGTCCAAGGCTTCTGCCACTGTGACAGGACTGTTTTCTTGGGCTGCATTGATTATATTTATAACCTAAGGAAGGGAAGAGAGAGAAAGAATAAATTTGAGGACATTAGGGTTCTGCTTCCCAAAAGTCACTCATAAGCCCAGAATCTAAAAGAAATTAGACGGTAACACATCTTATTGTTCAAAATGCCCCGTGTCTTCACGGCAGCACCTCGTTGTACTGGGGCAAGCTTCTCTCGCCACCCTCTCTGGTGTTTCTCTTACTTCAGCAGCTATGTCTTCTCAGGCTCTTCTGCTGATCTGTCTCCTCCAGCTCTCTGCCACAGGCTGCAGTCCCTCAGAGATTAATGCTGGGCCTTCCTCTCTCTCTACAATTCTCTCAGAGACAAGCTTTTTCCTTTCCACGACTCCAGACACGTACGACCCGCATGCCAAGGACTCTCAAAATTACAGCCCAGCCCTGAACTCCATTTTGACCTTCAGATTTATACATTCAGTTCCCTGCCTGACCTATCTACTGGATTATCTTATTTACATGTCAAAAACTAAAGTCATGACCTTGCTCCCCTCTTCCCAAAGCAAGCAAGTAAACATAAAAAAATAAAATAAAAAGACAAGAGCTGCACTCCTTTGGTTTCTACACTGCTGTGAAAAAAAAAAAAACAAAAAAACACTTCTATTAATCTTGTGCTCAAACCAAAAGCCTGGGAGGCCCTGGTTGACATTTCACTTTCCCTCAATTCTCGCCCTACCTGACAGTATAATTCATCATCAAGAGAAACCGAAGTTACTCCCAAATATTTCTTGATCTACTCATTTCTCTCCACCTCGACTGCTGTAATTCTAGTACAGCTGACACCATCCTTGCTTAGAATTCTGGAACAGGTCCGTAAGTGGCTTCCTCTCTTTCACTCCTGTCATCTCCAGTCCATTCTCTGCATGGCAGCTGGGTGTTCTTTTCAATAAACATACCAGGTCATGTCGCTTCCCTCCTTTAAACTCTTCCATGGTTTCTGCTGCACACAGACTAAAACATACACTGCCTATGGCTCAGCTGGTCAGCATGCACTGAGCCCTGCACATCGCTGTAAAACATACACTGCCTATGGCTCAGCTGGTCAGCATGCACTGAGCCCCGCACATCGCTGTACCCTGACTCCCCTCTGCTCGCCAAGATCCAGTCACGCTACTTGCTTTCCAGTCCTCAGTGGCTCCGTTCCCTCCTCCTCCCACCTCGGTGCTCATCCCCTGCTGTGCCCGCTAGAATCCTCTTCTCCTAACATTTTTGCATCCTTCAGGTCTTACTGCAAATGTTACTTCCTCTACAGAGACACTCCTTGACCACCCCTTTCACCCAACCAAAACAGGGCCCTAACCTAATTCTCCCTCATAGACACCTGCTGTTTTCCTTTATGACAGCGATTGCCATTTATAACTATGTATTTATGATGTGTTTATTTGTGTTTCCTTTACTATAAACTCCATGATATTGGTAGTATGCCATTCATCACTTTATCTCCAGAATACAGCAAGGGCTCAGTGGCCCTGGCGGCAGAGCAGAGGCCGCAGCTGCCACTCACCTTCGTGATGGGAGCCTCAATGGTCATGGAGTGGATCCGCGCCATGGATGGGTAGCGACGGTTCTGCAGACTTGGTGCTGGAGAGAAGTCAAGAAAGCTGAATCTGTTGCTGGTGGCTCAGCTGGGTTTCAGTGCAGCAAAGGAACCCTTCATGGACCCGGGGCCTGATTCTCACAGGACTACTGTCCTCCATTGCACCCCACAAAGCAATGAATTCACCCATCTCTTAATCTTAAACTGCTGAGAGCTCAGCCACTACTTGCCAGGGACTGGAAAGGCTGCTCTGGCCTAGAACTTTGATGACAGGAAGGTGTTATGAGTCTCAGGCCCACAGAGGGATTTCAGAGAGGGTTGATAGGATCCAGAAACCTCATCCCAAGCCTGATGATGCCCCAGGACTCACTTTCCCTAAGTCACTAAAGCCCAACTTGGGCAGGTCCATCACTTTCAGCCTTCAGCCACAGACCATGTAGCCAAATAACGGCAGTGTAGGAGGGAAAGTGTGATCCGTGACTAGGGTTGGGGTAGGCAGGAGAATGAGCCCCCCTCCCTCCCATTCTGAGTCTTCAGGGTCTTAACACCAAGAACCTTTGGTGGGTCTAGCTCTCATCTATAAAAACTGAGCTAGTCCGGCTGAAATTCCCTCATCCATTATCCTCTCCATAAAATGGATATCCTTTCCATCTGTCTATACCCTCAACCCACTGGGGAAAATGTCAGTCTGTTTTTGTCATTTCATTTTTGGTCCCAATCTCTTGCATGCTGTGTGCTTTAGCCATCTTCCTTTATGAATTATGCATCTTATTTCTTTGGTCCGTGTTAGTTCAGCCGCCTCCCTCACGCTCAGCTTTCCCACTGTGACCTGAAGGATAGCCGTTGAGAGGGACTCAGCTATCGAGGCTGAGCTGCTCCAGCAGTTATGTGTCCTAACACACATTAGGGCATAAAGGAACCAGCCTAGCATCGTTTCATAGGGAAGACAAAGACTATAAAAAGTAAAAAAGAGTAAAAAGGCCTAAAATTTTTCTGCTTACAGAAAAAAAATGCCAGTTTAGTCATAATCCTACTCTTTGGGGTTTAGTTTATACGCTGATGAATTCTTGAATATATTCCTACGTCATTTCCTACACTTTAAAGTCAAGGAAATATGAACTTCTTACCATCACTGCCTCGAGATGATATTGATTTCACATCAATGGACTCTTTCCTCCTGTTCTTATATCTGAATGAATGAGACTCTAAGGATTTCAGATTAGTAATGGAGAGTGATTAGTTTACAGCTTATTCACAGCAAAGTCTGTACATATTTTTTTCCCTCATTCTCCAAAGAAAACAAGGTTACTTTTTAAGCACTGTAAAAATATTTTTTAAGAAATAGCGAACCACTACATCTTTAAATCCTCAGCACACACAGTATTATCAGTAATATTAATTGTAAAAAGATGCCCGTTTCTTGCGGTACCATATGACACTGTAGTGCAGCTTATTATTAAGGGTTATTTAGTTCCATTAATAAATATCTTCTTGAAAATAGACATTAAAACTTGGGGAGAATTTTGAGGAGTTCTTTTTCCTTGAAGGACAAAGGATGGGAAAGGCTTCTGTGGGGATATCTGAGGAAATAAACTGCTAGTCAAATCGATAGAGAGCTGAATTTATTTGAGAAATCAATTTGGACCAATCTTAGGTCCCTCTGAAAAGTCAGACCTCTAGACGGTTTTCTAAGTTCTCCTGAGAATATACTTTCATCAAATGATGTAGATCCCGGGAAGGAAGAGAGGGAAAAGCAATCTTATAATCCCAACAATTTCCAATGATTTAACTTTCACTTTCATCCCTGTTTCTGGTGAAAAAAAAATAAAAAATGTGTCTTTGCAGACTTTGAATTTAACACTCAAAATGTGCTGTCACATTCATGTGAAATCTAATTAAACAGTGCTACTGATGATACCAATGAGGACCAAAGGGTGAACATGTCAGAGGGGGCTTCAGAAAGATACATTTTCAGGGCATCTGCTGCTTGTATGAGTTACCCATGAACAAGGAGAAAAACTTAGCCATAAAACAGAGTTTTTCCTCACTGCGCAGATTTCAGCAGGGGAAATGCTTTTCCAGACACCAATAAGTGTCTGGATATTTCAAGAGAGAAAAAGAGATGCAGTGATTTTTACAGAATTGTCTAGTGACACTAAAAAGTACAAGAGAACACAGTAATTAACAGAAGCAGTTCCAGAGCGAAACTGCTGAAATTCCAATCTCCACTACGCCATCTAAAAGCTGTGTAACCTTGGGGATGTTCCTTCTGAAATCCCAATCTCCACTGAGCCATCTGAAAGCAGTGTATCCTTGGGGATGTTCCTTCTGTGTCTCGGTATCCACAAAATGGGGATGATTACAGCATCTCATTCACAGATTGTTGTGAGATGTAAACGAGTTAATTCATACATAGCACTTGGGACAGCCAGTGCCTGCTACGTACGTGGTAAGTATACAGCTCATGTTGTCCGTTATCGTGAATCACATCTGTTCATCTGCATGTATAACTTCTTTTCAAGCACACATGGGATCATGTTACAGTATTATTTTATTACTTGTTATCACTTTGTAATATGTCTTCGATACATCTCTAGGTCACCTTTTTAACTACTTATGTTCTTAAATATCTGATTCAATTTTAAACAGTTTAAATCAGCAACTATAGATAGCACTTTGAAAAATCTGATTCAAGTTTAAAAGTGTAAATCAGTAGTAACTAAATCTGAATTATATTTATATAGCTTAAAGCGGAAGGTGCGTGTGTGCTAAGTCACTTCAGTTGTGTCGGACTCTGTGATCCTATAGACCGTAGCCCACCAGACTCCTCTGTCTGTGGGATTTTCCAGGCAAGAATACTGGACTGGGTTGCCCTGCCCTCCTCTAGGGGATCTTCCCAACCCAGGGACTGAACCCAGGTCTCTTACGTCTCCTGCACTGGCAGGCGGCTTCTTTACCTCTGGGCACTACATGGGATGCCCAGAGTGGAAGGGCGAAGTATTACAAAGTTAATCGGAACAACAAAGCCTTAGGATCTTGCCTTAAATCACCTAACTTGAAATATTTTACTATCCCTTTGTGTATTTTTCTTTCAGATCCTGCCTTAATAATTTGCCTGGCCTTGGATTTAAGCTTCAGTATTTCTTTAAAAGGGATCTAGAGGAGGCGGTACTTCAAGTGATATTGTTAGGATCATATTGCATCTTCCAAACCTGAGAAACTGATGGTCATTTGCAAGACACTGGTTGTGAGCCTGTTCTGCAGCTTAATAATCATATACACCCCTAACATTTGTTTATCAGATAACAAATTAAATCTGACTTATTAAATATTGAAGATTAAATTCAGGATTAAAGAGCACAAGAGTTCCTCAAAGTGCAGTTTCCAAATAAAGCTAAACTAGAGAGACTATATACAGCCCAGGCTAGCTGGTTGAATTCTAAATCATTCATTAGAATCATTCAAAGATGGGAAATGCTTATTCTTTCAGACTTCATTTCAGCTAAACTTAAGAAAATCTTTAACAACAGAAAAGATCAAGGGTTTGCAGAAATTATTTCTTCAATAAAGGCCATTTAAATCAAAGAATTCATTTATTCCTTCTATCAACAGATGTTGTGGAATTTGAATTTAAAAAGACAAACAAAGGATGAGAGATTCAAACAGCCATACTCAATGGCAAAAAAGGATATAGTGTCATCAATTCAAAAAAAAATAAATAAAAACCAGCTACCATATACTGAGTACTTACTATGCATCAGACGTTGTGCTTTACTATTTATAATGATAGTAAATATATAATCATTACAACAAAGTACAATCTCCATTTTACTGATGAGGAAATTTAAACTTGGAGAAATTGTGTGGGTAGCTCAAGGTCAAAGAGCTAATACGTGGCAGAACTTCTGCTTCCAAGACGGGATGGTTCCAGTTTATCATCAGTGTTCTGTATCTGTTGAGTGTCTATCATATGTAAGGCAATACTGGGCATCATAAAGGACATGAAAATGCTTGTAACAGTTTTTAGCTGGTAGATTAGTTAAAACAATACTCTCACTAGGTTAAGGAAATAAACTAAACCATCTGTGAAAGAAACAAAGTGTGGAGGGAAGAGGAGAAAGATACCAAACAGTTAATTCATTTGACAAATGAAGAAACTGAAGGTCAGATCAGATGAAATCTTGCTGAGTAGGTTAAAACACGGTCCATTCCACAATGGAGGAAAGGAATGGCAGAAAGTGAAGAGGAACTAAAAAGCCTCTTGATGAAAGTGAAAGTAGAGAGTGAAAAAGTTGGCTTAAAGCTCAACATTCAGAAAACGAAGATCATGGCATCTGGTCCCATCACTTCATGGCAAATAGATGGGGAAACAGTGGAAACAATGTCAGACTTTATTTTTGGGGGCTCCAAAATCACTGCAGATGGTGATTGCAGCCATGAAATTAAAAGACACTTACTCCTTGGAAGGAAAGTTATGACCAACCTAGACAGCATATTCAAAAGCAGAGACAGTACTCTGCCAACAAAGGTCCGTCTAGTCAAGGCTATGGTTTTTCCTGTGGTCATGTATGGATGTGAGAGTTGGACTGTGAAGAAAGCTGAGCGCCGAAGAATTGATGCTTTTGAACTGTGGTGTTGGAGAAGACTCTGGAGAGTCCCTTGGACTGCAAGGAGATCCAACCAGTCCATTCTGAAGGAGATCAGCCCTAGGATTTCTTTGGAAGGAATGATGCTAAAGCTGAAACTGCAGTACTTTGGCCACCTCATGTAAAGAGTTGACTCATTGGAAAAGACTCTGATGCTGGGAGGGATTGGGGGCAGGAGGAGAAGGGGACGACAGAGGATGAGATGGCTGGATGGCATCACTGACTCGATGGACGTGAGTTTGGGTAAACTCTGGGAGTTGGTGATGGACAGGGAGGCCTGGTATACTGCAATTCATGGGGTCACAAAGAGTCAGACATGACTGAGCAACTGAACTGAACTGAACTGAAGTAGGCCAGGGCCTACTACGTACTACGTTAAGTACGCCTAAGTGGCTGGGAAGCCCCCAGCAGTGGGGAGAAGGTGCTGTCTGTACAGGAATGAGAGTTGTACATTGTTGGTGGCAGACTGATTTTTCCCTCTAATGATCCCTCTAAGATCATTCCAGACCTTTCCAATGTAGAGGTCATTAGTTCAGCCCCCTCTTTTCATGGGAGAGGAAACCAGGAGTCAGTGAGCCTTGCTCAACGGATGACATGTGGGTGTGGGCAGCTGAAATGGTGACTCGCTGCCCCTGATCCCGGGAGGGCCTATTCACGTTTCACTGACAGCTACAGAGAAGGGGAGCCTGACTGCGGTGTGACGACAATGCACTCTCTGGACCTCCAGGCCACGCTCTGTTGTGAGTTTATCTGCTCTCCATGGTTTCTAGGCAGCAAAAGAAGCCAGGATGGGGAAGGCGTTCAGGAGAAAAGGTTGCCATGAATGAAGATTCAAAGCCTTTTAAGGGATCCTGCTTTTAACCTGGCTCTCAAACCTTTGATTATCAGCACTGAGGTATCGGCAATTCAAGTTTCCAGGGTGGTGAAACTGCCAATCCAGGCTTCTTCAGACTGATTCATAGACTTGAGCCCACAAATCCCACCCAACCGTGTAAGAGTGAAATTGCAGTATTCTCACCTGTCTGAGAATTGTCTCCTGAATCACGATGAATCTTGAGAATCTAAAGTTGTTCAGAAGTTTGGTAAAAGCAAGAAAAAGAGATTTAAAATATGGTATTAGTTACATTTCCAACCGATTTAATTAAAAACTCTGACGAGTTCAAGAAAGGAAGACATTGCACAGATGATATGAACAGATGAAAGATGTACACAGGTTATCACTACAAATTCTCTATTACATCCAGACACTTATAAAACGCCTGCATCTGAGAACAGGAAGACAGCCAAGGGATGCTCTTGCTAAGCAAGACATCTAGATCTCCAGTCAGCTGTTCTCATTTTTGACAGTCTACAGAAATGCAGAAAGACAAAAAAAATTTAAAACAAGATTAAACATTTTTATCAGGGTTATCATATGTACCCTGTTTTTATTTCAGACATATTGTACATTTTTCCTGTAATATAAAAGCAGTCCGAATTTAAGCCTAGAATTCAAAAATACCTTTCAAAAAAGCTCTTCAAACACACATCAATTATAGACGGAGTCAATTTACTACACGTTTCTTCACAAGGTCTTAACTTCAGATTCAGTTTGGCACCTATTTCTTTCTCAGTATCAATTTTTTTGTGCTGCTGCTTGGTAAATATCTGTCAAACGCTGAGTGAAGTCATTAACAGTAGAAATAATAAATATGCTTTCTTTGGGGGGGGGTTCTGCATTTCTCATGTTGATAACTCGGACATTGATCCTGGGCACATCTAGCTGTCATGATTATAATCAGGCTGCTCTGCTGCTAAATCCACCTATTTCCGGTTTCTAAAACCACCATCCTTTTGTAGGCACTGAATGAATGGAGTAAGTTAACCTGAAGAGCAAGACAGATGAGTGTGTAGGACTGTTTATGGAGGAAGACAGTATGGTTTAGCAACGTCAGCTGTAACAGCCAGAAGTCCCATATATTAATATATCAGATACAGGTAAAATGTTCCAGCTTGATTGACCCATTGAAAAATAATCACATAAAACTGAAGTGTTAATTATAGGGGGTTTTGTATGAACTGTTCTGCACAGTTCATTCCATGTAATTACAGAAACAGTTTCATGGCCAGCCTGTGTGAGATCTTGGTCTTACAGGTGACCAAAGGGCTCTGACTCATTTATCCCACAATTATGGGATCTTTTTATTTCTTCTGTTTTTTTCTGGTTCTTCTTACATTTTATTTGGCTTCACTGGGTTTTAGTCAGAGCATGTGGGATCTAATTCCCCAACCAGGAATAGACCCCCGGGCCCTTTGCATTAGGAGTGCAGAGTCTTAGCCACTGGACCACCAGAGAAGACCCTGTTTTGTTTTTTCTTTACAAATGAAGACCATCTGCTCAAAGCTACTGAGTGCAATATCAATTTTTGATATACCAAATGAGTACAGCTTTTTCTCAGTCAACTTTTTAGCTCAAAAGCAAGTCATCGTTAAATGAAAGTTTTCTCTCTGAATCACAATCCACCTTTCCTTAAGGACCAAAGTCCCATGGCTCCCCAGATCACACACCCAAAACCCTTTCTTGTCTTTCACTGAGCTCCCCAGGCCCACTGACTGGACTGTG
>NW_011494824.1:2867086-2870753 GCF_000754665.1 Bison bison bison | reverse complement strand
TTTGTATTCAGTCTAATGAAACTCGAGGAAGCCCAAGGTCCAAGCAAGGCCCAGGCCAGCCCTGCCTTTAGGATGACGGGCTCCACGTTACGGACAGCAGAGACTGGAAACCCTCCTCAACCAGCCGACCATCACTGGCTTCACGAGCAGAGCTTCTGAGTGCCGTGTCAGGCCATGACTCGCTTCACAGTCCTCTGTGGTCAGAACTGTGCCTGGCGGCAGCTGGCCTCCCACACCTCAGCAGGGCTAGGTTCTTACTGAAGCTTCTGACTCACAATCCATGTGCCTCTCCCAGACACCTCCTTTTACAACCAAAGGTTCACTTGAATGAAAAAAATCTTACAGAATTACAATTTTCTTGGAAGGCTAAACCCATCCATCGTTTATAACTTGGTATGAATGCTTCCACTACAATTATTTCCTCATAATTCTCAGTCACTCGCTGAGAAAACGGGCCTCCCTCGTGGCTCAGTGGTAGTGAGTCCACCTGCAATGCAGGAGACGTGGGTTCGATCCCTGGGTCACGAAGATCCCCTGGAGGAGGAAATGACAACCTACTCCAGTAATCTTGTCTGGGAAATCTCATGGACAGAGGAGCCTGGCCGGCTGCAGTCCAGGGGGTTGCAAAGGGTCTGACGTGACTAAAGTGACTGAGCACACAGGAAACGCACAGAAAGTGAGTGGCTGTGTGGCTGGGCATTCACTGGTGGGCAGTCAGATGAGGCTCGTGGGCCTGCGGACTGTGGGCAGTAATAAAGGAGGGGCCACCCCTCCCGTGACTATGGCAGCCTTCTCTTCCGTGTTTGCACAGGGCTAGCAGTTCGACACCGGCAACCTGGTCATTACAATGTCTGTGCAAGGGAGGGAGGGTCGTCATTCCTTCTGACAGATGGAGAAGTCAAGGGACTTCCCTGAACCACGCAGCCAGCACTTGGCAGATCTCAATTCCAAACCCGGCTCTCTCTAGATCTAAAGCCACTTCCTCTTTGTCACATTGCTGTCTAGGGTTAGGCCCCAGAAGGGCAGCCTGGGGCTCAGGCTTGTTAAACTGGGTCTGCAGACACAGTGCTCTGGTTCGGTGAAGGGCATCTGTTTGAATATAACTCCCTTTGTAACTCTGGAGAAGACATGACTCTGCTATGGATAGGCTTTGTCACGCACAAGCTAAAGCGAAGCAAAGAATCCTAATTTAAAGGCCACGTGACAGCCAATCTCTCCAGAGTACGGTGTTTTGTTCCCCCTCTTGCAATGGAAGTACATCTATAAATGACTAAGAATTCTGATATCCTGTGTCCCACAGGCTTCAGCACGAAGGCGCTGCAATACGAATGCTGCTGGCCTGGCCGGTGCCACGCCTGCCAAAGCTCAGAACTGGAATTTCTTATTAATAGCAAGGCCTTGGAGGCTTACAGCCTATTTTGGGGGGAAAAAATTCATAATTCCAATGTTTTAGTTACCTAACATACACTAGGTTCCCGTAAGTGTTGCTGTCCTTGTGCTAAATGCCCTGTGTACAGACACTGGATTACGCTTGGCTCTTAAAAACACTGCAGGTTCTAGGTGTGTGTGCATGCATGTCAAGGTCATTTGATTGTTTTCCTCTTAAAGAATAACCGTTTAACAGTGATATTCTCGGGACTTCCCTGGTGGTCCAGTGGTTAGGAATCCACCTTGCAATGCAGGGGATGCAAGTTTGATCCCCGGTCAGGGAACTAAGATTCCATCCGCTGCAAGGCAGCTCAGCCGACTGAAGCCCACGTGACCCACCTAGAGAGCCTGCATGCGGCAGTTACTGAGCCTGCACGCTCTGGAGCCTGTGCGCCACAACTCAGACCCAACGCAGCCAAGTAAATAAGTATCTAAATAAATAAAATTGTAAGAAGATATTTTCTCTGCACATCCACCAGAACGCTTAAAACTAAAAAGAAATTCTGCCAAGTATGTGCAACAACTGCAACTCTTACACACTAGAGGGTGTATAAAGTTGTACAGTCTCTATGAAAATGGTCTGGCATTTCTTATACAATTAAATGTATGCCTACCCTGTGACCCAGCTCCTCGGTGTTCAGTTCCACTCCTGAGTTATCTACCCAAGATAAATGAGAGCATATATTCACAAAAAGACTTGCCTAAGAATGTTCAAAGGAATCCAAATGGAAAGCAGCTCACAAGTCTATCAACAAGAGAAATAAACTGTGGTAGAAATAAAAAGGAAAAAAAATACTGATACATAGAACATACACGCATGCTGAGTCACGTGTCTGACTCTTTGTGACCCCCTGGACTGTAGCCCGCCAGGCTCCTGTCCATGGAATTTCCCAGCCCAGAATACTGGAGCAGGTTGTCATTTCCTTCTCCAGGGGATCTTCCCGACCCAGGGATCGAGCCTGCATATCCTGTGGTCCCTGAACGGCAGGCGGCAGGTGGATTCTTTACCACTGAGCCACCTGGGAAGCCCACATACAACGTAAATGAATCTCAAAACATTGATGATGAATGAAAGAAGCCAACACAGAAGAAGAGACGCTTCAGGAAGCTCTGGAACAAGCAAAACTAATCTATGGTCACAGAAGTCAGAACAGTGTTACCTCCGGGGGTGGGAAGGAAGGGAGTGGAGGCAGGGATAACTGGGAAGCGGGCGTAAGGGAATGTCTGGGGCGGGCAGCTTTGAAATCTTGATGGGGTCTGCGTTACAGAGGCACATGCATTTGTCAAAATACAAGGACTGTTATACTTAGGGTTTGTACATTTCACTGTATGTAACCTTTACTAAGAAATGAAAAAACTCTCAACCACATATTAAATTCAAATTAATAATATGCATGCCAAACTACCAAGGGGTGAAATGTCCTGATGTCTGCAACTTAATTTGAAATCTATCAAAAGAACAAGATGGACTGATGGATGAATCGAGGGAGGGATAGATGGACTGATAGATATATAGATAGATGATTGAGCAAAGTGTTAATTACAGAACCTAGGTGGTAGGTATACGTGTATTTACTTACAATTTTTCTCTTCTGTGTTTGAAAAAATTCATAACAAAATTTTGAGAAATTATATGTTCAACTGAGAATATGGATTGATAGCTAAAAATTGGAAGTCCGAAACAATTTCAAAATCAGTGAAAATAAATAAGACGAAGAAAATTGAGAACAGCCTGAGACTGAGCGGGGTGAATGACATGTCCCCGTCCTGGGGACTCTGCCATGAACCTGGGCGTGAAAAGGATGTCCCACTTCAAACCACAGCTATGGAATTGTAGACAGCAGCTGCCAATCTTAGAAGCATAAGATTTACCTAGGTAACTATTTAATACACTGATTTTAATAATTTTATTGATTGATTTTGTGCATCATGGAGCTATAAATGAACCTAAATCCTGATGTCTCTTCTGGGAGAAAAACTCTGAAATAACTTTTTAAAAAAATGAACAATCACAAGACTTTTTAGCAGTTAAAATGAGTCAAGGCCAGGATGATTACAATAACAAGCTACTAAGCAAAGAAACACTAGATCCCTCCTTCAGTGTGCATTTCGGAAGCACCCTGGGAGAGTGTGAACAGACCTTGGGTAGAAATGTCTAATCTGCTTTTGTCGCCATGGTACGACAGAGTGATACAAGGACTGTAGTTAAAACCACCAGATTCCCGGTATGTGAGCTGGG
>NW_011494824.1:2857519-2866986 GCF_000754665.1 Bison bison bison | reverse complement strand
GTGTGTGTGTGTGTGTGTGTGTGTGTGCCTGGTATGTGAGCTGGGGGTGTGTGTGTGTGTGTGTGTGTGTGTGTGTGTGTAGGTGGGGCGGCCATCCTTGATGCTTCCTTTTCTCTCATCCTCACATCTAGTCCATCATCAAATCTTATAAAATCTCATTTCCAAACCCTTCTGGGATTACCCACTTCTCTCCACTGAAAAAGTACAGGCTCCCATCAGTTCTCATCTGAACTCTGACCTCGGCAATAACCTTCCCAACTTAATCCATTTTCAACTTTTCAATCAGGATCCTGCAAAACTGTACATCGAATCCTGCCACTTTCCTGCTTAAAGCTCACACTTCCCACCTGGTCTTGGGGTCAGCACCATGTGACGACCCGGCTATGAGAGGCTGCAGTGTGGCCTGGCCCTGCAGTTCCCCAGAGGCACCCTTGAGCCCTGCCACTCTGCCCTGGGCTCCCAGTTTGTGGGCTGCACTGCCATCCCCGTCTCTCTGATTTTCCCATGCTCTTTGCTACCACACATATACAAGCCCGGAAGCTTCCCAGTCCGCTCTCTTCCTTTTGCCCATCTGTCCTCCAAATCTGAGCTGAGGGTGGCTCTCAGGGAAGGCTTCCCAGGTATTTCCTGCCCATCCCAGTCCCTCATGAGGTTAGGTTCTAGTTTCACATGTTCTCAATGGGCTTTGCCTTTGTTGCGTTTTATACAGTTCATAACTCTGTACTTATTTCACTGTCTGTTATCCTTCACAACTGCAAGTCCCACTTATAGCAGGAGCTGTGTCTCACTTGATTACCCTTGTATGCTTGACTACCCTAGTACTCAGTGCTAACACAGTATCTGCATGCGTAAGTACACTAAATATCAGTGCACACAAGAGGGAGATTACTCAGGTTCTTTACCTTATAGCTTGTGGTGAAAACACTATTAATGATTTGCCCATCATACTGGTTTTTGTTGATTATACTTAATACTGACGTCTCTAAAGTGCTTCACGGTACGGTTCAGTTCAGTTGCTCAGTTGTGTCTGACTCTTTGCAACCCCATGGACTGCAGCATGGCGTGGCTTCCCTGTCCATCACCAACTCCCAGAGCTTACTCAGACTCACGTCTATCGAGTCAGTGATGCCATTCAACCATCTCATCCTCTGTCGTCCCCTTCTCCTCCTGCCCTCAATCTTTCCTAGCATCAGGGTCTTTTCCAATGAGTCAGTTCTTCACATCAGGTGGCCAAAGTATTAGAGCTTCAGCTTCAGCATCAGTCCTTCCAATGAGTATTCAGCTGATTTCCTTTAGGATGGACCTGTTGGATTGCCTTGCAGTCCAAGAGACTCTCAAGAGTCTTCTCCAACACCACCATTCAAAAGCATCAATTCTTCAGCGCTCAACTTTCTTTATGGTCCAACTCTCACATCCATACATGACTACTGGAAAAACCATAGCTTTGACTAGACGGACCTTTGTCAGTAATGTCTCTGCTTTTTAATATGCTGTCTAGATTTGTCATAGCTTTTCTTCCAAGGAGCAAATGTCTTAATTTCACAGCTGCAGTCACTGTCTGCAGTGATTTTGGAGCCCAAGAAAATAAAATCTCTCAATGTTTCCATTGTTGCCCCATCTATTTGCCATGAAGTTATGGGACCAAGATGCCATGATTTTCATTTTTTGAATGTTTTAAGCCGGGTTTTCCACTCTTCTCTTTCACTTTCATCAAGAGGCTCTTTAGTTCCTCTTCACTTTCTACCATAAGGGTGGTGTCATCTGCATATCTGAGGTTATTGATATTTCTCCCAGCAATCTTGATTCCAGCTTGCGCTTCTTCCAGCCCAGCATTTCTCATGATGTACTCTGCATATAAGTTAAATAAGCACAGTGACTATATACAGCCTTGATGTATCCCTTTCCCAATTTTGAACCAGTCTGTTATCCCATGTCTGGTTCTAACTGTTGCTTCTTGACCTGCATACAGGTTTCTCAGGAGGCAGGTAAGGTGGTCTGCTATTTCCGTCTCTTTAAGAATTTTCCACAGTTAATTTTGATCCACAATCAAAGGCTTTGGCATAGTCAATAAAGCAGAAGTAGATATTTTTCTGGAATTCTCTTGCTTTTTCTATGATCCAATGGATGTTGGCAATTTGATCTCTGGTTCCTCTGCCTTTTCTAAATCCAGCTTGAACATCTGGAAGTTCTCAGTTCACGTACTGTTGAAGCCTAGCTTGGAGGATTTTGAGCATTATTTTGCTAGCGTGTGAGATGAGTGCAATTTGTGCAATTGAGCATTCTTTGGCATTGTCCTTCTTTGGGATTAGAATGAAAACTGACCTTTTCCAGTCCTGTGGCCACTGCTGAGTTTTCCAAATTTGCTGGCATATTGAGTGCAGCACTTTCACAGCATCATCTTTCAGGATTTGAAATAGCTCAGCCATCACCTCCACTAGCTTTGTTCACAATGATGCTTCCTAAGATCTGTTTGACCTCGCACTCCAGGATGTCTGGCTCTAGGTGAGTGATCACACCATTGTGATTATCTGGGTCGTGAAGATATTTTTTGTACAGTTCTTTTGTGTATTCTTGCCACCTCTTCTTAATACCTTCTGCTTCTGTTAGGTCCCTACCATTTCGGTCCTTTATTGTACCCATCTTTGCATGAAATATTCCCTTGATAGCTCTAATTGTCTCAAAGAGGCCTCTAGTCTTCCCCATTCTATTGTTTTCCTCTATTTCTTTGCATGGTAGTGTACTGATAAGGAATTTTCCCAGTAAATGTGCTCTAACGGCGCAGAAGAACTGGTGGGACGTCGAGCAGTCACACTCCTGGGTGTACCTCATCCCGGAACTTGCTGCCCCTCTGATTCACTGCTGTGTTTCCTGTCATAATCTATGCAGTTATCAACCCGGCAGCTACTAGACATTCATTTATAAAGGAACGATGAGTGACTTTGAAAGATTTTTTGATCATACAGAAGAGTGTTGGCTTTGATCAGTTTTCAACCTCAGGCTTGGAGAAGGCGATGGCACCCCACTCCAGTACTCTTGCCTGGAGAATCCCATGGATGGAGGAGCCTGGTGGGCTGCCGTCTATGGGGTCGCACAGAGTCAGACATGACTGACGTGACTTAGCAGCAGCAGCAGCACAGCAACCTCAGGCTTTACATTATTTGCTTGTTTTCTGCATCTTCCCCTAACCCAAATATTATGAAAAACTGTACAAACCTGGTTAAGATGAAGAAAAGTACTATTCTCTTAAATACTCAGTGTAAGCAGTCTGGGAGTGAACATTCTCGATCAGTGACTTCATGACAAAACCGAATGCTTTGATGTACTTGACAAGACTGTAGTAATAGTGGAGGTTGAATGCTGGATGAGAGATCTGATTATGGGAACTGAGTCATTCAAGACCCTCCCTCATTCACATGCAGCCAAAGTGACAGAGTAAGTGGTATAATACAGAACTGCTTTGATCATCTTTACTAAAAATACTTTGATGAGTTTTCCCTTGGAAGGTATGAATATCTGATGTAGAGATCAAATATCCTTTCTGTCTGCTCTATTAAAAAAAAAAAACACAACCACTTGAAGATACTCTTCTCAAACTTCCCAAACAGCAAAACAAATACCAAACAATGAACCCAAGAACACTGAAAGAAAATTCATGCCACATGCTGGATCCCCGGCCTCAATGGTTACCTTTACATAAGCTCCCAAAGTCAGGGCCGAGTTGGTGCCATTGTTTTCATGCAGAGTCTGGTTTCTCAAGATACTACAGCACCAAGACGGAGAAGTTGCATGGATGCCAACCTTGACGCCTGGTGTCAGATCTCCTCACTTTAGGTAATAACAGACTCAACATGACATTCTCTCTCCTCTTTTATCTTGATGGTAATTGAAAATGCTACTTATATCAAAGCTACATGCATTGGCTTGATATAAATGAAAATACATACAAATATTTGAGATTACAGAAGATTAAAAAGAAAGATCTCAAGCTGCTTTTTTTTTCAGGTCATTTGCTATATTCCAGACAAATGTAGAAATAAACATCTCCAGTTCTGGAAGGTAAAATCTTGGGAAGATTTTAACACCCTTCTGTGCAATGTCTGATCTAGCATGTTCAGATATCACTGGTATCCCTTGGTCAAAATTTCTTTTACTTCAGTCCTAGTATCCCCTGGCCCTACATTCAACATGCACTTGCAGGAACCTTTACACAGAGAAGGACTCTCATTACGTAGCCCAGTGATAATCATTTCTGTATGCTTCTCTCATGGGGAAACACTTAATGCAAGCCACCGTTCAGGTTTAGATGGCTTGTCTTTTCCCCCTTGTCCAGTTTCTCCTTTAATTGCTATCAAATACCTACAATGTAAGCACCATCTTGCTGCATACCTGGACAACAGTGGGTTTTCTAATATGGAAATAGGATAGTGATTCTCAGACTTCCTCCCAGAACTGGATCTCTTAACAACTTCCCCGGTGAGCCAGGGCTGCAAGCATGGGGGCCGCACAGCAGTTCCTGAGGCCGCCCTCTTCAGCACGTTCTGTGCACCAGCAGATGGGAACACCTGGGAGCTTGTGAACTCTGCTGTCAGGCTCACGCTGAACAGAATCTGCATTCTAACGCATCTCTAAATGAACGGATTATAACTACAGTTTGAGAAACACTGATTCAAGTGGAAAGATGATAGGCTCACCAACAGATTTTTTAAAAAATCTCCACTCACAGCTGTATAAACTTATGAGCTTCACTGAGTCTCAGTTTCCCTAATGGGTAAACGGGACCAATGCCTACCTTTTAGGATCTAAGGGGATCAAACAAGATAATGTGCACAAAAGGCCTGGCCCACTAGCGCTCAGGCTGGTCAGTTACGCTGCAATCCCACAGAAGGCTGGGAAACCACACAGCTGTGCCCACCCCCATGATGTCAGTAGGTCGAGGTCAGGGCCCCAGAACTTGCTTGAAATGCAAGTTCTGTGAGGCTGAGGCTGCTGAGTCAGTGGCCCTACTTTGAGAACCACTGGCCTGGCAAATAGTGGATGCCCAGATAAGGCTGGATCCCTCTGCCTGCTCTTGCAGAGAGGTATCCTGTTTCCTGAGAATCTGGCTGCAGTGCCAGCAGCTCACTATGCCAGGGCTGATCTTAGTTTACGGAAATCATTTCCCTTAGGCAGACACATAAGCAGCACACGTGCGTTTTTCACTTTCATGCCGTCATTTCTCTAGCCTCTGTCCCCTCACTGTTAGGGACAAAAAGAAACTTACAGATAAATCACCCCAGAAAAAAATGTCATTGTGCTTAAAGCTCTTGCTCTCAAGGAACTGTCCATGATTGATGGCACTTTTGTTAAATATTCTGTTGTGTGAACTCAGATGACTGCTACATTTTGTCAGGAGAGGGAGGGAACTGCAGCAATCTAACGTTTTCCCCACTTCTGTTACTCCAGCACTCGACAGAGTCATTAAACTGCTTAATGACACCCAGGCTTTGCTGGCACTGTGATTAGCAAAAGATAGAAGCCACCAGCAGGCCCCTTGCTTAATAAATCAGGCCCTTTGGAAGCTACCCAGAGGTGGGGACAGCACAAAAGGAAAAATAAGCAATAAGGAGAGGACAGAATGGTGAAACAGCTTTATCACTGTGTCCCGAGGTTCTGAAAATGCTGTTCATCAGAATCTTTGCTTCCATTTTGTGAAAAGTCACCCCTGGGAGGGAAAAAGGGTATCTCTAATGGATACCCCTTCTTCTAACTTCAGCTGAAGAATCATTTATTGGTTCTGTGAGACAAAGATGTTTAGGACCTGCTCTCAAGGGATTTACTAATAGGGGACGAAAAACAAGTTCTGTCACAATGAATTTATTCATCCCGTGTTTGATGAGCGTGTACCATATGTAAGGCAATGTTCTAGACACTGGGAATGCGACAGAAAACAAAACAGATAGTTTTAGGAAGCTGGTTTGAGTGTCAAGATGGCATTTCACAAATGGTGTGATGCTGAGGGGTTAAAATTCAAGTTTGGGGCATTTCAAAACTTGATGCTAAATAGCCTGGACTCTCCTATTCAATTCATCTGTCCTCTAATACTTTTCCAAGCCTTCTGGGTTTATCAAGGAGAAAGCCTCACGCGGGTTCCAGTCTCCAAACTTTCAACCGACAGCTGTAGTGTCCAGATTTGCTAACTCCGTGGGGTTTTTCCTGCTCTGATCTGTTTTACTGTTATCTTCCATTATGACCAGTGGTTACGGCATTCCATTTTATGGTAGTGACTACCATGATGATACAAAGTATTACAAGCGACTGCTTCAAGGAAGAGGAAGAACTTTCTCTACATGCAGATGAGATGGTACCATACCTAGAAAATCCTGAGGACTCCAGACAAAAACTACTACAGCTAATAAGTGGATTCAGCAAAATAGCAGGATACAAGATCAGCATGCACAATCAGTTGCATTTCTTTACACTAACAATGAAATAACAGAAAAGAAATGTAGACAAATAATACCTTTTAAAATAGCACCAAAAAAAAAAAAAAATACCCAGGACTAAACTGACCAAGGAGGTGCAAGACGTGTGCTGAGAACTATAAAACATTAATAAAGGAAATTGAAGATGATTCAAAAATGTTAAGATATCCCATGCTCTTGGATTGGAAGATATTGTTAAAGGTATTGTTTAATATTGTTAAAATGGCAATTCTACCCAAAGCGATCTACAAATTTAATGTGATCTCTATCAAAACACCCATGACATTCTTCATAGAACTAGAACAAATAATCCCAAAATAAATAAAAGATCCAGAACTTTCAAAGCCATCCGTAAGGGAAAAAACAAAGCGAGAAGCATAACTCTCCCAGACTTCAGACAATATCACAAAGCTACAGTAATCAAAACAGTGTTAATGATACCAAGACAGACATATGGATCAGTGAAACAGAATAGAGCCCAGAAATAAACCTACACATTTACAGCCAATTGATCTTCAACAACGAAGGTAAGAATATAAAATGGGAAAAAGACAATCTCTTCAGCAAGTGGTGTTGGGAAAGTTGGACAGTGTATGTAAATCAATGCAGTTAGAACCATCCTCACACAATGTACAAAAATAAACTCAAAAGCCTTAAAGATTTGAACGTAAGACAAGACACCATAGAACTCCTATAAGAGAGCATAGGCAAACCATTCTCTGACATAAATCATACCAAAGTTTGCTTAGGTCAGTAGCCCAAGATAATAGCCACTCATTTGGAGCCGTTTCTTTGCTTTCTTTCCTCTTTTAAAAATTATTTATGTATTTAGGTTTTCAGCGCTGGGTGGGGGCTTTCCCTGGTCGCACTGAGTGGGCACTACGCTTCCTGCAGTGCGCAAGCTTCTCTTCGTGGCGGCTTCTCTTGTTGCGGAGTGTGGGCTCCGCAGTTGCAGCGCTCAGGCTTAGCTGCCCTGGGGCATGTAGAATCTTCCCGGACCAGGGATGGGCCCTTGCACTGGCAGGCGGATCCTCTACCACAGGACCAGCACAGAAGTCCCTTTGCTTTCCTTTCTATCTCACGCCCACAATACCTCATTTGGCAGAAAATATGGATAATTCTTTGGTCAAAGCAACTCTTCCATGCATCTTTTCTTTTCCATGCATCTTTAAGATGAAGACTATCCATGCTCCTTTATTTCTCTGTTTTCCTATATCTGAGTATTGTCTATTTGACTTAATAAAACTAGAACAGAGGGCGCCTTTTTTCTTCTGGGTAGCTCATCAAGTCCCTTTCCGGTGATTAACTTGTAAGATATAATGCTGATAACTTAAGTATGAATAAATTCAGATAACCTAATTTAATCTGAGGGTTTCTCTGGTGGCTCAGTGGTAATGAATCTGTCAATGCAGGAGACACAGGTTCAATCCCTGATCTAGGAAGATCTCTTGGAGAAGGAAAGGGAAACCACTCCAGTATTTTTGCCTGGAAAATCCCATGGACAGAGGAGCCTGGTGGGCTATAGTCCCTGCCCCCTCTTCTCCCACCCCTCCTCCCATGCAGAGAGTTGGACACACATCGAAACTAAACAACCACAACAATTTAATGTGAATGTGTCCACAGCCACCTTGCACTGCATAAGGCCCTTCAGGGAAGGGGCAGTCAACGTGGAGAAGAAGCTGAAAGCTGTGTGGGGTGACAAGTGGAGGAGAAGAGAGCCTGGACAAGGCCCATGTGACGCACCAGAAAGTACAGCCACGGCCCTCACAGCCCAGAGGTCACTCTGAAGGGGCCATGCAGCTGGACAACTGGATTCCTGTATTTGCCTCATAATGCGTAACTGAGACTTTGGAACCAGAGTGAAGGAAGGTGCCAAAAAGCTCAGCTTTCTAGAGTGTAGGCTCCAGGGGGAGAGTGTGTCACAGGAGTGACAGGGGCCACGTTCTGGAACTTATGTCACCTTGGCAGACCTTACAGGCAACAGAGAGCCAGTGGCAAATTTTAAGGTAGAAATGAGTGGGCTGAGTGGTGTCCTGGGAAGATGAATTTGGCATCTTCCCAGATTCATCTTCTGGTGCAGGATGGACTGGGAGAGAAGGACTAGCTTCCGCTCAGGAACTGTGGAGAAAGGGAGTGTTCTCCTGGAGGAGGAAGAGAGTTGGATCTGAAAGACCATGCTGAAGTTGCACTTGCTTCTCTAAATTCTGCTACTGAAAATGGGATGCTGAAGGTCGAGTTCTCTTGGGAATCAAATTATCTTCACACTGGAGGAACCCTATCCTCCTGTGGGGGAAGACTGGTCACAAAGGCCAGGCCATCTTCACTGGCTCCTGCCGATGGGTTGGAGGTGACAGTCGCATTCTAGTGGGACAGCCATGGGAGCCAGCGCACAGATGAGAAGACACACAGATGACTCACCTATGTCTGCGACTCAGTGTCATTACAGCCTCAGCAAAGTGCAATCTTCTCCAGGCTACAACTGGTATTTCCAGAATTAAAGGTCAGGGTACTGCCAGCCAGACTAGCTGGAAAGTGTGCTCTGGGCCAGAGATTACATCAGCCACAGCCCTGCTTCACAGCGCCCTCCACGAGGGGTGACGCCCTCTCTCTGTACCCCTGAACCAGGAGGAATGCAGACCTCACCCCGGAGAGTGCATCAGGACTCTGGCTCACCTTCAGCTGCAGAAGGATGAGATTTGTTCTGAACAAACCCAGACCAGTGGTTTTCCTTTCCTTTTTTCCGTTCCCTTTTTAGGAAAAATATTGTGTTGTCTCAGGAAACTAAATTTCAACACCCACTCTTCTTTGTGCTTTTGAACTGTGGTGTTGGAGAAGACTCTTGAGAGTCCCTTGGACTGCAAGGAGATCAAACCAGTCCATCCTAAAGGAAATCAATCCTGAATTTTCATTGGAAGGACTGATGCTGAAGCTGAAACTCCAATACTTTGGCCACCTGATGTGAAGAACTGACTCATTGGAAAAGACCCTGATGCTGGGAAAGATTGA
>NW_011494824.1:2856279-2857419 GCF_000754665.1 Bison bison bison | reverse complement strand
ATTGGAAGGACTGATGCTGTCGCTGAAACTCCAATACTTTGGCCACCTGATGTGAAGAACTGACTCATTGGAAAAGACCCTGATGCTGGGAAAGATTGAGGGCAGGAGGAGAAGGGGATGACAGAGGATGAGATGGTTGGATGGCATCACTGACTCAATGGACTTGACTTTGAGTGAACTCCAGAGTTGGTGATGGACAGGGAGGCCTGGTGTGCTGCAGTTCATGGGGTCGCAAAGAGTCAGACATGACTGAGCAACTGAACTGAACTGAACTGAAATTCTTTGTGGGCTTTCGTACTGGCTCAGATGCTAAATAATCTGTCTGCAATGCAGGAGACCTGGGTTTGATCCCTGGGTTGGGGAGATCCCCTGGAGGAGGGCCTGGCACCACTCCAGTATTCTTGCCTGAAGAATCCCCATGGACAAAGGAGCTTGGTGGGCTATAGTCCATGGGGATCACAAACAGTCAGATATGACTGAGCAACTAACATGACTCTTTGTAAGTTCACAAATAGCAGTCAATATTGTCTCAAACCCACATTTTGAAAGGTCTTTTTTTCCCCTATCAGTTTACTCTCCAGCTGCAAGGGAAGCTGATGAGTGGAGAGGCCCCCCCACGGGCCTGGACTCCCCGGTCCCCACCCCCCCACCCCCAGCCTCTGTCCTGCTCTGCGCCTGACGCCCTCAGTCATGAGCAAATCCTCGAACCCTGAAGCCCCCACGAGTCCTGGTTAGGTTTTGTAAAGATGTTCTATTTTAATGCCCGCCAGAAAACAACTCTGGAACAACCACTCAAACAACTCCCCCTGAGCGCTCACTGATTTATCCAAAGGTAAGACAGGGCCTCGCATACAGGGACCGGCCCAGGTCCGCCCCTGCCCCGCCTCCGGTCGGGCGGGAAGGCACTGCGTCCGCAGCAGTGCGACCCCAAACACCGGCGCCGCGGTTCTCAGGCCCAGAGGAAGAGCCGCGACCACGGTGAGGGCTGACCTCCTCTGAAGAAGAAAGTCCCCCCCGCCCGCCCCGCCCCCGGAGCCTGGCCAGTGGGCACGGGTCAGCCCTCAGGTCAGCTCCGAGGCTCTGAGCTCCCAGACCGGCCTCGCAGCAAGGTCCTGGCTTCCCCCAGGGAAGCTCCGTCCT
>NW_011494824.1:2855643-2856179 GCF_000754665.1 Bison bison bison | reverse complement strand
CCTCTCCGCACCACCGCGCGATCCACTGTGCGATCCCAGGACAGGAGCCGGGCCGCACCCTTCGACACGGGCGCTTACACACGTTCGTGCTTCTGTGGCTAAAGGGGGCAGCCTCGGCAGGGGGACCACGGTGCCAGGGAAACAAGACCTGGCCTTTCTGCCCTGGAGAGCCATAAGATGGATGATCTATTGAAAACACTTAAAAAGAAGTCACTGTCATGGCCTAAAGGGTACGGGGTGAATTTCTTCCATTTAAATGGAAACAGAAATAGAATCCCATGTACACCATTACTTCCCCAACCAGATCTCCTAGCCACGAAGTGTTCGTGTGGAAAAGAAATGGAAAAGAAGGATACAGCCAGTTAACATATAACAGGGCCTGGGACGCAGACGGCGGAACTAATTTCTGTTGCATGTGTCCCCAGGTCTCCCTGTGATCAGGAGGTCAGGTGCCTTTGGGGCAGCCCCTGAGGATACAGCAGCTCCCGTGCCTGGGACCAATCTGAGGTCGGGGGACAAGTACGGGGAACATCCCC
>NW_011494824.1:2851703-2855543 GCF_000754665.1 Bison bison bison | reverse complement strand
GGGAACATCCCCCATGAGTTCTGGGGGGTGCCCCGCCCCCGCCCTGCATGCCAGGGGCCCTCTGAGGAGACAGGCAGGGTCCCCACCTCCACGGCCTCTGGAGCCAGCAGAGACAGCGCTTCCTCCACCCGCCTTCTCTAGGGCCAGTGCCTGTCTGAGACGCCCTTCCTGCCCACTTACTGGAACTCAACGTCAGTGCTGTGCCCTGGGCCTCCCGGTCCAGACGCTGCCTGTAGACGAGTCCCCGCAGAAACCTCAAGAAACTGCCGCCCAAACCCCAAGGCTTCGCTCCTGCAGGCTGCAAACACCCATTCCACGGACATTTTCTGTGTGTCCAGGCCCGGGGGGGACACGCAAAGATGAGGAAGGCTTGGCCTCACCCTTGGCAGTTCCACGGTGGCCTGGCCTCCCCTGTGTGAATTACACACAGGCCATCCTTCTGTTCGCTGACCTTTCCACAGTCCTCTGGTCAAACCACACTGCTGCTGCTGCTGCTAAGTCACTTCAGTCGTGTCCGACTCTGTGTGACCCCATAGACGGCAGCCCACCAGGCTCCCCCGTCCCTGGGATTCTCCAGGCAAGAACACTGGAGTGGGTTGCCATTTCCTTCTCCAATGCATGAAAGTGAAAACTGAAAGTGAAGTTGCTCAGTTGTGTCCAACTCTTCGCGACCCCATGGATTGCAGCCTACCAGGCTCCTCCATCCATGGAATTTTTCAGGCAAGACTACTGGAGTAGGGTGCCATTGCCTTCTCCGCAAACCACACTCTTCTCCCCTTACAAAACGTCCAGCAGAAAAGTTCCCTAGACGAACCTAACCCGTCACACCAGATCCAAGCCACTCTGTAGCCTGGTGGTTCTCGACCTTGACAAGTACATTAGAGTCTGCTGTGGAGCTCTCGGAAACCCCATGCCCAGTCTATACCCCAGCCCCTTCTATCAGAGCCCTGAGGGCTCAGCCATCACTAAATTTTTTTTTTTTTTAAATAACTCTCTAGGTAGTTCCAACATGCAGCCAAGACTCAGAACCACTGCATTAACCTAACTGACCACCTTCCTTACCATTTAGCATGAGTGCTCACAGGGGCAGCTGTTCACTCATGCTACTGGGTGGCTGTAACACTCCTCCTGTAGGGACATCCGTGGTTCTGTGTTCCATATGGATTATCCCCTGCCTGCCCTCAACCTGCCTTCCTCTCCGTGTGTAACTCCAGAGTCAACGCTGTGTGCCTAGGCCCTTAAATTCACTTTGATAGTTGTAATGCTCTGACACCTGCGGACCAATCTCTCCTAGACTCAAAGGCGCCTGAGAGCAGGCTGCACCTGTGGTTTCTCTGCACTGTCCCGTAGTTCTCATTCATGCTCAGGATACAGCAATTCAACCAGCACCTGAGGAATAAATGGCGCTGGGCTGAGACGGGCCGTTCATTTCCTCCCCTCTTGCCCCTGAGTACGTGTCACACCTGTTCAGCTCTCTGCCCACAATCACCTTTCTTGACTAATAAGGAAAAGCATTATTTACCCCACTCCTTACACCGTGATGGGCTTCCCAGCTGGTACAGTGGTCTAAAGAATCTGCCTCCCCAGGCAGGAGATGTGGGTTCAACCCTGGGTCAGGAGATCCCCTGGAGGAGGAAATGGCAACCCACTGCAGTATTCTTGCCTGGAAAATTCCATGAACAGAGGAGCCTGGTGGCCTACAGTCCATGGGGTTGCAAAAAGTCAGACACGACTGAGCATGTACGCGTGTTAGTTACACTGTGATTCTAAACTGAAGAAGGGGCGGACGTGAAGATGAAGAAGATGCTTTCTTCAGTGCCCTGGAGCCAGGCTCTGAAACCACAACCAGAAACTCAGCCTTCAGCAAACCCGAGTCAGATTTCTGCAGTAGTCAGATTTCTCCAAAATGGGGCAGAGCAACTATAATAGAAAACATGCCATTTACCATTATTATGGGAAAAAGCTTCCTCTTTCTTGCTCCTTTTTCTAGCAATGGTACTGGAAGAGAGCATACTTACTGGAATTTTCTTTTTAGAAATTATTTAAAAGACATCATATCTGTGAAGGTCCACAAGCTGGAATAAAATCCTCAGAGACAAAACTCCGCTCTGACTGTAGTTGAAACAAATGATCTTTTAGGCAAAGGACTTGGAGACACTGTGGTTGGGGTATTAAGCTTTGACTGGCTGCATATGTCCAAATATGATGGGAAGATGAATTCTGAAGCACCGCTTAGATCTGACAACACTAAAGGGCATTACCGCACACCTAACGAGTACCAAATTCAGACTTAAATTGAAGAAAGTAGGGAAAACCACTAGACCATTCAGGTATGACCTAAATCAAATCCCTTATGACTATACAGTGGAAGTGAGAAATAGATTTAAGGGACTAGATCTGATAGACAGAGTGCCTGATGAACTATAGACTGAGGTTCGTGACATTGGACAGGAGACAGGGATAAAGACCATCCCCATGGAAAAGAAATGCAAAAAAGCAAAATGGCTGTCTGGGGAGGCCTTACAAATAGCTGTGAGAAGAAGAGAAGCGAAAAGCAAAGGAGAAAAGGAAAGATATAAGCATCTGAATGCAGAGTTCCAAAGAATAGCAAGGAGAGATATGAAAGCCTTCCTCAGCGATCAGTGCAAAGAAATAGAGGAAAACAACAGAATGGGAAAGACTAGAGCTCTCTTCAAGAAAATTAGAGATACCAAGGGAACGTTTCATGCAAACATGGGCTCAATAAAGGACAGAAATGGTATGGACCTAACAGAAGCAGAAGATATTAAGAAGAGATGGCAAGACTACACAGAAGAACTGTACAAAAAAGGTCTTCACGACCAAGATAACCACGATGGTGTGATCACTCACCTAGAGCCAGACATCCTGGAATGTGAAGTCAAGTGGGCCTTAGGAAGCATCACTACAAACAAAGCTAGTGGAGGTGATGGAATTCCAGCTGAGCTATTTCAAATCCTGAAAGATGATGCTGTGAAAGTGCTACACTCAATATGCCAGCAACTTTGGAAAACTCAGCAGTGGCCACAGGACTGGAAAAGGTCAGTTTTCATTCCAATTCCAAAGAAAGGCAATGCCAAAGAATGCTCAAATTAATGCACAATTGCACTCATCTCACACGTAAAGTAATGCTCAAAATTCTCCAAGCCAGGTTTCAGCAATATGTGAACCGTGAACTTCCAGATGTTCAAGCTGGTTTTAGAAAAGGCAGAGGAACCAGAGATCAAATTGCCAACATCCGCTGGATCATGGAAAAAGCAAGAGAGTTCCAGAAAAACATCTATTTCTGCTTTATTGACTATGCCAAAGCCTTTGACTGTGTGGATCACAATCAACTGTGGAAAATTCTGAAAGAGATGGGGACACCAAACCACCTGACCTGCCTCTTGAGAAACCTATATGCAGGTCAGGAAGCAACAGTTAGAACTGGACATGGAACAACAGACTGGTTCCAAATAGGAAAAGCAGTACGTCAAGGCTGTATATTGTCACCCTGCTTATTTAACTTCTATGCAGAGTACATCATGAGAAACGCTGGGCTGGAAGAAGCACAAGCTGGAATCAAGATTTCCGGGAGAAATATCAATAACCTCAGATATGCAGATGACACCACCCTTATGGCAGAAAGTGAAGAGGAACTAAAACGCCTCTTGATGAAAGTGAAAGTGGAGAGTGAAAAAGTTGGCCTAAAGCTCAACATTCAGAAAACGAAGATCATGGCATCTGGTCCCATCACTTCATGGGAAATAGATGGGGAAACAGTGGAAACAGTATCAGACTTTATTTTTTTGGGCTCCAAAATCACTGCAGATGGTGACTGCA
>NW_011494824.1:2837278-2851547 GCF_000754665.1 Bison bison bison | reverse complement strand
GCCAACAAAGGTCTGTCTAGTCAAGGTTTGGTTTTTCCAGTGGTCACGTATGGATGTGAGAGTTGGATTTGAAGAAAGCTGAGTGCTGAAGAACTGATGCTTTTGAACTGTGGTGTTGGAGAAGACTCTTGAGAGTTCCTTGGACTGCAAGGAGATCCAACCAGTCCATTCTGAGGAGATCAGTCCTGGGTGTTCTTTGGAAGGACTGATGTTGAAGCTGAAACTCCAGTACTTTGGCCACCTCATGCAAAGAGTTGACTCACTGGAAAGACTGGTGTGCTGCGATTCATGGGGTCACAGAGAGTTGGACACAACTGAGCGACTGAACTGAACTGAACTGAACGAGTACCTGGTCCTGGTGCTTCAATAACCTTCACAAGCAGTGGACATACCAGGTTCCAGCTTTTCTCAAGAAGTTCCAGGCTCCTCTGTGGACACTTTGCTACCTTACCTTCTTATTCTACATGGGCCCCCAAAATGCCCTGATGTAGTTTACTTTCATGGCACATCAAATGCACGTATAAACTTGATTTCATTGGTATGTGGCGGTTGGATTAGGGCGTGGAGCACATGACGTGATTTACTTTGATCTAGACACCCACCAGGATGTCCCGAGACCCTGATATGCCTGGGGAAGGGTACAGACTGTCAGAGGAAGGTATAGACAGGCAAAAGAGGCAGGGAGCTGAGAGGCTGAGCCCCAGCCTGACTCTCAGCCGCATCTCCTCTGGTCTACACCACACAAGAGGGCAGGGCCAAGCCACACCATTCCTGCTTCTCCTCTGGTTATCTTTCTGCTCCTGGATGGGCTTCTTCTCCCCAAGGATGAATAATATTCCACCTCAGTCAACACCTCCTCCATGAAGCTGTCCCCCAGCTTAGCCAGTAAGAGTAGCCTTTCTCTTGTATGGTGGTGGTGGTGATTTAGTTGTTAAGTCGTGTCCAACTCTTGCAACCCCATGGACTGTAGCCTGCCAGGCTCCTCTGTCCATGGGATTCTCCAGGCAAGAATACTGGAGTGGGTTGCCACTTCTTCCCTAGAGGATCTTCCTGACCCAGGAATCGAACCCAGGTCTCCTGCATTGCAGGCAGATTCTTTTACCAACTGAGCTATGAGGGAAACCCTTCTCTTGTGTAACTGCCTGTAATATACACTTGTATTTATTTTATAACCTTACTGGTAACTACTCTAAGATGTGCATTCTGGTTCTGTCATATAGCATCTACATGCAACCATTCCAGGCCTCAGTTTCCTCATCTGTAAAATGGGGGTCATTATATCTACCCTCATGGAGTTGCAGTGAGGATTATAGGCATTAATGTATGAAAAATGCCAGCAGAGTAAGGGATACAAAGTCTTCAATACATGATACATCTTATTGTGACTCCTAAAAACATAAGATCCTTGACAAGCTCCACTGATCAGAAGTTACGACTGAAGGACATCCCTGGAGGTCCAGTGGTTAAGAATTCACCTTGCGATGCAGGGAATACAGGTTCCAGCCCTGGTCAGGGACTTGAGTTCCCACATGCTGTGGAGCAACTAAGCCTGGATGCTGCAACTCCTGAAGCCTCGCACCAGAGGCTGTGCGCCACAATGAAAGTGCCTGCATGAGACAACAGAGATCCCACGCGCTGCAACCATGACCTGATGCAGCCAAATTAGTTCATTAGAAATAAAATTATCAACAAAGAATGCATTGCATGAGTTCAGTAGCATCAGCAGGAGATGGGGAGGCAGGATGCTGGGACATGAGCTGCCCTCGATGAGCAGGGTCTAGTGTGAAAAGGGAAGCCAAAATGTTAGTTGCTTAGTTGTGTCCAGCTCTTTGTGACCCCATGGACTGTAGCCTGCCAATCTACAGGATAGACTGGCAGAGTGGGTGGCCATTTCCTTCCTCCAGGGGGTTTTCAGAAGAGCTAAATGCACTCAGTAGGAGAGAGGGGGAGAGGGTGGCCAGGCAAACAGCACAGGGGGAAGCCTGACCTGGGTCAGGCAAGCAAGAGTCCCCAGGTGGAAGGAAGAGTAGGTGGGGGGGTGCATAGGAGCAATGCCCACACACGTGAAAAAGCTGGTGTGTTTAGGGAACTAGTGGAGCCTGGTGTGGCTGGAACAAAGTGCAGTGAAAGTGGTGGGAGTGTGCAGGCGCACAGAGGACTTTGTTTGCTCCAGAAAGATGCCTGATGATTGCTTTTTAGACCCCGAGGAGCCACTGGGGAACACTTTAGAATGAGGACTATGGACTGGATGGGATGATGATCTATGTGTGTGGGTAAAGACTTGACTGGCTGAAAAATGCATACATAGCCATAGCTACCTTTATCACACCTTCTACTGATGGAGAGTAGACAAAAGTAAGGCCTGGGGCCAGTCAATCATCTGGTTCTGTAGATACAATATTATAGCAAAGCCTTGACCACTCACTTACCCATCACCTATGGCTGCTTTCCTACCACAAGAGCAGAGTTGAGATGGGCAGAGGCAACTGAGACTGTAGGATCTAAAATATTTACCACCTGGTCCTTTAAGGAAAAAAAATGCCAACTTTCTTAAAAGATGTGTAGCACAGTTTCCAAATCATACTAGAATATAAAATACTCTTTACCATAAATTCCCTATAGTCAACTGATTCTCACAAAATACTTCTGTTGACTTTTCTCTGAGCTCTTGTCTGAGTGGCCTAAGTATGGTTGCAACTGATTAATGAGTGGATTTTCAACCCGAATGTGAGCTGATACTTTGATGTACACTGAGCAGTAAGACGGAAGCAAGACACCCGCTGCACAGGAACCCCACTTCCTCAGCAATGATGCGAGAGACTTCTTCGTTGATTCACGTAATTTTTGAATACTGGAGGGATATCTTTCTTTACATTTTGCACTATTCACAATGAAACTGCTACAGACTTGATGCCTATTTAAATTTAATCTGCACGATTAACATTCTCTCCACCACTTTCTTAAATCTAGAAAATCAACCACAAAATAAATCCTGGAAATGTTAATATTCAAGATGGTGACACAGGAGGATCTTCAACTCACGGACACACCGAATCTACAACTACACAGGGGACAATTCCCTCTGGAAAAAATCTGGAAACGAGCTGAGCAACTCCTACACGAGTGGAGGAGAAAAACCGCACACTGAAGTTGTGGGGAGAGGTTGAGCAACCATCTTATCACAGACCCTACCCCCAGCACGGCAACACAGAATCAAGTGGAAACCCCCAGCTTCTCCTGAGAAGCAAAGAGTTTGGATGCCACAGCTGGCCACTTCCACCTGAGATACGGGACCCCAAATGTCTAGCTTTGAAGCCAACAGTGCTTGGATCCATGAGACCTGCAAGGCTATGGGGAACTCATGGTTCTTAAAGGGCCCATGCAAACTCATCATGGCTAAACCACAGGGCTCGGAGCAGACAGCAAACAGACATTCACTCAGTCTTTTTGTGAAAGAGGTCTATTTGTTTATCTTGAAGCTTTGATCTAAAGGGCAGGCTTCAAATTTAACACACATCTTGGGACCAACTGCAATATTATCCAGGGACTGGGAGACCAGCAGAGGACATTTTTGCACTCTCCTTCTGCTTCATGCTGCTGGCATCTCCCTGAAGTTAAAAGATGATTGCTCCTTGGAAGGAAAGCTATGACAAACCTAGACAGCATATTAAAAAGCAGAAACATCACTTTGTTGACAAAGGTCCATCTAGTCAAAGCTATGGATTTTCCAGTAGTCATGTACATATGTGAGAGTTGGACCATAAAAAAGGCTGAGAGCCAAAGAATTGATGCTTTGGAACTAGGGTGTGGGGGAAGACCCTTGAGAGTCCCTTGGACTGCAAGGAGATCAAACCAGTCAATACTAAAGGAAATCAGTCTTGAATATTCATTGGAAGAACTGATATTGAAGCTCCAATACTTTGGCCACCTGAAGTGAAGAGCCAACTCATAGGAAAAGACTCTGATGCTGATAAAGACTGAAGGCAAGAGAAGAGGGCGACAGAGGATGAGATGGTTGGATGGCATCACTGACTCAATGGACTTGAGTTTGAGCAAACTCCAGGAGGTGGTGAAGGACAGGGAAGCCTGGCGTCCTGCAGTCCACAGGGTCTCAAAGAGTTGGACACGACTGAGCGACTGAACACCAACAACAATCTCCTGGAAAGGAGCTTGTGCACATACATGGGACCTTGGTTTTTGTGGCTGCCAGCCAGGAGACATCCCTTGATTGCATGGCTCTGGTAGCCAGCAGGGCTTCTTTCAGAGGTTCGACAGGACTGCAACAAATGGAAAAATAGTTCTTAACAGGCTGTCCCCCAAGGGCACAGCACAGAGGCAGCACAGAGAAATGCCCAGTCTCACCTGTAAGAGCGATGGTGATTTAGTCATTCAGTCGTGTCCAGCTCTTTGTGGCCCCATGAGCTGTGGTCTGCCAGGCTCCTCTGTCCAAGGGATTCTCCAGGCAAGAGTACTGGAGTGGTTTGCCATTTCCATCTCCAACTTCAAGAGCTGCTGCCTGAGGGTCCCGTTTCCAATCAGCCTCCATCTGGTTCTGACTAGATCCTCTCCACTGAGACACTGACAGGTCTTGGCACACCTTCAACTCTAGAAACCACTAACTCAAAGCAGGCTGCCCAGACAATCACACAGACATGAGGGCCAACCAAGAGCTCGGGCAGGGTAGCGCATTAAGTTTCATCAAGCTGTTTTTTCTAACACACAGAACCAATACAGAGAATCAAGTAAAGTGAAGACACAGAGAAACATGTTCCAAATGAAAGAACAAGATAAAAAGCCCCAGAAAAAGGCCTTAAGTAAGTAGAGATAAGTAATTTACCTAACGAAGATTTCAAAATAACAGTCATAAATGTGTTTACTGAGGTCAGGAGAACAATGCCTGAACAAAGCGAGAATTTCAATAAAGAGAGAATATAAATAAGTACCAAGCATCAATCCCAGAGCTGAATGATATAATAACTGCAGTGAAAACTCCAAAAGAGGAGGGCCAACAGCAGACTAGATGAAGCAGAAGAAAGGATCAGTGAGCGCAAAAGACAGGGCAGTGGGCTCACTCCGAGCAGCAAAAAGAAAAAAGGAATGAAAAAGACTGAAGCGCACAACCAATATTTGCATTACAGGAATTCCAGGAAGAGAAGAGAGAAAGGGATAGAAAGCTTAGTTAAGAAATAATGGCTGAAAACCTCACTAACCTAGGGAAGGAAACCGATATCCAGATCCACGAAGCTGCAAAAGTTTCAAATAGATGAATCCAAACAGACCCACACCAACATACATTATAATTAAATCCTCGAAAGTCAAAGACAAGGGCTCATCTTAAAAGCAGCAAGAAAAAAACAATCTGTTATGCACAAGGTAACTTCCATATGACCCTGAGCATATTTTTCAGCAGAAACTTTGGAGGCCAAAAAGGAATGGCGTGATATATTCAAAGTGCTGAAAAAAAAAAAAAACAAAAACTGTCAACCAGAATTCTTCAGAATTGAAGGCGATAAAGAGTTTTACACATAAGGAAACATTGAAGGAGCTCGTAACAACTAGACTGGCCCTGGGCTTCCCTGGTAGCTCAGCTGGTAAAGAATCTGTCTGCAGTGCAGGAGACCCTGCTTTGATTCCTGGGTTGGGAAGATCCCCTGGAGAAGGGATAGGCTACCCATCCAGTATTCTTAGGCTTCCCAGATGACTCAGATGGTAAAGAATCCACCTGCAATGTGGGAGACCTGGGTTCGATCCTGGATTGGGAAGATTCACTGGAGGAGGGCATGGCAACCCATTCAGTATTCTTGCCTGGAGAATCCTCATAGACAGAGGTGCCTGGTGGGCTACAGTCCTTGGGGTTGCAAAGAGTCACACACAACTGAATGACTAAGCACAGCACAGCACAAACCGGCCCTAGAAGAAATGTTAAAGACACTTCTTTAAGGTGAAATAAAAGAGAACTAACTAGTAGGAACACAAAGTATAAATCTCACTGTTGAGAGTAATATACAAAAAACAATCTAATGTTGTAAAGGTGGTAGATTGTCACTTATAAAAGACAAAAGTAATAAAAATAACTATAACTAAAATAACTTGCTAATAAATATGTAAGATAAAAGGATGCTGAACAACAACATTCGAAAGAATAAAAACTGACCAGTATTTTACGTTCCACAAAAAATCAACTTGGAATGGACTGAGGACTTGAATTTAAGTCCTGAAGCCACGAAACTCCTAGAAGAAAACATAGGAAGTAAGCTCCTTAACACTGGCCTTGGTGATGATTTGTAAAAAATCTGACACCAAAGCAAAAGCAACAGAAGCATAAATAGACAAGATGGACTGCATCACACTAAAAGCTTCTGCACAGCAAAGGAAACCATCAACCAAATGAAAAGGCAACCTACAGTATGGGAGAAAACACCGCATATCTGATAAAGGGCTAATATACAAAAGAAAGAACACATATAACTTAATAGCAAAAAAAATCATCCAATTAAAAAACGGGCAGAGGATCTCTCTAGATATTTTTGTAAAAAAGATATACAGATGGCCAACAGGTATACAAACAGGTGCTCGATAACACTAATCATCAGGTAAATGCAAATCAAAGCCACAACAAGATATCAACTCATATCTGTTCGAATGGCTATTATCAAAAAGATAAGAAATATCAGGTGTTGGCAAGGATATGGAGGAAAGGGAACCCTTGTGCGCGGTTGGTGAGAATGCAAATTGGTACAATCACTTTGGAAAGCAGTATGAAGAGTCCTCAAGATACTAAAAATGAGACTATCATATGATGCAGAATCCCACTTCAGGGCATTTATTCTGAGGAAATGAAGTCACTGTCTTGCAAAGATAGCTGCACCTTCATGATCACTGCGGCATTATTTACAACAGGCAAGACGTGGAAACAGCCTCTGTGTCCCCTAGTGAATGAACAAATAAAGAAAATCTGGGAATGAGTACAGACAATCCAGGGGAGCCCAGGAATACTAGAGTGGGTAGTCTATCCCTTCTCCAGGGGATCTTCCCGATCCAGGAATCAAACGGGGATCTCCTGCATTTATATATACAATGGAATATTACTCAGCTATACTAAAGAAGGAAATTCTGCCATTTGCAATAACTGGACCTTGAAGCATTATGACAGGTGAAATAATTCAGAGAAGGACAAATACTATGACATCTCTTGTATGTGGGATCTAAAAACAAAAAGCCTGATCTCACAGTTGCAGAGGGCAGACTGGCGGTTGCCAGAGGTGGGGGGTTGCGAGGTGGGTCAAATGAGTGAAGGCGATCCGGAGATACCAGCTTCTAATTATGAGGTAACCAGTTCTGAGGATACACGTACGCATTAGTAATACTGTATTGTGATACCAGCTTCTAATTATGAGGTAACAAGTTCTGAGGATACACGTACGCATTAGTAATACTGTATTGTGTATCTGAAATTTGCTAAGAGAGTAGATCTTATATTTTTTCATCAAAAGAAAAAAATTTCTAACTGGGTGGTGATGATGTTAACTTACTATGTTGATAATTTTGCAATGTATGTCTATCAAATCATTATATGTTCACTTAAAACTAATACAGTGTTATTTGTCAGTAATGTCTCAGTTTTAAAAATCTGAGCCAATGCAGATAAAACTGTGATCTAGACTAAGTCACATACATAAAGTTTTTTTATTTTTAATCCATATGAACCATGTCTTTCCTGAGCATTTTTCCTGCAATGAATTTCTCTGTTCAGAATTTTCCAAGGGTGTATGATGCTGTAGAAAGATTTTTAAGATGTGAGTAGTTAACAGATACTTAAATACAAATTAAAACATTCTTTGGAGGGAGGGGGAGTTCTCTGTTTTCACCACAGTAATATGAAGAAGAGCACTTAATAAACTGTGCTTTTTTTTTTTAAGTCCTGATTTATAGCATTTACTGATTTCCTCAGTCTAAAAATATCCCCACCATTGCTGTTTGAAGCTACCAACATGATATCACTGAACATGGGCTGGGGAGATGTGAGATACTTTCTATGCACTTCCCCCATGCAGGTAAAAGAAATGTAAGTAACCTCAAGAGCACAGATAATAGTAAAATGTGGTAACACCCAATAAGTTGTAGATTTTTGAGTACTTATTACCTGTTTTAAAAATTTATTTAACAGCATGATTTAATTTTAATAATGACTCACAGAACTCCAGAAATTGAACGGTCACCTCTCATGAGCCTGTATGAGGCGGTCCCTGCACACCGCTAAGTGGAGACAGAGAGAGCAGCCAGGGCGCTCCTGCAAGACAGCCAGAGGCCGCCATGGGGTGGGATGAGTGGGGCCCCAGGGCAGAAAGGGGCATGAAGCCGAGAGCTGCGAGGAAGACACAGCCTTCAGAACTAGTGGCTTCACGAATGCAGGGAGATGAGGAAAGTAGAGGTGCTCTGAGTTGATTCCCAGGATGGGGGTGGTGGGCCTGAGTGGAAGGGGTGGTCCCGTGAGCTAAGCCAAGAATTTCAGCAGATATGGGGTAGAACATGGTGACTGCATTCTCAGCCATCCTGTCTCTTCTACAGGCCACAGTGCTGGAAGGCCGTTGCTGCTTACTGACTAGAGGAATGAACGCGCAGCTTAGGTGAGCACGTGTCCCACACTGAAAAGTTCTCAGTGTAAAGTGAAGTAATGCCTTCAGAGGAGGCAACCACCAACTGTTGCTCTGGAAAAAGAACAATTTCCTATCAATTGCTAATACTCATAAATTGCATAAAAACAGGTTAAGTAAAACTTTAACCTAAATCAGGTCTCAGTTCAGTTCAGTCCCTCAGTCGTGTCCTAGAGTGAAGTCAGGTCTAAGGTAAGGCAAAAACCTCTTGTGCTGAATTATTTTAAGTCTCCACAGTGAGCAAATATTGCTCACTTAGATAATATATATCTATCATTAGTGTGAATGACACCAATCATCCGAAAATGCAGTCTTCGGAATTTTAGCTAAACTTTGAGAGGAAAGCCCTTCTTCTCAAAGACCAACAGAGAATTTCCTCTTTCAATCCTAGTTGTCTTAAATGTGTCAGAGATCAAGAGGCAACATTAACATTTAAGAAATAGCTCAGCTATGTCTGTTTACCATTCATCAGCAAGACGAATTTGTCTTCCTCTTTAGGCCTCGGTACTGAGGCCCCACAGAATGGGGCGGGCTGTACAGGTGAGCGGGCGTGGGGTCTCACACAGAGGGAAACTGGATTCCCGGCTTGGCCTTAGGAACTCCTCCCCCTCTGTTCTTCCCATCCTCTGCCTCCTGGCTGTCCCCACCACAGGCTAGCTCGCTCGTGCTAAGTCACTCAGTCACGTCTGACTCTGTGCGACCCCATGGACTGCAGCCCGCCAGGCTCCTCTGTCCATGGGACTCTCCGGGCAGGAATACTGGAGTGGGCTGCTGTGCCCTCCTCCAGGGGATCTTCCCCACCCAGGGATCAAACTCAAGCCTCTTATTTCTCCTGCACTGGCAAGTGGGTTTTTGGACCACAGGCGCCACCTGGGAAGACCCATAAATACCTCCTGCTGTGGAAGAGAGAACTGGATAAGGAGCAGCCAGGGCAAAGGTGTCCCATTCCAGTGGCGGGGAGACAGCCCCAGGCCTACTGCCCTGCTGCCCACAAGGGACGGAGTGCCTGCGTCTACCTGAAATGAGGCAGCCTCCTTTCCCACGGTGCTCAGCGCAGGTACACGTGCCCAGAATATTCTCGGTCACTCCTCCCCCTTGTCAGCCAGGTGACTCTCTCAGCTTCAGCCTCTGGGGTCTCATGAAGCTTGCTGTGCCCAGCGCCAGGCCTAAGGGCCCCCTCTCTCTCCTGCGAGCCAAGGCTTTCCCACACACATGACCCACGGCTGCATCCTCAGCATCCTGTCCTGTTCCCTGTTGGGAGCTCCAGGTTGTCTTACCCTCAGACACCCCACAGATATGCACCCTCCTCTGCTCAGGGTTTTGGTCGCTCCAACGTGGTTTCTCAGGAAAAGCTGTGGTTTTGCAACACCAGAGGCCTTTCTTTAAATAGCTCCGCGTAAATATGTACTAAAGCTAAATGGAAAAATTTTGTTTACTTAGTGGCTTTACTAAATCTATCGACAAATATTTGGGGCACCTACTGTGAGTCAAGTGCATCTGTACAGACGCGGTGCCGTGGTGATGCACTGATGGCATAAAGGCCGTCTCTAAACATGAGCAGCCACGTTCAGGGATAACTCGAGCTGTGTTTTCGGCGGCAGTGTCCTTCTTCTCCCACTTCCTTTTAAGAAGTCACACTTGGATATGTGCCATGGGAAAACACAGCAGATATTCTTCACAGCAGCATGTGATATGTGTACAGATCAAAACTCTACATGTAATAATAACTTGGGACTAGACAAGGCTGTCCCTTTGATTTCTTATGCCTTCTAAATGTCATTGTACTAAGGAGTAAAAGTTAGCTTTCAAAATACTTCCCTGATATCTACTGGGCACACACAGTGGCCCAAGGTGAGAACTGACCCAAAGCATATGGATGATACAGAAACACAGAGTCACCACCACCCTCACCGTGGGGACAGAGGAGACAGGCAGGTTCAGGAAGATTCTTGGAAGGGAGAGAACCTGGATTGAAGGAAGCTGCAAAGGGTCTGCATCATTCAAAAATGGGTGACACAGACAATCCAGACAATGCTCACTTAAAGAGGACGTATATTACATATCTGGGGGACAGAAACGGGCTAGACGAACTTCCCAACAACTCTGTGATTCTGTGTTCTTATGGTCAGGAGAAGTGCATCTCAGATATATTTGCCACCAAAGGCAACAGTATAGAAAGTGAGGATAAAATCAACACTCTAATAAAATCCAAGTAGAATTAGTTGGATACTGAGGTCCTCAACAGAGCAGAAACTTGAAGAGTGTATTTTTAGGATGCAGAAGTATAATGGTGTTATTAAAAAAATTCTCCCCACCTTGTTTCCATGGATACATTTTCTATGTTAGCACAGGAAATAGAAAACAAAAAACCCCCATGCGATACATCTCAAGTAGTGGGGACTGAGGATGCACTGAAAATGTGTTTTATCACCGGAGATCAGCAGCGACTAGAAAGGAGCAAGTGACTCTCCCCACCTTTCCCTCCTGGGTCCCATCACCTGCCATACTCTTCCCGTCTTACAGAGAAGGCGGTGGGTGAGGCTGTCTGAGCATTAAGCCCCTGTTTCGTGCACACTGAGGGTAAGCACCTGAATCATGCAGATGTCTCTCAGCCAGGCCACCTGCCTGGAGGGGCAGGATGGGGGGAGACTAGAGGTCAGGGCAGCAAGAGGCGAGGCACACCCAGAGAAGCCAGCCTGAGGGTGGGAACTCCAGGGCCGTGGGGGCGGTGGGTTGGGGGGAGGGGGGCCCCTTGCTCCCCACTGTCTACCCTACAGCTTTGGAAAGTGACAGCTAGATTTCTGCGGCAGTTTGAGAACCAACGAAAGGTGACCCTTACATCATCCCAAACAAAAGTGTTTCTGGAAGTCTGCTTCAGCACCCGTCACGTCACGGGAAAGCATTCCTGGGAGGCTCGGTGAGTCTGCGCTGACTCTGCCAGGAGCTGGACTGTGTGCACAGCTACGTGGGCCCCTCTATCGCCTGTGAGAGGGCGCGGGGAGCTGGCTCTGGGGTACGATTCAGCAGGGGAGGGAAGGAACCTCCAACAGAAATATTGTGAGAGCCACACATGCAGGTCACATATACAGTTTTACGTTTTCTAGTAGCTGCATTAAAAAATAAACAGGTGAAATTAGTTTAATATTTTAAGCACAGTATGTGCAAGATGTTATCGTTTCAACATGGAATCAACATGCGACTGAGATATCTTTAATGAGCTAATCTATGTTCTTTTTTCATACTAAGTTCCTAGAATCTCATAATGGTTCACACGTGGAGGACGTTACCATTGGATGAGCTGCAGTTCAGTCTGGGATGGGCAGGTCTAGGGCATAAGCTGGGCAAACACGGAGCATGCTGGGGGTCGTCTGGACACAGGATTCTGAGCCGCCTGGGTCAGGGGCCTCAAGCTCAGGAGGGGAAAGCTGGAGGGCCAGAAGTGAAAACCAGCTCCTGACTCTATCAAATCCAGAACAGCCTCTGCTCATCAACCTGTGATTGGAATTCACATAACAGAATCTTGAAACCATTCCTCTTAGCCAGTAGCGCTTAAACTTCCGAGTGAGTCAGAAGCACCTGGAAGGTTTATTAGAACAGGCTGGCAGGGGCTTCCCTGATGATCCAGTGGTTAAGAATCTGCCTGCCAGGACAGGGAACACGGCCTCCGATCTCTGGATCAGGAAGATCCCACGTGCCGCAGGAGAATGAAGCCTGCACGCCTAGAACCCGTGCTCCTCAACAAGAGAAGACACCGCAGTAAAGTTCACACACTTCAGCTAGAGAGAGTAGCCCTCACTCACCGCAACTAGGGAAAGCCCACACGCAGTAATGAAGAGCCAGCAGAGCCATAAACAAACAAACAAACAAACAGGTTGCCCAGGCCCACCCACTGAACTTCTGATTCTGTAGATGAGCTCTGTAAGTCTGACAAATTCCTGGGGCCACTACTGCTCCTGGGAACCACATTTAGAGAACCACTGCTCTAGTCTAACCTCCGGCCAATGTGTGACCTTCCTAGACAGCTTTTCCCACTGAAGGCTCAGTGTACTTCTATTTGATTACCTCCATGGTACTGAACTCACTACCCACAGAGGCCACCGATTCCACTTCAATTCTAATAATTCTTTCCCATATTGAGCCTAATATGATACCTTAAAACTTTCCACTGCTTCTGCCTTCAGGGCTCCATTTCTCCTTCCTCACTCAGTCTTCACAAAACTAAAGATCTGTTCCGTTCCTTTTTCTCACTCCCTGGCACCTACATCCTTTGTATCTTGTTTTAGGCAATTATGACAGGCTTAGTATTATGCATTATTATTACAGCAAAGTTCTATTCTCCCCTAGTATTTACAACAATTTCAAGATTAAATAGTTTACTGTAAAACAAAATACAGTCATCCCTTGGCATCCATGGGACCCAGCCCCCAGTCGTTCTCCACCCCCATGGATATCAAAATCCACAGACATTCAAGTCTCTTGTATAAAATGGCATGGTAGTATGAACCCTGAAAGGCTTATCTCAAAGCAAGGTTTCATAACTGCAAACTTGGCCAATTCAGTCCCTATTTCTGCCTCTATTATCCCCAAAATAAGTCACGTGTGTGAAAGTGCTTTTAAAGCAGGCACTTCCACATGCCTGTCCCCATACTGATATTAGTCCGTGATGATGACTGCACACATTTTCACTGACAGAAACAAAGATTCCACTAAGCCAAATGGATTCACATTAAATAGCTCTCCTGCATTCAGAGATTATCTCCTTCCTATTTTCCAGGGCTGAAACAACCTTCCTGTCATGAGGGTGAGGAGGTGCTCAGTGAAATTCCGAAGGCAGGAATTTCTCTTGTGTAGCTCTGGAAAGCCCTGTGCAAAGTCCAGGTCAAATTGGTCTCAGTCTGCTCTCAAGCAGCCTCTGTCCTGTAATGTTAGTCAGAAAGCAGACTGCCTCCTCCAAGGCCGGCCATGATTTTCTCCTGCTACTACCCCGGGGAACAAGGGAGTCTTTTCGGGAGCTGCTCATTGGGTGGGCTGTGCTTTCTGACTTCACAACAAAACCACTTCCTCTTATTGGACATGAGACACGTGCGTCTCCCAGAGGCTTTGCTACGGCTGTGTGTCTCCCTCCTCCTGAGAACATGGACAGGTGATGCAGTCTGACGGACCTCACCAGCTGCAGCCCCACACTTGCCCCAGGGCTCCAAGCCTGCCACGGACGCCTGGTGTTTGAGAGCACTATGCTCCCCAGCAAGAACACACAGAAGAACTACACAAAAAAGATCTTCACAACCCAGATAATCACGATGGTGTGATCACTCACCTAGAGCCAGACATCTGGAATGCAAAGTCAAGTGGGCCTTAGGAAGCATCACTATGAACAAAGCTAGTGGAGGTGATGGAATTCCAGTTGAGCTATTTCAAATCCTAAAATAGGCCAGCAAATTTGGAAAACTCAGCAGTGGCCACAGGACTGGAAAAGGTCAGTTTTCATTCCATTCCCAAAGAAAGGCAAATGCTTTGGGATTTGCTTAAAGTTTAAGAATGCTTAAACTACCGTATAATTGCACTCATCTCACATGCTAGTAAAGTAATGCTCAAAATTCACCAAGCCAGGCTTC
>NW_011494824.1:2777818-2837178 GCF_000754665.1 Bison bison bison | reverse complement strand
ACCTGCCTCCTGAGAAATCTGTATGCAGGTCAAGAAGTAACAGTTAGAACTGGACATGGAACAACAGACTGGCTCCTAATTAGGAAAGGAGTATGTCAAGGCTGTATACTGTCACCCTGCTTATTTAACTTATATGCAGAGTACATCATGAGAAATGCTGGACAAGATGAAGCACAAGCTGGTATCAAAATTGCTGGTAGAAATATCAATAACCTAAGATATGCAGATGATACCACGCTTATGGCAGAAAGTGAAGAACTACAGAGCCTCTTGATGAAAGTGAAAGAGGAGAGTGAAAAAGTTGGCTTAAAACTCAACATTCAGAAAACTAAGATCATGGCATCTGGTCCCATCACTTCATGGCAAATAGATGGAGAAACAGTGGAAACAGTGACAGACTTAATTTTTTGGGCTCCAAAATCAGTGCAGATGGTGACTGCAGCCATGAAATTAAAAGATACCTGCTCCTTGGAAGAAAAGTTATGACCAACCTAGACAGCTTATTAAAAAGCAGAGACATTACTTTGCCAACAAAGGTCTGTCTAGTCAAAGCTATGGTTTTCCCATTAGTCATGTATGGATGTGAGAGTTGGACTCTAAGGAAAGCTGAGCACCAAAGAATTGATGCTTTTGAACTGTGGTGTTGGAGAAGACTCTTGAGAGTCCCTTGGAGACTCAAGGAGATCCAACCAGTCCATCCTAAAGGAGATCAGTCCTGGTTGTTCATTGGAAGGACTGATGCTGAAGCTGAAACTCCAGTACTTTGGCCACCTCATGCAAAGAGTTGACTCATTGGAAAAGACCCTGATGCTGGGAGGGATTGGGGGCAGGAGGAGAAGGGGACGACAGAGGATGAGATGGCTGGACGGCATCACCGACTCGATGGACGTGAGTTTGGGTAAAATCCGGGAGCTGGTGATGGACAGGGAGGCCTGGCGTGCTGCAGTCCATGGGGTCGCAAAGAGTCAGACATGACTGAGCAACTGAACTGACTGACGCTCCCCGTATTCTAATGGCAAAGGCTTGCAGGAATGAGAATGTGGGCTGCACTGAAACTGGGCTGGGGGGTAGGCGCTATGGGGGAGGCAACGTTGACACCCCCTCTGCTTTGACCAGGCCAGCTTAGGAAGAGCTGGTGTAAAGCTGGGATCCCGGAAGCCTCCTTCCGCTATACATGTCTGACCCCTGGACTGTGTTTTCCAGACCCCTGAAATCCCACAGGCATGGAGGGGGCCCTTCCAGAGGACTGGCAGATGGTCCCTGACCTCAGAAAGTAGGAGATCCAAGAAAGAAAATCACCTTTAGAAATGAGGCAGGCAAATTTTTTCTGTAAAGGGCCAGAGAGCACTTTTTTAGGTTTTGCTGGGCACACGGTCTCCACTGTACCCGCTCGACTCTGCTGTTGAATAAAAGCAGCCACAGGTGCTATGTAACCAAGAGTGAGGCTGTGAGCCAATAAAACTTTGTTTACAAAGCAGGCCACGTTTGGCCCGTAGCTTGTAGCCCTCTGTCCTAGAGGACACCGAAAAAATCGCAGCCAGCCTCAGTCGGTCCTGTGTTTTGTGCTTCTCGAGCACCCAGTTCATACCTCCCCACGCTGTGCTCTAGAAACGTGTCCTATTTATCTGTCTGTGGACCCCATGGCTTCCGGAGCAGAGGCTGTGTCCGTGGAACCAGACGGAACAGCTCGTTAATATTAATACTTTATCTGGGGAGAAAGTGTGAGAGTGCTGCAGGGGGAGCTGATGTTGATAGCAGACAAACCTCCTGGGGCATTTCCAGCCTTTTGGCAAAAATTTACAGGAACAAGGGAATCTTTTCAGGAGATGCTGATTAGGTGGGCTGTGCTAGGAAAGATCCAGGAAGAAAAGATCTTTGCTGATGTCAAGCACCAGCAGGAGATAGCCGCCTGGCTTCCAATTTCATCCTTTGTTAAAATGCAGACCCATGGGTGGATTCTGATATCAGGGCTAAACCCCAGAAAGCAGTGCTACTGGAGCTGCCTGTAGACGGGCTGCTCCCACCCCCAGGGAGCCTTCCTGTCACAGACCCATCAACTTATTCACTGCAGCCTCCTTTGATGAGGAGGAAAAACACCATGGCTGGCCAGAGATATAAAAATCCTTTGTTATCGGAAAGTCTAAAGTGTCTCTCCAGGCCAGTGTAGCACCGGTAGGTGACGTCAATGGCTCAGGACATCTGAGCCCCGCATTTTCACCCTTCTCAGAACAGCAGCTAATTTATGGCAGTAAAGACATTTCTATTTCGAGCCTCAGAAAAGAGGAGGTGGCCCCTCTTCTTCTGCATCCCTAAGTCCTGTGCGAAGGGCTTGCCTCCACCCCGGGAGGCAGGAAGAGCTTACAGGTGGCAAGAAGGCAGGACCAGAACATTCACGTCCATCCCAGCTCACCGACGGCTTGGGAACCCACTAGGTGCCAGGCAGCACAGGCACGCAAGCACAGCCCAAGGACCCTGCTGGAGAGAAGAGGGCAGGGAGGCACACGGGTAGCATCATAAGGGTGGGCACAACACAGCAACGAAGGCACTTCAGGGGCTTGAGGACGGAGCTGGAACTTGATGTTTCTGGGGCTGGACCATGGCTGGCTGGCAGAATTTGGGGACATGGAGCTGCAGGGAGAATGATAACAGGAGACAGGGTCGGGTTCACTAAAAGAGAAAGTGGCAAAGGAGAAGGAGCTAGGCCTGGCCAGCGGCGGAGGCTGTGCTTGGCTTTGGATGTGGGTTGACTTGACTCATTTCTGAAAAGGCGTGAACGCGCCCAGTGGGCCTGTGTCCTGCACTGTGGTGTCACAGCCCCTACGCTGGCTTGCCCTGCCTGGGTTCACTAGTGTGTCTCTAAAAAGCCCCCAGGATATCCTATGGTTCTCCCTGCACCCATTTCACCTCTCACGCAGACCTCATCCTTCTGCCTGCAATGTCTAAGCTTGGCGGCTGAATTTTTTTTTTTTTACCTATGAAAGTCAGTTCCCCTCCTTCCTCAGAGGTCTCCAAGGACTTGCTTCTCTGCATGGACTTAAGGTATTAACACATAACTGACTGGAGACATAGTAACACCACAGGTATCAGTTTCTACAAAAATCCCCCTAGTGAAAACTGCTTGATTCCAGATGAAACCATGCTGATGGAGGCATTTTTATGTTGAACTAAACCTTTCAAAAAAGTACATGGTTGCTTTTGTTATTCTGGAATGCTTTTCTAATATTCTTAAGAAAGAAGAACAGAGCTGGAGGTATCACACTTTGTTATTCCAAACTATGCTACAAAGTCATAGTAGTCAAGACAGGATGGTACTGGCATAAAAACAACACACAGATCAACGTACCTATTGATGTAGATCACCAGAGAGTCCAGATATAACCCACATATATATATGTATGGTCAATTAGTTTATGACAAAGAAGCCATGAATATACAAAGAGGAAAGAATAGTCCGTTTAGTAAATGATGTTGGAAATTAAATACCCACACGGGAAAGAATGAAACTGAACCACTATCTTACACCATACACAAAAATCTACTCAAAACTGATTACAGTTTTGAACATAAGACCTGAAATCATGAAACTCCTAGAGGAAACCATAGGAAATAAGCTCCTTGACACTGGTCTTGGCAGTGATTGTTTTGACAGCAAAAGCAAGGGCAAAAAAAGACCCCAAAAATAAATAATTGGGACTACACAAAGTCATCAAGAAAATGAAAAGATATCATACCAAATGGGAGAAAATATTTGTAAATCACATAGCTGATAAGGGAGTTAGCATCTAAAAAATATAAAGAAATCATACAAAAAAAAAAAAAGAAATCATACAACTCAATAGCAATAGTAAACAAACAATCCAATTAAAAAATGCATGGAGGATTTAAACAGACATTTTTCTAGAGAAGACTTCCAGGTACACAAATAGGTTTTCAACATCACTAATTATCAGGGAAATACAAATCAAAGCCATAATGAGATATAAACTCACACTCATTAAAATGGCTATCACCAAAAAGTAAAATAAAATAAAATAAAATGGCTATTACCAAAAAGTAAATAAAAAACAGAACAGGAGTGGTCCAGGATGTCGAGAAAAGGGAATCCTTGTGCACGGCTGGTGGGAATGTAAACTGGTGCAGACAGTATGGGAAAGAGAAGAGGAGTTCTTAAAAAAATTAAAAATGGGACTACCATATGATCCAGAAATTCCACTCCTGGGTATTTATCCAAAGGAAATAAAATCACTAGCTCGAAAAGATATATACACCCCATGCTTACTGCAGCGTTATCTACATTAGCTAAGACGTGGAAACAACCCAAGTGTCCGTGGATGGCTGAATGGATAAAGAAAAAGTGGTTTCTATACACACAATGAAATATTATTTAGCCACAAGAAAGAAGGAAATCTTGCCAATTAAAACAACATGGATAGAGCTTGAGGGCACCATGTAAGTGAAGTAAGTCAGGTGGAGAAAGATACAATATGTAATCATTTATATGTGGAGTCTAAAACAAAAACTCACTCATACAGACAATAGTTTGGTGGTTGCCAGAGGTAGGGGTGGGGTGGGTGAGAGGGACGCAGGAAGTCAAAAAGTACAAGCTTCCAGTTATAACAAGTAAGTGCTGAGGATGTGGTGTATAACCTGGGCTATGGTTAGTAATGCCACGTTGCATATTTGAAATTTGCTAAGAGTTGGTATTCAACATTCTCATTAAAAGAAAAAACTTGTAACCATGTATGGTGATAGATGTTAACTACACTTACTGTGGTGATCACTTCACAATATATACAAATACCGAATCATTAGTTTCTAAAGAAGCATGGACATGGATACCTTCCAAGGGTTTACATACCAGCTGGAAGCTCACTGCACTCAGCCTGTGTCCTCGGAAGCCACCTTCTCACCGGGAAGAGCCCAGGAATCTTCAGTCTGCAGTTCCCTAGTTTACCTGCTTGCCTGGCCAGGCTTCCTCCTGACCCCAGCCACCTCCCAGGTCTCCGAAAGGGATTACACCCTGAAGCCCTTCATATCCTTGATAGACACTGTCCCTTCGGTTAAAATCTTCATCTAAGTCAAAGGCCATGTTTGAAAGGTTTTAAAAAATAGATCACACACACACAAACACACACAATGGAATACTATTCGGCCATAAAAAGAATGAAATCTTGCCATTTGCAACAACATGGATGGATTTGGAGGGTATTACGTGAAGCGAAATAAGGCAGAGAAAGACTGTATGATATCACTTATATGTGGAATATAAAAAATAAAATGAACAAACAAGAAAGACAGACTCAGGTATAGAGAACTAGTGGTTACCAGTGGGAAAAAGGAAGGGAGGAGAGGAAAACTGGGCAGGGAATTAAGAGGCATAAACTACTAGGCATCAGATAAATACGCTACATGGATATATGGTACCACACAGGGATTACAGGCAATATTTTATAATAACTATAAATGGACTATAACCTTTAAAAAATTGTGAATCACTATGTTGTACTGAAATTTACATAATATTGCACATCGAGTATATCTAAATAAATAAATTTTTATTAAAAAATAGACCATTGGTAATTATGTTTGTTGAATAGCTTTTAATCAACAAACTTTAAAGCATAAAGTGACAATACACACAATCCAGTACTAGAGTATAAATCAATAAGAAAAAATGACACACCATTGCTGTTCTCTATGATAAAACTACCTAAATAAAGTTCCTAAATACAGCAACATTAAAATTCTTTTACTTCAGAAAACACTCAAATACATCGTTCTGCATGCTGCTGCTGCTGCCAAGTCACTTCAGTCGTGTCCGACTCTGTACGACCCCATAGATGGCAGCCCACCAGGCTCCCCCATCCCTGGGATTCTCCAGGCAAGAACACTGGAGTGGGTTGCCATTTCCTTCTCCAATGCATGAAAGTGAAAAGTGAAAGGGAAGTCGCTCAGTTGTGTCCGACTCTTCGCAACCCCATGGACTGTAGCCCACCAGGCTCCTCCGTCCATGGGATTTTCCAGGCAAGAGTACTGGAGTGGGGTGCCATTGCCTTCTCTGATTGTTCTGCATGACATAATGGTTAAAGAAAATCGCAGTACTAATTGCAAATGATTTCTGTTTTTGACACGAATTTATAGGGGTGAAATGCTCAAATAAATATATACTTTTCATGTAAGAAATTAAGGTAGAAAATTAGAATAGCTTTTATTTGGAAGAAAAAACATTTTATGATCTCATTAAATATATTGGTCCTGCGCCGTTCAGTCACAAGCTAAATCATAACCTATGGAGCATTACTAATAAAGTGCATAGGCTTGCTGGAGAATCTTTTCTTTTACTCTTTGTCTAAGGGCCTCATTTTGCCCTAAAGCCTCTAAATTGGCAACTACCATAGATACAGAGAAAGACAGACAGAGAGCAGTGGTGAGGGGGTAAGGGATGCATGGTCACGCCGACAAAGCACATGAAGCAAACTGAAGGCCTTACCTGCTTGTTTTTGTCAGTGCTACAACACAGTTTCTTGAGGGAGACGAAATGCCTGATCTTCCTAATAACATGAATAATCCATGATTAGTGAGTCAGACATGAGACAATTCAACAAGTCAGCAAACGAAAACATCAACAGAATCTTCTTCAAGTAAAAAACTCCAGGGTCCATTCTGGGGCAGGTTTTAAATTCCAATAAAACACAATCTATAAAAGATGCATTTTTTTTTTTTTAAACACACAATCTACACCTGCCTTCAAAAACTGGGCTCTCCTTTTAATCACGGCTGGCTCCGAAACACTCTCCTAATGGATACTACATTTCTAACTGACTCCTGAGGGCTGGCTCCTAGACAGCCTTGGTGACAGGATGAAATGCTACTCCAAACGAAATGGGTTTTAATTCTGCAGACACGAACACTTTTATGGCTTATATAGAAGGCACTCATTTGGTGAGTACTCAGGTACTGACCAAAGTCCATGGTTGCTATTTTTATATTTAATATTCCACACTCTTTCACAGCCTGGTCATCATGCACAATGGCACTTTTCAGGGCAGAGAGAAGTCCTCTTATTTTCAGTTCATGGACAGAACCCCGAGACAGCCTGTGGTCTTGGCCGTCACCACAGGGAGACGGAAAAGACAACAGGTGTCTTAGTGCTACACAAAGGTCAGCTCCAGGCAGACTTTTCTCGAGCGCATCTAGAATCTCACAGGGCCACGTTAGGTTCCACAGTAAGGAACCTCTTTTCTGTGTTTCTGTTTCTGTCTCTTTGGTTCTGTTTTCTCTGGAGGACTCTGAAGAGAGAATCGAATATGCTGGTTATTCTGTATTGAGCTTCACTAAATAGGAAGAGCTAAAATGTCCCCACCCTTAATAAGACTTTCTTCTGATAGTTCACTGGGGGAAATACGGGTGGGGTGTGGGAAATAACACTGCCTCTGGACGACAGAACTTCTTGCTCTTACCTGTAAAATCAGAAAGATCAGAAAAACTCAACCTGACAGAAATCACCAAACAGTAACATGGTCTCCTCTGCTTTGTAAGCTAATAATTCTGGTCATACACAACACACAAGTCCATCTTAGGAAGAAAACACAGTCCCCGGATGCAGTCGGAAACAATGACGTGACGGCCGGCGTGGCCCTGAGTTCTGACTGCTGCTGGGAATGGCCCCGAGGAGGCCTGCGTGCTCAGGGGAGGCAGGGGGGCCCTCAGGGCCTTTCTCTGCAAACTCGTGACCTCTGCTCAGGGCATGCCGGTGCCCCCGCCACCTGGAGTGAAGCAGAGCGGCAGGAAACATGGGACAGTGGTCTCTGAACTGAGCAGGAACAGTTTCAAAACTAACCAGTAAGTGAAATCAGAGGGATAGCACCCTACAGACACTTTGCTGGCTACAGATTGCCTTCCAACCTTCCCCAGTGGCTCAGACAGTAAAGAATCTGCCCGCAATGCTGGAACCTGGGTTCCATCCCTGGGTCAGGAGGATCCCCTGCAGGAGGAAATGGCAACCCACTCCAGTATTCTGGTCTAGAGAGTTCCTCGGACAGAGGAGCCTGGTGGGCTACCGTCCATGTAGTCACAGAGTCGGACATGACTGAGTGACTAACACACACACAGTAAGTCACAGACGGGGCTCTCCTGCCTGGTTGTTCACGCCGTAACTGCTCTTTTTCCAAAATGTCACCCAGTGGCGTGTGTACCTTGTACACCTAAGAGGCTGGTTGGTTGACTCCAGGCTCCTTTACAAAGGCTCCTCGGTGGGGCACTGTTAGGGGTCCTGTTTGGCTCCATAAACCTTCTCACAAAACAACTGGGAGAAGGAAAAGGAATTGCATATTTTCTTTGTTTCCCTGCAAATGAATAGGTTCCTCTGGTAAGCTGAGGCTACATGGAATCAGCTGCCTCAGCTTCTGGTCAGACACCTTTTTCTCCTAAGCATGACCCTCGTGCTCTGTCCTCTCGTGAACAAGCCCTGAGGCCTGGAGAGAATCATCACAGAGCCAGTACCCCAAAGAAAGGAGCTCGGCTCCCAGGCGGGGCTGAGGCAGGGAGCCCCGAAGTTCTGCAGTTGCAGTGATGACAAGGGAAGGTCTAGAAATTGGCCCCTTGGTGTGTGGGGACAACCACAGACAACCAGGCGGAGGTGGACAGTTGGGCTGAGGCTTCAGAAGGCCCACAGGCAGGAGAAGAGGGGTGATTTGTTCAGGGGCTGCATGGAGGCAGCCTCGGCACGCATTATGTACACACCCAGTCCTGTTGTACTGGTGGGTTTAACCCACTTGCATTTCCCACGTACAAACCCGATGCCCACAGGGGCCCCTCAAACAGCAGAGGTTAAGAGTGGGCGCTCACCCTCCTTGGCCGATCACTGGTGTGATCTTCACGTGCTGCTGGATGCTGTCGCCGGATTTCCGTCTGGCGTAGTAGACGCCCTGCCACTCCTACAGGGACAAAGAGAGCTCTCAAGATCCTTCCGTCCAGGTACTCAGTGGCTCCTACAGAGGGTCTCATCACGTTCAGCAGTGAAATTCCCAGGTGCTTTTCCTACACCCCACAGAACACCGCTCTCTAGCTGCGCCCACTGTGGTGCTGACTACACAAGGCTCAGACCCACAGGGCCCAAGGCCCACAAGGATCAAGCCCAGCCACCACCAGGCTGCCCCTTCCAGGCTCTGGGCTCTCAGCCCCGTGGGTGTAGCGGCACCAGGTCAAGGAATTCTTTAAGGTCTCTCTTGAGGTCTTTATGACAACCTGCGAGCCTGGTATTCATCACCCTTCATTTGCAGATCTGTCCACTGAGGCTCAGAGATGCAAACTAATCTGCCCACACGAGGAAGTAGAAAACGTGGTTATAAATCTATCTCCACTCCCCTTCTACTATCCTCTGGGGCCTCCAGTCAAGCCTTCTCTGGGCTTAGCCTGGCTCCTGGTAGGTTCCATGGATGAGGCAAAGGGGAGTGTGAGGTTCCTCCCGCATCCAGACCCTGTGGAACTGGGCAGGACGAAGAGCCTGGCGGCCTCCAGGGGGAGCCTGTGGCACCTCCACTGCTTCTGGGAGGAAGTGGCTGAATCAGGATGCGAGATGCTCTGCTGCCTCTTCTCACCCAAACACTCACACGGGAAGGCCAACTGGTACTCAGGCTGGGGCCACCAGGGCTGTGGCAGCAGTCTTCCAGTAAAGTTTTCCTGCTTCCTTTTCGGTCTCACTCCCCTAATATTCTTCTATTAATTCTGGCCATCATATATAATCCAAACTTACTGTATTCCCATAAAATGGTCCCCCAGTGAATAAATGCAAAGCTATCGAACTCTTTCACATCAGAGAAAGCATCTGAATGCTTCCAAGAAAATGCCCAGGAAGTTCCAGCTCCAAGGGCAGTGGTCTGGAAGGAAGGGCTTGTGGGAGATGCCCACCGCATCCACACCACTGCCTTCATCTGCTGGGATGCAGAGGAGGCTGCCGGACAGACTGCCGAGGCAGGGACAAGGGAGTTGTACGTCTCTTCTCAACTGTGATGAGTAAAGAGAATAGAAAAAAAAAAAAACTGTTTGAAAAGTGGGCCTATGAAACATGTGAATACTGATACTAAATCCTAGTCCTTCAAACTCTGAATAAACTAAATCCTGGGAGGAAATCTGCTTGGAGATAGGCATGAATTTCCAGCCATCACAGGTGAGACATAATCACACGAAGGAAGAAATTTCCTTGTACAAAATCTTCAGATTCTATATCATCGTGATAAGCACCAGGTTTGCCTGCTATCCAAAATTAACTCAGATTTGAACTCATCTTACAAACGTAAGAGATTTTTCACCTAATTGTAACATTAAAGAAGCCCATGTGAAAGAGATGACACCTTAGTTGGGCAGGGGCTGTGGATGGGTCCGGTTTCGCCCACCTTGCCCTTCTTGATGCAGGTGTTGATGGTGTCGAGAAGGTCTGCCCGGTTCTTGTCGCTTTTGGGCAGCTCGGCGAGTTCTTTCCCCAGCAGTTCGCCTTTGTGGTAGCCCATCATCCTCTCGAAGGCTGGATTGACATACTGCAAATGGGAAGTGGATATGGGTCAGGACAGGTTGCTGTGTGCCCGCAGAACACTTGTAGGGCACAGAAAACGTGCCCCGGGCCAGCGTTCTCTGATACAGTCCGACGAGTCCCCCAGCCCCAGGGGGTGGGCTCCCTCCTGACCAGCAATGCGCTCATTCAACTGCCATCCCAGCACCCTAGGCCCTCTGGAAACTGGAAGACATTCTTCAGCGGTAAAAATAGCAAGAAACCTTTATTTACCAGTGCCAGCTTGCAATGGGCCTTATTCACCACCCACTGCCCATGAAATAAGAAAAAACTCAGAAAAAAAAGAACACAGAAAAATTAACTAGAGCAATGTCCCTGTTGACCCAGTGGTTAAGACTTTACCTTCCAATGCAGGGGATGCGGGTTTGATCCCACATGCCTTGCAGCCAAAAAACCAAAACATAAAACAGAAGCAATATCGTGACAAATCTAATAAAGACTTGAAAATGGTCCACATCAGAAAAAAAATCTTAAAAAAAATTAACTAGAACTCCACTCAACAGGTCATGGCTTCTATTAGTCACATTTCTACAAGGAAGCAATTTGATCTCTTGTGTCTAGATAATATTAATAGATAATTGCCACTGTCTATTAACCAGTGCTATGCCTTGAGGCCACTTCTGGTCTAACTGAAGCATAAATTCAGTTAAAAACCTTGGGCAGGAGGGAGTCCTTTCGCAGCTGGGCACAGCGCAGGCCTGAGGCATCGTCCCCACTGAGCACATGTTGGGATGGGCAGACTCAGAAGCTTCCTTCCAAAATTCTGTCCAGGGCCCTGGAATTTAGAGCTATCACCTTGGCTGCCTCCCAGCTCCTGTCCACAGCCTCCCATTTCTTCTCAAAGAACAGAATCACCAGATGAGCAGGTGAGTGGAGGGGACAAGCAACAGGATCGTGGGGAGAATGTGAGTGCACTGCATCTAGGTCACGGATTTCTTTGGGCATAACTGACATCCACGTGCTGCTTTAGAAACGGTCTTGCCCATGGAATCACTTTTGCCCTCCACGGGGATGACAGCAGTGGGGAACACAGTGATGCAAGGACACGTGGGGAGCTGCGCCCTGGGGAAGCCGGCTTCTACTAGCACCGTCCACCCTGGGAGGAGGAGGGGCTGGGAGGTGGCTCTTGGGCCTTCCAGGGGTCACTGAAAAGGAAGGGGTGGTGACACTGTCTTCACTGACCTTCTAGCACTTTCCCGTGGTGGTCGCTGCCCTCCCTGGGCGGGCAGCAGGACCCCTGCTCATCAGGTCGGGCTCACAGTCCCTGGGCCCGCCCTGCCTGCAGCTAGGTGGCCTGGGCTTGTCTCCCAACCTGTGGGACTGTGCTCTCTGCCTAGAGGCCCTTCCCCACCTCCTGGTCATGTCAGCTCTGATTTCCACCCCGCTCCAGCAAGCTGTCCTTAAGTCCCTACCCAGTTGGAGCCTGTGCCTCTCCGACGACTCCCACCCCATCCTATGCAGGCTTCTGATGCCCCATTACACTGGACCTAAATTCTTTTCTTTCTCTCTCCCCGACTAGACATGAAAATCCTCAAGGGCAAAGGTTACTTCAGATTTGTCTTTGGATATTCAGGACTGTTCAGTAAATAGCTAAGGAATGAATAATACTTGAGCATGTATTGTTCTCCTTATTTGTTGGCCAAATGCTCATATCTTATGTGTTTACTCTGCTTTTGCTACTTGGCTGTAAATACAGGTAGAAGTCATAGGCCTTCATCTGTGCCAGGCGACTTCACAACGCAACAGGTACTCCAGGACATGGACTGCGAAGCCAAGGCACTCAAGTTCACACCCTGGCTCTGTCCATCACTAGCACCACGGGCAGTTTACTGATCTTCTCTGGACCTCAGTTTCCTCATTTGTAAAACGGCTCGGACAGTAGTACCTGGTTCATAGAATTCTTTTAAAAAATAAACAAGCATGTGCAAAATGCTAAGTACAGTGTCTGGCACATGGTAAACACCACTTAAGTGTTTTGAAGCAAACAGTTTCAGTGGATGGAAAGGGAGAGAGAGAATATTTATGAATGTCAAGTGCTTCTGCCACCTGCACTAAGAGACACATGCCCTGAGAAGCAGAGCTGCCCCGAGAAGGACTCTGGTACTGAATACATATATGGTGCAACTCACTCATGATGACACCTTTTAAAATCTATGGCACAAAGGCCTTTTAAATTTGCCCCTTATATGTAACATCCTCTTTTCGACTTCCTCCTTGTGCTTGAGTTTTATGTTTAGGATGCTAGCAGGCTTGTAAAGGGGCCTGAGAGGGTGCCCCAAGGGAAACCCTGCAATCAGTACAGTTTCCCTTTTAATACAAGGATTCCCCTAACCAGGCACCCACCGTCCCCAGCCTCTGCTCCTTCCTATTTGAGGTATAGGCTGGTGGTGATTCATAGCTTGTGACACCACCAGCCTACCGCCTCTCCCAGAGATGCAGGTTTCCTGACCATCAGGAGCTAACTGGAGAAGGAAGGACTCATCTGTCTGTGAAAGGACTGCCTGCAAGATTACAGCTGGTAGAGAGCAGACAGCCCCTTCCCCTCATCACTAAAACCACCCCCGGCTTCCCTGTAAAAGCTGGAGGTGTGAGTTCACGCCTTTTCCCTGGATATCTCCTTGGTATGCAAGTATATATGAAGAAACTTCGGCTTTTCTCTCGTAAAGAAAGAAAAAAAGAGGGAGGTGCCAAACAAATGTTTCATGAACAAAACTGACGTTCGAGTCCAGGTGGAAGTGGACCTGCGCCCGGTCTATAACAGAAACATGTCTGATTTCTCTGTAGTTCAGGGCGGATCCGCGGGCAGGTGGGCCGGTGACAGGCGGCATCATGAGGAAGCCTTTAGACCCATGTCATGGAAATCAAAGTCCAAAAACCAGCCAAACAGGGAACCAGGTGGGAAGGCTCCGGAGTCAGAAAGACATGGCTGGATGTTTTGGTTCCAGTATTTATTACCGGGGTTTTCCTTGGAGGAATTCCTCGGCCCTCCTGGGCCTCGGTTTCCCCATCTGTATACTGTATGTCTCTTTCATGGGGTTCCTGAAGGGAAACGAGGGAACTCCACGAGCGCGTGGGTGACCAGGCCCACACACAGTGGGTAACTGCTGTCACCAACCCCAGGTGGGAGCGGGGTGTCTGTGTGGGCAGTGGGCTGTTTCCCAGGAAAGCACGTGAGACGCTGTCGTGGGTGCTGTGCTGGACACAGTCTTTATCTCTACCAAGGGCAGCGAGCCTCTCACACTCAGCGCCATGATGCAGACCAAGGGCGGGCAGGCCAGTGCCCGTCAGTGCAGAGTCTACATTTCAGAATATTTTCTAAGTGTAAATGTCTTATAGTGTTAGTTGCTCTATTGTGTCTGACTCTTTGTGATCGCATGGATTTATTATAGCTTGCCAGACTCCTCTGTCCATGGAATTTTCTACCTTCCAAAAATAATAAGACAACTTTATTTCCACAAACATTTGTCTGCCAAACACATTTCCTTAGGAAGACGACTTTAATATTATCTAAGCATACATGCCAAGTCACTTCAGTCGTGTCTGACTCTTTGGGACCCCATGGACTGTAGCCCACCAGGCTCCTCTGTCCATGGAATGCTCCGGGTGAGAATACTGGAGTGGGTGGCCATGCCCTCCGCCAGGGGATCTTCCCAGCCCAGGGATCCAACCCCAGTAGCCTGCATTGCAGGCAGATTCTTTACCACTAGTGCCACCTGGGAAGCCCCTGTATTATATAAGACTACTTTATAACTGGAATACCAACTGTAGGCAAATCAGTGAGGACCACTGATAATATTCTGTTCCCAAGGTATTTATAAATATTTACAGTTCTGACATACTTTGGTATAAACAATGTCTTTCCGCAAAGTCTAAAGAATTTACCCCGTCTCTGTCAGAGAAATCGCAGGTTCTGATCTGAACTAATTTTTATTCCTACTGAGTATCTAATTCTCAGCCGAAGAGTATTAGTTTTCTTTGCATACTTTGATGTTCCTTTCTCCAAAGAAAATGTGCTGAAATGTGAGAATTAGAGCAAAGTGCTCAGAAAAGGGTGGCTCAGACTTGAAAGGCTCTCTTTTGATGTCTAAAGATAAAACGTGCCGCCATACCTGGATCACGTGGTCATCACTTGTGATTTCTATGGCTTCGTGACAGTGGTCTAATGCTGTAAACACTGAATTACAGGCCCTGAAAGTTGCAAAAGATTCATGTTAGTTCTGCGAGAAAACCATGAGCGTTTCATCTGTTAACTTACCAAAGTAGACAGTTCCTCAGATTCATTAAAAACAAGTACCTTTTGATATTCTGTTTTGGAGGGAAAAAAAAGGAAACCTAGCCTTTCAAATGAAATAAACAATAGCAGATACTTCTATGTATATCACACAAGGAGAAGAACATTATCCAGCCGATTGTCATGGGTCATGGAATGACCTCTGCGTGTGCTGGATGGAACCTTCGTACCGACACAAGGAAAGAGACACGGAGAAGCCGGTCTCAGAGGCGCCTGTGTTCTATGTCAATGACATTCTGCTGTTCCAGTCACAGCACTGTCATGGAGAAGTCCCATCCCCATCAGCTTGGAAAACCTAATTAAGCCCATATTGGATCTGAGGTATTCTGGCCTTTTGCAACAGACATAGAAACATTTTGTTTTTTCTTTCCTTACTTTGATGACCTTAGTTAAGAAGACTTTATGGTACTTTTCTTTCAACTATACCCACCGTCTGATGAAAGGCAAAGAGGGCAGAATTCCTCTTGCCTGGTTCATTTTACAGGTCTCCAGGTGGGCACTATTCTTGATGACCTTCCTTGTATATCTAGAATATTTAAAATCATTTCAATTTCTCACGTAACATTCTAGCTACCTTACAACCTAGAGCAACTCCAGATACAGTAAGCTACTTACCATCTAACTCAGGAAGTATGTGCCTAGTTTCCAGAGCTTTCTTATTCATGCTGGCTATTTAAACAAGTCCAGTGAAGGCTTTCTCACACATTCAGTTCAGTTCAGTCGCTCAGTCGTGTCCGACTCTTTGTGACCCCATGAATCGCAGCACGCCAGGCCTCCCTGTCCATCACCAACTCCCGGAGTTCACTCAGACTCATGTCCATCGAGTCAGTGATGCCATCCAGCCATCTCATTCTCTGTCGTCCCCTTCTCCTCCTGCCCTCAATCCCTCCCAGCATCAGAGTCTTTTCCAATGAGTCAACTCTTCGCATGACGTGGCCAAAGTACTGGAGTTTCAGCTTTAGCATCATCCTTCCAAAGAAATTCTAGCTAGGGCTGATCTCCTTCAGAATGGACTGGTTGGATCTCCTTGCAGTCCAAGGGACTCTCAAGAGTCTTCTCCAACACCACAGTTCAAAAGCATCAATTCTTCGGTGCTCAGCCTTCTTCACAGTCCAACTCTCACATCCATACATGACCACAGGAAAAACCATAGCCTTGACTAGACGGACCTTTATTGGCAAAGTAATGTCTCTGCTTTTGAATATGCTGTCTAGATTGGTCATAACTTTCCTTCCAAGGAGTAAACGTCTTTTAATTTCATGGCTGCAGTCCCCCCACAAATAATGTTAATTTACTAGACAGATGTTTCTTCTCATAAACTCTTAAAACATTATTCATTTTTTCTCTCATAAAGCATCTAACTTTGCCATTTTACTTTGAACTGTTTACAAGGCAGAGAGTAGAAAAAAATTGGGTGAAACTTGGTTCGGTATTTTGCCAGTGATGGGACCCTGGGCAATGTTTTCTCTTTGCTGGGTCCCAGTTTCCTCATCTATAAAATGAAGTGAAGTGTTAGTTGACCAGTCATGTCTGATTCTTTGTGACCCCAGGGACTGTAGCCCGCTGGGCTCCTCTGTTCATGGAATTCTCCAGGCAAGAATACTGGAGTGGGTTGCCATGCCCTCCTCCAGAGGATCTTCCCAACCCAGGGATCGAATTTGGGTCTCCTACATTGCTGGCAGATTCTTTAAATTTCATTGTAAGACTCAACATAGATAGTTTATGTGAGCTATGTCTCAAAGTACTTGGGACAACTTAAGATTTCAAGACATGGTACTTAATATTATTTGCAAGATCTCAGAATAATTCTTTGTTAAAGCTTTCAAAGGCTGTTGGTGAGAAGAAAAGTTAATCATAACCTATACTTTCTCATGAGTGTATCTGAAACATCAAACCCAGAACTGCTTTCAATAGTAGCAAGGCAACCTGCATGGAAAATGAAGGATTTTAGTCCATTGACGGGTGGTGTTCCTGTCACTGCAGAGATGAAGACGCCAGTGTGGGAGGGTATGTACAGTAAGTAATCGTGATGGAGGTGAGGGGAGGAGAACATAAACCCCACGCAACCAAGATGCCCAATAGGGTAAGGCATTTTCTTATTCAAATTGCTCCAAACTATGTTTCTCAAAAAACTGGAAACAGAACTACCATATGACACAGAACTATCATCAGATCAAATCAGATCAAATCAGTTGCTCAGTCGTGTCCAACTCTTTGCGACCCCATGAATTGCAGCACGCCAGGCCTCCCTGTCCATCACCGACTCCCGGAGTTCACTCAGACTCATGTCCATCAAATCAGTGATGCCATCCAGCCATCTCATCCTCTGTTGTCCCCTTCTCCTCCTGCCCCCAATCCCTCCCAGAATCAGAGTCTTTTCCAATGAGTCAACTCTTCGCATGAGGTGGCCAAAGTACTGAAGTTTCAGCTTTAGCATCATTCCTTCGAAAGAAATCCCAGGGCTGATCTCCTTCAGAATGGACTGGTTGGATCTCCTTGCAGTCCAAGGGACTCTCAAGAGTCTTCTCCAACACCACAGTTCAATTCTTTGGCGCTCAGCCTTCTTTGCAATCCAACTCTCACATCCATACATGACCACAGGAAAAACCATAGCCTTAACTAGACGGACCTTTGTTGGCAAAGTAATGTCTCTGCTTTTGAATATGCTGTCTAGGTTGGTCATAATTTTCCTTCCAAGGAGTAAGCATCTTTTAATTTCATGGCTGCAGTCACCATCTGTAGTGATTTTGGAGCCCAGAAAAATAAAGTCTGACACTGTTTCCACTATGACCCAGCAATTCCACTCCTGGGTATACATCCATAAAAAACAAACACACTAATTCAAAAACATACATATGCCCCAATATTCGTAACAGCATTATTCACAATAACCAAGACATGGAAGCAATGTAAGTACCCATTGACAGATGAATGGATAAAGATGTGGTGTAGATATACAACGGAATATTACTCAGCCACAAAAAGAACAAAAGTTTGCCATTTGCAGCAACATGGATGGACTTGGTGGGCGTTATGCCAAGTGAGATAAGTCAGAAAAAGACAAATACTATATGATATCACTTATACGTGGAATCTAAAAAAATCAACAAACCAGTGAATATAACAAAAAGCAAATTCACAGATATAGAGTACAAACTAGTGGTTACCACTGGGGAGAGGGGAGAAAGAGATACAAACTATTAGGTATAAAATAAGCTACAGGGATATATAGTATAATATTTTATTATAACTATAAATGGAGCATAACCTTTCAAACTTATGAATTACTATATTGTAACATAGGGGCTTCCCTGGTAGCTCGGTTGGTAAAGAATCCACCTGAAATGCTGCTAAGTCACTTCAGTCGTGTCCGACTCTGTGCAACCCCATAGATGGCAGCCCACCAGGCTCTTCTGTCCCTGGGATTCTCCACGCAAGAACACTGGAGTGGGTTGCCATTTCCTTCTCCAATGCATGAAAGTGAAAAGTAAAAGTGAAGTCGCTCAGTTGTGTCTGACTCTTCGAGACCCCATGGACTGAAGCCTACGAGGCTCCTCTGTCCATGGGATCTTCCAGGCGAGAGTACTGGAGTGGGGTGCCATTGCCTTCTCCAGCCTGCAATGCAGGAGACCCCAGTTCGATTCCTGGGTCAGGAAGATCTCCTGGAGAAAGGAGAGGCTACCCACTCCAAGTATTCTTGGGCTTCCCTGGTGGCTCAGATGGTAAAGAATCTGCCTGTAATGTGGGAGACCTGAGTTCAACCCCTGGGTTGGGAGGATCCCCTGGAGGAGGACATGGCCTGGAGAATCCCATGGACAGAGGAGCCCAGTGGGCTACAGTCCATGGGGTCACAAAGAGTTGGACATGACTGAGCAACTAAGCACAGCACATATTGTAACATATGGTACAGCAGCTATACTTCAATTAGAACAAAAAATAAAGTAAGTTGCTACAGCCTACCTAACATGAGCTGTATACTGTCCTGTTAGCAACGCTATATTTGTAAACATGATCATTTAAAATGTGAAAAAGAATCAAGGAGGACTTTAAAATTGCTACCAAAGTCATTACTGCACCACGTCTTATGAAGAAGCAAGAAAGAGCTCATCTCATCGCAGTGTGTTCAGGCCTTTGGGTCCAGCACCCAGCCCAGCACCACAGCAAAGCGAGCCCTGTCTCCAGCAGTCCCACAAGGAAAAGCAAGTCTGTGTGAGCTAGTTCCTTAGCTTTGGGAGCTGGATAATGAAGTGCTAACACGTCTGATCAGATGATACATTCCCCTCACACCCAAGTATTTTCTTGAAGGACCTGTGTGGCTCAATTAAGTATGTAAACAGCTACCTCCAAGTATGACTGTTTCTGTCAATTCAAGAGGTTGCTTTCGTACAAGATCTTAGCTCCAGCTGCCAAAATGGATCTATTGGATGTTCACTACAAAGCATACACTCTCTGGTGAGCATCACGCCCCACGGAACAAAGCAGATTTTTATCAATAGTTAAAGTGAAAGTGTACTGGCAGGACCAGCAGATTACTGTCTCTGGCGACGAATGGTATGGGACTGCCATGTGTAAATCTAGGCTTTAAATCAACTTGGCTGATGGTTCTGTTTAAATAAACCTGTAGCAAAATGAAGTAATTACTTTGAATCATGTTCCTAGAGTTTGAGAATTAAATTTCCTGCATTAATTATTAATATTCTTCACATAGAAGAAATTTAGCTTAATTTTTCTGTTCTTATGAGCCATATAACACAGCAATGTGAATGTATTTTTGTAGTCTTCAGGTTGAGAAGTTGAAAAATTAGAAAAAGCTCCAGAGAACAGAATATTGTTGTGAAAAGCCAAGAAGTAGTAGTAATGTAACCATTTCCCCTTCATCTTCTTAGTTGTCCATGAAGATTCACATGAAGCAGGTAAATATCACAAAGCTATGATAAATCTAGACAGTGTATTAAAAAGCAGAGACATTACTTTGCCTGCAAAGACCCTTTTATCAAAGCTTTGATTTTTCCAGTAGTCGTGTATGGATGTGAGACCATGGATGGAACATAAAGAAGGCTGAGTGCTAAAGAACTGATGCTTTCAGACTGTGATATTGGAGGAGACTCTTGAGAGTCCCTTGGACTGCAAGGAGATCAAACAAGTCAGTCCTAAAGGAAATCAACCCTGAATATTCATTGGAAGGACTGATGCTGAAGCTCCAATACTTTGGCCACCTGAGGCAAAGAGCCAACGCATGGGAAAAGACCCTGATGCTGGGAAAGAGGGAGGGCAGGAGGAGAAGGGGACAACAGAGGACGAGATGGTTGGGTGGCATCACCGAGTCAATGGACATGAGTTTGAGCAAACTCTGGGAGATGGTGAAGGACACGGAAGCCTGGCGTGCCGATCACAAAGATTCTGACATGACTGAGCGACTGAACAACAACAGGCAGAACATCTACAGGGAACACAGTGCTATGACGGTGTGCAGAGTGCGTCTGACTTAACACAGGGTGCCTGGATTCTGCTCCAGCACTGGCACCTACGTATCAGGTCCTCGTGACCGTGCCAAGAGTCTCTCTGGCTCTCAGTGTTTCCTCTGTCAGTTGTGCTGTGGTGGCTGGGTTACATGATCTCTTGTGTTCCTAACAAAGGGACTCTAGAATCTACTCCAACAAAACATGCACAGCCCTCTGAGACATACACACCGAGGCTGTAGAACCAGGGTAGGATGCACTGTGCAAGGTGGTGGCGTGAAGGGCGACGGTTCTGGACACAAACTCACATCCCAGCAGGAGTGTGCAAGTGGCAGGGAGGGAGTCGTGGACGTGCCACCAGCCAGAAGCGCTCCTGGGCAGCGATGCAGCGCAGGCTGCTTACTTTAAGCCATCACAGCTTGGTTTCCACTCCTGTAACATGACGACTGTCACGCAGAGCCCACGTGAGCATAAAGTGCTCTATAAACATCGGTTGGTAAGGAGAGGTGTAGTGTTCCACAGAATACCAAGGTTTGCGCATCAGGAATTGATTCTTTCTAAAATGGAGGACTGCTACTGTCTTAAGACTTGGAGTAAAATAAACTGATCCAGGTGTAAGCCTCAGATAATGGGTATCAGATTGCCTAATGACGAAACAATAGCTCATCCTTCATTAGTGTAAACTCACAGCCCATAGGGGTGGACATGACTGAAGCGATTTGGCATGCACATCAGCTTAAACTCCCAGTAAATACCCAAATCCTACTGATATTTTGGTTAACGTAGTTCTTTTCACGATAAAGAAGCACAAGAACATAAGTGATAAATGGTCATCAGTTCTCCCTTGTCTCCCTAGCCATTCCCCCTCTCATGAATTCTTCTGTTCAATAAAGCGATCCACCACATGTACACAGAAGTATGCTTCTGTTCTATCTTTAAAAGTTATTCTCATATAACGGAATTTCTAGATTAGGTATCTTATGTTTGATTACATGATCTTTTTTCTTGGTTAAGTAAATGTGGTCACCATCCACGAAGACTGCTTCCAACATCCAGTATTATCCACGCAGCACAGCGTGTCCTTGCTGAATGCTAGTAATGTCACATATTTAGCTGCAGCTGGGGGTGGAATTGCAGGGAAAAGTATTATATAATTAGTCTATAATTATTCTGGCATTGTATAACACAGAGCCTCATTTCCCCTATCAACAGCAAGTCACAGAGTTGCCTGTCAGCCCCTGGGGTGCAGGTAGATGGTTTAGATGTCCTGAAGCACCCTAAGGAGCTGGAGAGACCATGGAGGGTCACTGTCTCTCCCACCCACTAGGCCTAGGGAGAATCAAACCACACACCCCACCGCTACTTCTCCAAAACACAAGAAGGGCGCTGAAGATAGTTGAGGTACAACCAGCCAAACAGCATCAGAAGGACCTGACCACTTAGTCCTTCCTCCTCTGTCTTCTCTTGCAGAGAACTTGCCTCCCTTCCCCGCTGCAGGGGCTGCTCCCAAATGCTTGTGACTGGGAAGGGAGGCTTCCTATCAGCCAAGCTGAAGCTGGTGCAGAAGATGAGGGGGTCAGGGTTCTGAGTAAACCCACCTTCCTGGGACCGCAGCTGCTGGGCCAGGTCTGTTCACCAGCATGATGCAGATTTGGACTAAGAACCCAAGGCATTTCACTACAACTTTACAATGAGCCCAACTCTGCAAACCAGCTCCAGCCACTGTCGGGTGAGAAGTTATGGGACTTGCACACTGTTAGGTGCTTAGAACCTTGCCGAGTTCTGAATCTGTGAGTCCTTGAGAAGTTCTCAGTCCCCTGGCTCTGAGCAGATTTCATCAGCACGATAACCTAAAGCCCTTTCCTTTTTATCTCCAGTGCTGCCTGCGGATGTTTATTTCAAATTGCCAGATCTGCCTTCGCTCCACTCCCCCTTGACGAGGTACCTTCTGCCCTCTGACCTGTGCCATCAAACTTCATGCTGCCTAGGAAAACTCAGGCAGTCATTTCAAATAAAATGAGGGAATTACCGATCAAAGCAGTAAGGCGTCTGCAGTTCACTGTAGATCATACACTGTTGAAGAATTAAACCAAAATGAAATCTCTCTTTTCCTAATCCTATTTATTGTGAAAACATCTAAAATAAAAGTACAAAGTCTTTTTCACTCTCCATAAAAACAGAAGAGACCCCCAGGAATAAAAACAATTAAAGTACAATTAAAACTCATAAATTGCTGTAGTAAAGGCAATGTGGTTTCCCTAAGAAATTCTATGAAGTTCCCTGAAGCTAATAAATATATGGATACAAAGAAACCAAGGGATTTATTTTCCTTACCAAAGAACTCCCAACTGGTTTGAGATTCTCAATTGTTTAAGACTGCAAAAGGGAGCGTTTACCCCACACTTCTTAGGGCTGTCTAGCCACCAAACAGTTGACTTCCCTGAGCAGGGGGAATCACAGAAGAGCCTGTCTCTGTGGGTTCATGTCCATCCATTTTTCTTTCAAGGAACAGAGGATGGCCCAGAAAAGTTAAGTTTAGAAAGGGTTTTGTTCTCTTTGAAAGCAAATTCAGTAATGAAGTTAAGAAATAGAGACATTTCAAAGATATGCTGTCTTATTTATTTTTCGCTGAGTCTGAAAGCCTGGCAGGCTACAGTCCATATGGTTGCACAGAGTTGGACGTGACTGAAGCAACTTAGCACGCACGCACACACTGAAAGCCAGGTTGACCCCTCAATCTGCTGGAGAGAGGAGCCAGGGCCCTTCTAGCATCCTGTAGCCTGCAGCCCCTTGAGACTGGCCTCCCAGGGGCTACAAGCTGCCCTGAGCCTCTTCTTTCCCCTGCTCTCTCTGCTCATAGGGACAGGTTGAAGAAATCAAGGTCCTGAGAGTGTGCCAGAGCAGAGCCTGAGCAAAAGCAGGCATGGGCTAGAACTCAGCTGTTTCAAGAAGCCCCAGAAGCAGAGTATCCTACCACCCAGACACCGAGAGAATCCATTTATCTCAGAAGTGAGCACCACAGAGAAGCTAAGAGCACCAGACATGCACACAGAGACTTCAAAACGCTCTCGAAGATACCTCATGCATCCTGAGGCCACAAGTAGGTCTCAGGCAACTGCTATCACAAATAGGTAACAATTACCATAGTTAGCATAATAAAGATACCCCTGGGTCTGCCCCCATCTATACCAATCCAAGTAGGAATTTATAAATGTTGCAGGTACTAAGTACTAATGCTCAAAGGCTATTCTTAATCTCCATATAATTGTACAGAAGTTAAACAGTACTTTTCCTAGGGTACAATTTTAAAACTGCTGTAATAGTGGAAAATATTGTCAAAAGAAGAAATGCTTCCAATTTATTTCATTATACCAAAGGGCTCCCAGTTTAGACTCTGTCTTTTAGCAGCTACCATCACTTGCTCAATAGCTGCAGAATCGCTGGGGTTCTGCTGTGACCCTCAGCCTGAGGACAGACAAGCTTGGCTACAGAATGGTTAACCTCGTGTTCATCCTATTTCACTACATACCTTAATTTGAACTGTGAGAGAACTTCCCCATGTTCTATTTGAATCAGTTCATTGTAGCAAGCGATTATGCTGCTGTTCTCCATAAATCTCTGGGGGGAAAAAAGCAAAGATAATACATAAGACAAATACAATTACTTCTTAAACGGTTAAAAAAGGCTTGTTTCTCCAACCTCAGGTAACTTTGTTATATAAGACAACTAGTAAGTAAGATGAGATGAAATAAAACAGCTGTCAGGGTATTTGAAATGCCTGTTAAAATGTATACGAAACAAGAAAGCAGATAATATTGTACAGTTAACTATAACAAAGATGGGGAAAAGTTCATTATGAACATTCATAGGAAAATAAACACGCAAGGGTTGGAACACCTCCCCAGCCTTGCTAATTACTGAAGAATCTGGGCTGCTGCTGCGCGGAGGGAAGTCCTCTGAAACCTGAGCCTGGACTCCTTCACCGTGTGTGCACCGTGAGTGATGTCTCCTGGACGGAAGGGAAGGTCTTTGCTTCTTTCCTCATTGGAGTGCCTCACACTGCTCCCTCTCCCGTGTTTGTCTCCTTCACACACATGTGCGCACATGCACACACACACACACTTCCACATATGTAGTGTGGACGGCATCTCCCTGGGGATCACCGGCAAAGCCCTCCCCGACTCTCCCTGTGCCTCTGGTGCCACTATCCCAGGAAGAAGCTGGGAAGGGCTAAGAACCCAAGGGGAACCATGAAGACACACGGAGGGAAATACTTCCTATTTGCAAAACAAAGTCAAACATGGTGAAGTTTTGGTTGAGCTTCTGGGCAGCTGGAGATTACGTGTCAGTCTGTATCCGAGCTCTGGGAAGTGTGAGATGATGCTTCATAAAGCACAAAAAATGATCATAATAAAATAAGTTCTTAAAAAGGATGAGATAAACAGTTATATTTCTTTTTAATAACATTAAAGTGTATAAAGTGTAGAAAAATCTCCAAATCACTGATAATATCATAAGGCTAGAGATATCATTAATTTTGGTTTATTTACCTTAGACGTTTATTATATCTCTGTATATATGGATATATTTTATATGTATAAGCATACATATTATATGTATATGCTTATATATATAAAATATAAAATGATGTTATATTTTCACTTTCATAGCCAAGTAGTAATTTTTTATGATTCTTATTTTCCTTTAGGTCTCCTAAGAACTTTCAGTGTGGTAAAGGTCAGCCTTCCAGTGGGTGACAGTTTCTAAACACTGGAGTGCTTTGTTTGCACGAAAGTGACACTCAGTGAGTGTTTTATAGACTAAAGGCAGTAGGAAAATCTTTGGGGAATTTTAAGACTATAGTTCAGTCAGTCAGTCAGTTCGGTCGCTCAGTTGTGTCCGACTCTTTGCGACCCCATGAATCACAGCACGCCAGGCCTCCCTGTCCATCACCAACTCCCGGAGTTCACCCAGACTCACGTCCATCGAGTCAGTGATGCCACCAGCCATCTCATCCTCTGTCGTCCCCTTCTCCTCCTGCCCCCAATCCCTCCCAGCATCACAGTCTTTTCCAATGAGTCAGCTCTTCGCATGAGGTGGCCAAAGTACTGGAGTTTCAGCTTTAGCATCATTTCTTCCAAAGAACACCCAGGGCTGATCTCCTTCAGAATGGACTGGTTGGATCTCCTTGCAGTCCAAGGGACTCTCAAGAGTCTTCTCCAACACCACAGTTCAAAAGCATCAATTCTTCGGCACTCAGCCTTCTTCACAGTCCAACTCTCATAGTTAATGCAAAAATCTGAAATAAACTGAGTGAACCAAGAACAGTGCTCCTCAAACTTCAACATGCTAAGAATAACATGGATGTTTGGTTAAAATGCAGATTCAAGGGCCCTGCTCCCAGAAATGTAGGCATGTGTCTTTAGCACAGTATTTCTCCACATGCTCAGGTGACACCAACAGGCTCTGTACGTTCCCAGGACAGGAGGAGGAGAAGCAGAGTCTTCACTGATTTTTCACACTCACTTGACCACAGCAGCCTTTTGTCATGGACGCCTCGTAAGAGCTTTGGCCACTAAAATTCCTTGAAACAGTTTGGGAAATATGACTTTGGTGGACCAGGCAAGGAGTTGGCAGTTAAACACCGTAGATTTGCATCTTGACTTGTTTTGAGTATGAGCTCTGCAAGCTAGTCATTTGAGTCTGTTTCCTCTTCCACAAAAATAGAGAAAATACCAAACCTCTCATCTGTAGATGAGGATCAGGTCAATCACCTAGAATGGGGTCTGACAAATAGTAAGTCTTAGTTCCCCAATTCTTCCTCCATAAGACACCTCTGCAGGGAGGAACTGTCTGATCACTGCATCCTTGACACACAAGCACAGTGCCTCACACAGAGCCTGTGCTCCCTGAACACCTGCTGAATGAACTCGTAATGATATCCCTTGGAACGATTCCACTGCAATGATGTCATGTCAACGTCATTCCAAGTAGAAAAACTGGTACACACAGGTTGATGCAAAACCCAGCTGCAATGGCCCTCTGCTGAGATGCTCTTTCTAAAAGGCTCGGAGTAGCCCAAGCGCCATGCAGCCGGCCGCTCGCTCACACAGAGCTACCGAGGCTTCGAGCAGAGCTGCTGCGGGATACTTGATGGCACAGCGTGTTCCCGGGTCCCCATTCAAGACCCATCGACTGAAGCACTGGCCAATTAGCTAGTGACACAGCTGAGTTTCAGCAGATGATTTAGCATAAGCAAAATAACTCAGAGGTGGGAAATAACTTCACAGAAGGCAAGAAGAATAGCTGGCATATTTGGAAGGGTGCTTGGGTAGAAAGTTGCCAGAGACAGGATTTTGCCCAAAAAAGGAGACCGGCCACCTGGGGAGCAGCCTCAGCCGATTCTGTGCCGTGGTAACTCGGGATGGAAAACCTGGCAGGTGTGGTGTGCTTCTCTGGGAAAGAGCCCCAACTACTTGGGGGCACCCTGACCTGGCTGGCAAATAGCCTTGATCAGGCCCAGGACTAAAGAATACAGGGTGGCCCCTGACGGCTACTGTTTTTCATGCTTTCACAAAGGGCTTCATTCCCCACGGCTGTCCACAGAAAGTAGTACTGTATCTAGATGGAGAAGTGAAACCTTCCAGAGCAGCACAGACAGGTTACAAAAAGAATAAAAAGGAACAATTGTATCATCCCTCCTAAATTTACTCAGTAGCATTTGCACCCAAAGTGGACAGGTGTTTCTCCTGAGATTTTCTCTGAGTAGACAGGCAATCTCAGCCCTCCAGACAAGACGCACCACTCCAAACACCATCAGTCTCCACACTGATGGTGGGGAACATCACAGTTGGTTGGAAGCAGGATCAGTGAACCTAAAGCTGAATTCCAAAGGGACACTCAACAGCACACATGGCAATAGGGGCTCATCGCTGTCCCCATGGGGTGTTGTGCCTTCCCCAACCTGCTCCCGGGGAATGGAGAGGACCTCCACGCTCATATTCTGAGAGGCCCTGCCTCAGACGTGAAGGGCAGAGATGGGCTGGGGTGCAGAGGTGGTCGACGTTCCACAGCAGATTTACGAACACCAGTCATTTCTCAGAAAATGAGTCAGTAAAGACGTTCCCACAACATGACTTCTTAGATGATTTTCCTCGTGCAACTAACTCTCCATTCGGAAGCTCAGAAGCACCGTCTCATTAAGACGGAGCGGCACACGAGAAGAGCGTCCAGAAGCGAGTGCCAGCCTCTGAAGGTGTGATGACGGACAGGAGGCAGGTGTCAGGGGTGAGTGAGGGGGCTGCCCAGAACCACGCGACCCTGTCACGTGTGAACCGTGGCACCCCCTTTGATGTTTTACATACCACTGTTACTCCCCCACGGAAGCACACTGAAGCCCAAAAGAAAGGCATCCCACGGGCAATTTCTGCTTCTCTGGGATTGACAACAAAAGAGGGATTCTCTTTCTGAACCTAGGAGAGTGAAATACCCATTGCTTAAAGCACCCAAAGGACTTCTCATAATTCACAAGGCTCTGGCGGTCTCCTATTTCTGCAGGAAAAGGATGCATCGTTCAGATTACCCCAATCACGGGATTCCGAGACACCAGGTAAACCCAGTTATCTAGTTTGGTGGTAAGTCTCCTTAATCAATCTTAATCTTCTAGTTGAGCTTCAGTGTTATTCATGTAGTTGTCACAGAATTTTTCTTTGCTGTTGTTTTTGGTTTAAAGCAGCAGCCCTCAAGCTGCCTAAGTCAGCTGTGGATCTCTGTTTTTTTTCCAAAGGGTAATTTTTTTATTTTCTAATAGAAGAAATAGATGCTTGTTATTAAAAAAAAATCAAGTTGTGTAGAAAGTGAGGTCCTCCACAATTTCTCTGTAAGGATCTGTAATACCTTAATCTTGTGAAATATATTCCCTTTAAGCAGCCATATTTTGATGCTCTTTCTCCACCCCTTTTTCTTCTCTCTCAAACTGATTCCATCATGGGGCTTTCCATTTGCATGCACAAGGCCTCATCTCCAATCAAACCTTCAGACTGCCCCTCCCCTGAGCTACTGGTAAGCCTCTGGAGCTTGTTAAGTTTCCTTGAGTAAGCAGTCTTCATCTTAAAATTGAATATCAGGGTTACTCATGGAGCCATCACTCAGAATTCTTCTTTGCTGACAAGTATGGTTTCAACTAGGAGCTTCTCAGATGCTGTTGGAATCAGGGGCCTGTGTCTGGGGTGTTAGCTCTGGCTGGGCCCTGAAGACCATGGAACCCTGTGCGCCGATCTAGGGACTACTGATAATCACATACACATATGCTAACTGGTTTAAGAGGGATTACTTTGGGACTATGGAATTTTGACCTGATATAGTAAGACGGATTTTTAGCTATTACATATCTGTTGCTACGATAAATGAAGTTATGAGAGAACAAGGGAAAAAGCCTGGCCAGCAGACGCTTGTCACCCCCTACGAGAACAGCTTTCCCTCCCAGTCCTGGGGCTGAATGTCTGTGACAAGACACACAGCTGCACCTGTGGGAGGTGCCACGTCGTCCTTTACGTACCCTGTTGAAGCCCGCGTGCAGAAGAGGGAGCACAGAGGCCTCTTCATAGTTGCCGGATCTGCCACAGAGCAGAAAACGTGATCACTCAACAGATACAACCAGGGCTCTTCACACTGAAATGTTGAGACAGCGAGGAGGAAGCAGGGAGCTGGCTCCAAGAGTAGCTTACTGGCCAGCACACACCTGCAGCGGGCACCTGTCTTACAGGAAGCCAGACTCCCACATCCGCCTCTGGATGCAAAAAGAGCAGAGACAGTAGAGGGAACTCCAGCAGTGTGGGTGAGAACGGTGGCACAGGTACGCACGAGAGGCTCCCTCAGAGTTGGAGCAAGTGTACAGGAGCAGCGCATCGAGGGACGATGTATGTGCAACGCTCACCCTGCAGAGCACTGTGCCCTTTGACACCCCCAGACATTCTGGAAGCACGACGCCCACCCCTAGACCTAGCTGGGTCCAACTCTCAGGAGGACAACTGGCATCAGAGGCCGCAGCGCCCCAGAGCCAACAGGAGAGGAGAACCATCAGGAGACCCAAGTTAGAGGGAAGGAGACAAAACTCACTGGCTCTCATTTCACGGGGTGGCTTCCTGCACTGAGCCTGCCTCCAGGTCTCAGAGCTGCAGTTTAAGTACAAGGTGGGGATGGGGTCAGCTGATCGTGAAGTCGTGCTGAAGCTCTGCTGTCATCTTTATAAGAGATGGTGTCCCCAAGACAGCCCGCAAGAGACATGCAGCACGTGCCGTAGAAAAAGGGATGAAAAATAGGACACTAGGGATTGGCCAGAGAAGCAGACAGCTCTGCCTGCCCAGAAATCCCAGGGCATATCTGCCTCATCACCTGTGGCTGAATCCCACATGACAGGGAAAAGCTCTTCTCCCTCCCTCTTCAGGAACTCAAGGTTCTACCCTCTCTGGTCAATAAATAAGTAGGGGTACAAAACGGGCTCCAGAGGTATGAATCATGTCCTACTTCATAAGCCAGATGGTACAAGCAGCATTAGTTTTATTACTGTGGGTGCCGAGTCACCTCAGTCGTGCATGACTCTCTGTGACCCCATGGACTATAACCTGCCAGGCTCCTCTGTCCATGGGCTATCCCAGCCAAGAATACTGTAGTCGGTTGCCATTTCCTCCTCCAGGGGAATCTTCCTGACCCAGGGATTGAACCCGCATTTCTTATGTCTCCTGCATTGGCAGGCGAGTTCTTTACCACTACCCGCCACCTGGGAAGCATTATGAACTTCCTCTATAAATGAAATATTTTCAAAAAATAGGGAAAAAAGTGAAAACTCATAACGAGACACAACAAACCACCACTTGTCAAGGACAAGCACACATTTTTGCTATACGAGCAGGAAAAAAACGAATATTTTTGTTTTTGGGCCCATGGAATCAGCCATGCTTGGGCAGATGCTGTGTGGTCTGGTACCCATGTCAAGGCTCTAAGACCCTGTTAAGAGTTCTCAGTCCCCATAAGATAAAATATAAGCAAAGAGGCTGAAGAAGGCTAGTCCCCTCGCTCTTTCCCTCGAGATCCTGTCATCACAAGATGCTGAGGCCAGTGGGACAGTTTCTTTACGTTCCTTGCCTCAGACCCTGTGGTAGGTGTCAAAGTGAAGAGACACAGCTCCTAACAAGACACTCAAGGAGTCACAGGTCAGGAGGAGTCTTTGGATAGGGCAAGACTTGGAAGCCAGGATTTCTTACTGTCCCAATATGGCCTCGGAGTGGATATTTTAAATCTCCCCCTGGGTAGGGCCCGTCTGAGGGAGACCGACACTCTGAGCTGCTGGCCTGTTAGCTCCTCCAGGGCAGAATCTGTGCCAACTCTCAGAACGGGGCCAAGTCCAGTCAGTCCTGGGCTCAAATTAAGGTCTTATGCTCTCCAAAGCTAGTGATGGCCATTAAGTGGCTATGACACATTTTGGGATGGGCAAAGGGTCTCATCATGCCGGCTGTACACGCAGCTTTTCTCCTTCCTGGCCTCTCATTCTAAGTGCGGGCCATGTTCTACACGCAGCACAGGGGTTTCTCATCCCACAGTCTCCGACCTACAGCTCAAGCCCTCTTTTTCCCTTCCAGCACTGGCATCCATCCTTTCGTCCTGCTTCTAGCCACATAACGGTCCTAACAGAGATTGCACATTCCTTTTCTGGCAGTGGCTTTGGTGCCAGTTCTCATGGTATAATTTATTTTTTCTTAAGTGAAAAAACAAGCATTTCCCTATCTCTTTTCTTCAAAGAAAAAAGGTAAGCTGGAACAACATTCTGTTCAGACCTCCTCCTCCTGAGATTTTCCACTCATTTCTGGCATACAGTGAGTAACCATTCTTTTCCTGAGGTGCTAACAGAAATTAGAGAGGATAAAGAGAAAGGCCTACATATTTCTAGAAACTTGCAAAACAAGGAAAATCCCAAGTGAGATCGAAGGTTGCTGGTGTTAGGCCAAAGACCTCCCCCGTGGCTTTGCTAGCTCTGAGAATGTGTTACGTCAGAGAAGGTTTCAGGAGGAACAGCAGGACTCCCAGCGGGGGGCTGGGGGTGAGCTTACGCTTGTGAGACCACGGCGAGGATCACTGCGTGCTCCGAGGGGTTCGTAGCCCGGATTGACCTGAAACAAGAAAGCGCCGTGTCAGACCAGGCGATGTGGCCTCGTTCTGATGACTGACTGACTGTGGGACTTCTTCAAAGGGAAAACGGAAGGAAATCAAACGTCCCTGTAAAGGAGGAGTCTGAAAACATGTGGAAGACAACAAAGGAAGATGCTCTTATGGATCAGGACAATCTTTGTTTTACTAAAAAAAAACAAACCCAAAAAACCAAACAAAAAAAAAACCCCCCCCCCCCCCAACACATCTAAAAGAAATTCCCGGGCAATTCTCCAGTAGGTCAGATCTGCCAATGTTCCACTTCAAAAACTGGCAAATTCCACTTAAATTCCATGTTTTCTGATTGAAATTCCACTCTGCAAGAAAACTGGCAGTCCGACAATTCTCTAGTTATCAGTTTGTACTTGAGGACCTAATTAAGTTGGACCTGTTTTTCTTTTAAAATAATAGATAGTTCAGAAAGTTGATCTTAAAAGAAGGCAGCTGGATACACAGGTGCAGGCGAAGGTCTTTTAAAAACTATACAAAGGACCACTCCAGTTTTTTGGTTGTACTGTTATTTTTGTTCAAATACTTTAAACAGCTGAGTCATCAACTAGGGCTGAAAAACGACCAATGCAGTAACTGTTACTATAATGATGTCTGTCGTACCATGACCACCTGTCTGTCATTTAACGGAGAAGGCAATGGCACCCGACTCCAGTACTCTTGCCTCGAAAATCCCATGGGCAGAGGAGCTTGGTAGGCTGCAGTCCATGGGGTCGCTAAGAGTCGGACACGACTGAGCGACTTCCCTTTCACTTTTCACTTTCATGCATTGGAGAAGGAAATGGCAACCCACTCCAGTATTCTTGCCTAGAGAATCCCAGGGACGGGGGAGCCTGGTGGGCTTCTGTCTTATGGGGTCGCACAGAGTCGGACATGACTGAAGTGACTTAGTAGTAGTAGTAATAGTAGTAGGAATTTAACAGGGTTAAAATATAGAAGAATTCTGAAGTCCAAGAATCTTCCTGGAAACTGTGCTATGCTACAGTTTAGATTCTGGTTTAGACCCCTGGTCAGGGGTCATGAGTCAATGAATTCTTAAGAAAGGGCCACATATTGGAACCTTCATACAAATAAGCATGTCTGTTTCGATCCATCTCCATGGTCTGGCCTCTCCGTATTTCGAGATCCCTCACAAGGGAACCATCCGCTCTGAGAAGTGAAAGCTCAAGGCTGCTCCTGAGGAATCTGTGAAGCAGCTTATATTCGTTTCTTTCCAGCTCCGGGCATTTCTGCTCCTCTCCATTTTAATGTGTGTGCACCAGTGCTCCCCCAGGGACAGCCAGCTCATACTGCTTCACCCTCGTGACTAAATGTCCTCACCTTCCTCTGAAAATGTACCTTCCCATGGTCTGTTCCTTGAGACCTCACTCCATGTGAGGAGAAGGCTCAAGACGATGGCCAGCTGCTGTCTTTCTGGGAAGTACAGGTCTCCTTGTGGATAAATGGTATTTGAATAAGCTCCTTTGAAGAGAGGCCTGAACTCACTGTGGACAGCAGATTACTTCCTATGGCTCCTCTGTCCATGGAATTCTTCTGGCAAGAATACTGGAGTGGGTTGCCATGCCCTCCTCCAGGGGATCTTCTTGACCCAGGCATCAAAACCACATCTCTTCCGTCTCCTGCACTGGCAGGCAGGTTCTTTACCACAAGCGCCACCTGGGAAGCCCCTGTCCCTACCACGGACTGGTCACATTAAACTACACTATCTCCTACTTAGGAGCCTTCTACTGAATTCTCAGCAGAAATACCAGGAGCACCTAATGAAAACAATGGACAGCATCTCAGAGGTGTGCGCTCATCTCCAGGGAGCTGCTGCGCATGCCTCACTTTCCTTCCGCCTCTTCCACCCCCTCAAGGTGTCTGGGTGTCTGTTGGGCTGCATTCTAAGGGGTGGGGCTTAGGCAAGAGGAAACATGTTATAACTAGCTGGAGCTCACTCAGCTTCTTTTGAGACTGGTGTTTGTGTTTTGGGTCCCTTCCTGCCACTGATCTCTTCTCTCTCATTCCTCCAAAGAAGGAACAGGTGCGGCCAAAGGGACTTGGACCTCTTTCTGCTTGAGAGGACTAAGGGGGGTCCGGGGACTGGTGAGGCTGAGGTCCAAAGAAGCACACTAAGGTCCAGCCCAGCTCAAAAGCCAGGGGTCCTGGACCGCCGACGACAATGAATAATGTACATCTGCTGGGAATGCGTCTCCTCTCATTTTAGGGCGGACGTGCTCACAATCCAGCATTCAGGAATCTCTCCATCAAGTTGACCAGTAACTGGAAACGCACCAGCAGAGACGTAACCTGGCTTTCGAACTGCACAGATGCTTCAGTGTTTTTCTGAGCAGCTAAGACAAAAAATTCCCTCAACAGGAAACAAAACCACCTTCCTGTATATTCAAGGAAGATTATAAAGTTTATCTACTAAATTGTGCCTTTGCCTGAATTAAAAGAATTCTTCCTATTCATTTCTTCTTTTTATAGCTGAAGCCTGTCTTATATCATTCTATATATGTATAAAGGATTGTGCTATTTCTACTAAAAAAAATCATGTAACTGTAAGTGGAGATCAAGAAAATACAGATATATTTAGCTATAAGAGACTCAATTCTAGCCTGACAATCATTTTATACACACAACATACATATATATCCACATATGTACATATCTATTTCTTATTACTTCCCTGGTGGCTTTCCTGGTAACTCAGACAGTAGAGAGAGTCTGCCTGCAATGCAGGAAACCCGAGTTTGATCCCTGAATCAGGAAGATTCCCTGCAGAAGAGAATGGCAACCCACTCCAGTATTCTTGCCTGGAGAATTCCATGGACTGAGGAGCCTGCCAAGCTAAAGTCCATGGGGTCACAAAGAGTTGGACATGGCTGAACAACTCTTTCTTCCCTTAATACTAAAAATACGAAATATTTTGTGATATACTTTATTATACAGTTAAACAGGCAAATGTTTCTATGCAGGAAGATAGGATTATTTGAGACCTATAAGACATTTTAAAATAGGTTCCTTAAGAAAGTTTCTTCTTTGGGAAACTGAAAATGGTCAAAGAACAGCAAGGTGATGCCTATGAGGAGAAGCTTCTCTTAAATGCACTCATTTCTTGTCAGGGTACCAACAGGTCTAAGAAGCCATTTCCCTGCCTTTCATTTCGCTTGCTAATAGTCAAGACAATTCCCATTCTGTTTGTAACTGGAGTCTGTCCTGGTCCCGCATTTAATTAGTGACCTCTTCCCATTGAGCTTCAAAGCATTCCACTTGTGCCAAATGGATGGGTTCATCCAGAGCTAACTCTGATGACTGCATTTATTTATGAACAGACAAGCGTTTCCTCCCCAGAGTGCAAGCATTTCTGTAAACAAGCAGGGGCTTTGGATCCTTGGGAGATTCTTCTGCTGCTGAAAAGTGGCTGCCTTTCCTCCCCAACTGCTGTAAAATCTACCCATCTGTTGCCAGGCAGGCAGAAATGGTCTATTTCACACATTTCTGATGTTCATTTTGGGACAGAATAATTAGGATTAAAATATCTGGTTTAAATCCAAACCATATCTGTGTAATAAGAACTGTGTGAATCTCATTTTTTTTTTTTTAAGTGCAACATGAACAATACTCAAGGGGAAAAAATGCCCTAAAGTTTTCAGAGGAGCCCAGCTCACACCTCTAAATTCTTTGGAAGGCAAATGTGGAAAAATAGAAAAGGCCATAGGAGGAGCTATAGCTTTCATCGTAGAAATCTATATATACTGCTTAGAAACATCAACACATATTTTAGAGACATTTGGGCTGGAACTAAAGACATGTATACGTGAATTTCATTTTAAGCTGTTAAGTGGACATTTGCTAATATATTAACATAACTACGGTACCTGCACACTGCTTCTGCATCGAAGTTTCGAGTCTGTCTGTGATCGATTACAATAATCTCATGATGTTTATCTAGAAAGCATTCCAGGGCTGACTCTGGAGTCCGAGCAATATTGCAGCTGTAACCGGCTCTGTCACAGGCCCACCAGAATCCATCACTCTGACTATCTTCCTTTGCAAAGATGAGCAAAACCTGAAACACAGAAAAGAGGATCTTGACAGAAGTCATCATCCTTAGAGATGATTGGAAGCAGACCTACATGATACTGGTGGAGGATGCAGCCTCTGGAGAGAAGCCCCCTGAGTTCAAATCCCAGCTGGTCCCCTGCTTCCCGGGTGTCTCTGAACAAGGCAGGGCATCTTCAGCCTACAGCTTCTCCAATATCAGATGTGCTAAAAACAGTGCGAAGTAAGCGAGCTGGGAGGTCTGAGTGAGCACAGAAGACAAGCTCCACCACTGTTGGAGGTTGCTACCCATTTATAATTTCCTAAGTGGCTCTGTCTTCAAATGGACTGATCAGTAAAATGGTAACAGGCTCATCAACACAGGTTAGCCTGTGGTTCACATGCTCATGTATTTGGGGTCAGGGCAGTTGGGGTTTGCCTGAGGTACCTAGAGGCTGCCTCTCCGAACTTAGCACTGAAATCTTTATCCAGACGCAAAAAGGATGGAACTCAAAACATCCTCAAAAACTAACTGCAACACCCAGCACTTGCTGAATCTGGAAAGAACAATCATGAAATGTGAAGCTACTGGAGCTAAGGTGAGGAAGCAGGCCTCTTTTTCTTCACAGGAAAGTACAGCCCCACTCCCTGGAAAGAAGACGGCAGTGCTTACCACCACCCACGTGCCCTCATCATTCCCTGGGCTCTGGAACCCAGATCCCCTGGGGGCCACAATGCCAGAGATGGCCACACCAGCACCTGAGCTTGTTCATTTGTTTGTTTATGGTCTCTCTTCCCCACTAGAATGGAGTTCGGGGCAGGGAAGACCTGTCTGACTTGCTCCTGCTGTGACCCTGCCGGGCAGCACTTGGTACCTGAGTGACTGGATGACTGAGCACAGGGTTTCTGTAAAATAAAAAAGGGCTTTTACTGTCAACTGGAGTAAGACTACATCATGCAACAGACCGAATAAGAAGTACATATATTAATAATCTCAGGATAATGATAAGCATTTAACGTTCTTCACCATTCAGTTCTCATTTAAACAATTACGAACAGAAGGGAAGTTTCTGGTCCTTTAAGCCCATAGTCAATACCAATCTTCATGATGAAAGGGTGAATGTGTTTCACTTAAAATCAGAAAGAAGAGAAATTGGTCAATAATTACCACGACATTTTAAAAAATCCTTCACTAACTGAAAACTGAAAATAAACAGAATAACGAAAATAACAGTATAATGACTCTCATGGACCCATCACCCAGTTTCAGCAGTAAGCCACTCCTGGCCAATGTGACCTCAATGCTTTCCCTACCCACTTTCCAACTCTTGTATTACTTTACAGCAAATCCCACATATTTCACCTGTATGTATCTATTAAAGAAAAAAAACTCTTTTCTAAAAAGAGAAAACCACAATACCATTTTATACCTAAGCCTCTCCAATAATCCTTTATCATTTAACATCTGAATGCATCATAAATGTCAGTTGTTCTACACTGCTTGAATCATTTCCTGTTTTCTCAAATACCGTGATTCCAGAAGAGAAATCATATTTTTAAGCATGATTTTGATATTTTCTTTTAGCACATGGCTTGAAATCACATGCCAGTAACACGTGAGGCAGCCACCCTTCTTCATGGCTCACTGTGGGCAAGGGTCCGTCAGTCTTCAGGCCAGGCTATCCCCCAGAACCTTCGCTACAGACCTACTCCTGGAAAGAAGTGGGAGGCAGCTCTTCCAAGAGAAGTGAGGGACGCAGCCTTCCGGATCTTGATAGTGAAAAGAAAGCCTTCAAATGGAACTGTTAACAATGGAGCTACAGTGAAAAAAATCAGGTAGAATAAATTGGTTAGTACAAAAAGTCACTGGCCTTTGACTTGATGTAGCTGTGGTATTAGCATGAGAAACTCAATATGCAAAGGCTAAACGTCAGGGAAGGTGACAGAACCTCTTGTCCCATCTGTCTGGCTGAATAATGATTGCTAAGCAAGAATCTCAACACTTTATATTTCCTTTCTACATTTATGCCTCAATATTTGACTAATGCTTCCCTGGTGGCTCAGTGGTAAAGAGTCCACCTGCAATGCAGGAGACATGAGTTTGACCCCTGGGTCAGGAAGATCCCCCAGAGAAGGAAATGGCTACCCACTCCAATATTCTTGCCTGGGAAATCTCATGGACAGAGGAGACTGACAGTCTATAGTCTACGGGGTCGCAAGAGAGTCGAACATGACTTAGCAACTAAACAACAACATTTGACTTATGCAATAAGAGCCTAACTGTATTCCCATATTGGCCACTGATACAGGTACTAATCTCTGATGTCTTATGTGTCCTTAAAAGACTGGAGTGCTCCACTTTTGGAAAAATAATGTCATTAATCAAATATTATTGAGCACCTACTATGTGTAGACATGATTTTTTAATTGCTTAGAGTATGCTAACAAAATAAATATGACCTCTTGACCTCAAACAACAGGCATAATAAATAAACAAATGATATGGAATGCTGAAAGTGGTAAGTGTTAGGTGAAACAGTAGAGGCTGCTGGGAGCAGTATTAAGTAGGGTGCTTAGGGTAAGCCCCACCAAGGAAGTGACATATGAGCAGATGCCCAAAGAAAATGGAAAAGTCAAAATGATCACTAAAGATAAATCATCCCACAAAGAGGGAACAGACCCACTGGTCCCTTCAGTGGGATGCATGGCTGATGCGTTCAAGAACTGCAAGGAAGCCAGTGTGACAGCGGGGAGGCCAAAAGAGAGGGACAGGAAGTGGAGGTCACAGCAGAGGGCTCCCTTGTGTAATGCCTTGTAGCCACTTTGGGAAGTTATGCTGGATTTCACATGGAAACTTACCAACCAACTGAACATGTAGGGACTTGTATTAATCATGCCTTAAAATTTTTTTTATTTTATTTGGCTGTGTTGGGTCTTAGTTGCGGCACTCAGGATCTTAGGTGGCAGCATGTGAACTCTTAGTTGTGGCATGCAGGATCTAGTTCCCTGACCAGGGATCAAACCTGAGCCCCCTGCATTGGGAGTGCATAGTCTTAGCCAGGTTAACTTCTGCATTTCTAATGCTTTGATGTCTGGAGCCTTGCTGACCCTGGAGAGATGCCTAGAGAAAGCCAAGGACTTGCCTAGGAATGCATTTTCCATATGCAAACCAATCCGGAGTCGGCTCCTACCACCTCTACCACTTGCTAACCCTCTGGACTACTATCCGCCTGTCCTAAATCACTCCAGGGCCGGGTACCAGGCAACTAGGGACGGTCCTTCTGCCCAACACGTCTCCTGAGTGATTCAGCCAGTCACACCTGTCTACCCTGCCAGCCCTGCCTCACCGCTTCGCACAGAGAGCATAACCACAGCTCCTGACCACACTTTGGCCCTCACACTCCCTGCCTCCAACCGGCCTCTGTGCTTCCCTCTGTGGTCCTGCGTGGCCTGCCCCTCCTCTCAGAACTGTGAGGAATAAACTGTCTTTCAATGACAGTCTCTCCTACTCTGTTGGCTTCACTCTACCTGATTAAAAATTAAAGTCTACATACCGAAACAAGAATTTTTATAAAAGTACTCACTAGAAAACTCTCTCTAGGTACTATTCAAAATTCTTTCCATTTATAAAAGATTAATTCAGAAAGATTACTTTTCAATGATTCAATTCCTAAGCAAAATGAAAATCTATGGCAATTAAAATATATATACATATATTTTAAAGTACTATAGCCGTGACATTGTTGTTAAGGTCTGCCTATCTGGAAAATTCTATTTTCTCTAGGAAGACGGCATAGCCAAAGTTATACTCTCTGCCCCTATCTCCTAGGCCACAGCTGGGCTAATAATGTTGTTTTGGGGAATTTGAAATTTGAACAGAGAGACACAGAGGCTGAGAATTAGGACCCATGGGCCATTAATATAGAGAGATTGAAGGAAAAACCACAAGTTCCTTCTGTCAAAATACTCAGAAATGGCTCACTGCCACCCTTTCTAAACCATGGCTTTCAACTCTTCCTTGGATTCTGGGGGAAAAAATACACTAATACATTTCTTATTCATTTACTATTTTGTGAAAGGCAACTGTTACTCCAAACCAAAGAATGCAACCCCTAAAAAACCTTATGTGATATAGTCCCTCTTCAAACTTATCATTTTATGTATCAGTATTTAGTTTCTTGTTAAACATGTCAATGTGGAAATGTTTACCGACCATTCATTGAGGCAAATCCCTTAAAGTGATTTTTAAAGGGATGATTATTAAATGATTTTTATGATTAAAATGATTTTTACAAAATAATTAACGAAAGCATATAGCCGAACTTGGGACTTCCCTGGCGATCCTCCACCTTCCAATGCAGAGGGCTCCCTGACCAGGGAGCTAAGATCCCACATGCTGCAAAGTGTGGCCAAAAAATGAAAATAAAAAAAAGCATATTGCTTTTTATTTATAGAGTAAAAGTAAACTCACTCTCACCTACTCTAAATAGTATGTGGAACGTTCCTTTGAAGAATACTTTTGTTGATCTATCGCCTAAGATATAAGAACTGGGAGTCAGAAGCTGACAGAGACAACTAGAGTCCAGTGTCTGCCCCCAGGACCAAGCCGGGGACACGTTCAGGTAAGCAGATAAGCACGAGGGATGCAGTACTAGCCGGTGGCCAAAGATAGAGCATGGGCACGGCATCCAGGGAAGGAATCCCCGCGCAGCAGAACGGGAAGAAGGAAGCAGTTTTGTTACACCAACCTCACTGTGCTGTTGCAAACACAGCAAAAGAGAAGAAGACTGAAAGCAGCCCTGTGGTGAAGCCTGGGACAAGGAGGAAACATCTTCCTCTGGAGCAGGTCTTGGCCAACTTGGGTTTGTCCAGGATCGGAACACATACACAGGCAGCGCCCACTCTGCACAGTAGCGCCAGATCATACAAATGGCCATGCGAAGCAAACTGAATGAAGAACGGTCACAACTACTTTCTATGACATTTAGAAACTTTGTCAAAACATACAAAACCTTTATTATTGGTTATAAATGTACAGGGAAATGAAAAATGTAAAATTAACACTTATTCAGTGCACTTTCTTTGAAACATTAGAAACTGAGACTCTGAAGTTTTTTTTCAGCTTACTGAGTAGTTTGAACAGTGCTTGCTTTCCTCCAGCTGTATAAATTATGTGAGCCTCTTTATGCCTTGGTGAATTATAAACTCCTAAGTTTGGATAAACTTCCAACATTTTATCCTCTGTACTTTCAATGTCATGAAATGTCCCCAGAGTTCCTTTAATTAATGTGCAGTTTTCTGTTGGCATCACTTCATCTGTGATATTTCATCCTTTTCGTCACAACCACTTTCTTCACTTAGCTCAATGAACTTGCGTTGAGACTAACTTCCCCTGGCTACACCCTGGAATATCTCACTGGCAGGAGTGAGCTTTCTCCTGCCAGCCAGCTTTCTCCTCTAACTCCATTTACACTGCCATTCACGTCTAGCATTATCACCTTCCACTTCTTTACTATGCTTTCATTTTGGGCGGCTAACTTCCTCTTTCAATCATCAGCTTTTGTGTAATGTCAGGTAGGTTATCACCGAGAAATAAAGGGGCACACTTTGCTTTAACAGAGACTGTGAAACAAGCCTCGAGATTGGCACCGTCCAGGCTGCACATCTGTCTCTGATCACGCTGCATGTTTGTAATTTCTGTAATGACTTGTGGACTGAAGAACTATCAGAAAAGTTTGTAGCAACTTCATGCAATTATCACAGTTCAAACACCAACGTGACTGCAATCTTTGTGACCAGGCATACACAACCTAGTCTGTGTATACTGAAACTGTGCAAAGTGAAGGCTACTTGTGTGTGCTGTGTGCTCAGTCGTGTCCGACTGTTTGTGACCCCATGGACTGTACCCCGCCAGGCTCCTCTATCCATGGGGATTCTCCAGGCAAGAACACTGAAGTGGGTTGCCATGCCTTCCTCCAAGGGATCTTCCTGACCCTGGGACTGAACCCACGTCTCTTGTGTCTCCTGCATTGCAGGCCGATTTTTCATCTGCTGTGCCATTGGGGTATGGCTTTTCAAATGTAACAATGAAAACCTCAGACTGTCAGGCTGGGCCTCCCTGTATTTCTACCTACATTTTTTGGAATTGCAAAGTTTAAATCATCTTTCAACCCAAGCCAGATTGATGAAGTAATGGATAACCCAGGGCAGGGTCCAGAGAATAAGTGCGGGGGGTCTGGTGTAAGAGATTGCAGAGGGGTAGCAGCCAGACTGCAGGTGACCTGGGGGGGGTGTCCTAGAGGCAATGACAGGGGGACTATGACTCTCAGGAGTTTTCAGGGCAGGAAGGGACTCTGGGGGTGACCCACCATCACCCATTCAACAGATGAGGGCAGCAACTCCCCTGACCAAAGCAGTTGCAGAGCTAGACCCGTAATCCCCAGCTCCTCCTTCAGTAATCCTTCTGATGTCCCTGGGCTGTGTTGGAAGTATTATAACCATTCCTTTGACATGTTTTATCAAGAAGGTCTGAAAAACTATCTTTCTAAGGATAGCAATAAGCTGTCTTTCACAGTTAAATGAGAATGAAACTATATAATTACAAAAAAGATAAAAAAAAAAAAACCCTAACTTTTCTTTAACTTGCAGACAGTGTACATTTTCATCATTATTAGTGTTTTTTCTAGAAAGGATATGCCTCAATTCAGTTCAGTTCAGTCGCTCAGTCGTGTCCGACTCTTTGCGACCCCATGAATCGCAGCATGCCAGGCCTCCCTGTCCATCACCAACTCACGGAGTTCACTCAGACTCACGTCCATCGAGTCAGTGATGCCATCCAGCCATCTCATCCTCTGTCGTCCCCTTCTCCTCCTGCCCCCAATCCCTCCCAGCATCACAGTCTTTTCCAATGAGTCAACTCTTCGCATGAGGTGGCCAGAGTACTGCAGTTAATCCCAGGGCTGATCTCCTTCAGAATGGACTGGTTGGATCTCCTTGCAGTCCAAGGGACTCTCAAGAGTCTTCTCCAACACCACAGTTCAAAACCATCAATTCTTCAGCTCTCAGCCTTCACAGTCCAACTCTCACATCCATACATGACCACAGGAAAAACCATAGCCTTGACTATGTTGACCTTTGTTGGCAAAGTAATGTCTCTGCTTTTGAATATGCTATCTAGGTTGGTCGTAACTTTCCTTCCAAGGAGTAAGCATCTTTTAATTTCATGGCTGCAGTCACCATCTGCAGTGATTTTGGAGCCCAAGAAAATAAAGTCTGACACTGTTTCCACTGTTTCCCCATCTATTTCCCATGAAGTGATGGGACCGGATGCCATGATCTTCATTTTCTGAATGTTGAGCTTTAAGCCAACTTTTTCACTCTCCACTTTCACTTTCATCAAGAGGCTTTTTAGTTCCTCTTCACTTTCTGCCCTAAGGGTGGTGTGATCTGCATATCTGAGGTTACTGATATTTCTCCCGGCAATCTTGATTCCAGCTTGTGTTCCTTCCAGCCCAGAGTTTCTCATGATGTACTCTGCATATAAGTTAAATAAGCAGGGTGACAATGTACAGCCTTGACGAACTCCTTTTCCTATTTGGAACCAGTCTGTTGTTCCATGTCCAGTTCTGTTGCTTCCTACATGTCTCCAAATGGATTGTCAATGTCCACAATTAAACATCTAATTTTCAGAATACTTGGTTTGGCTTTAAGCAAAAGCCAGAGAACAAGGAGCTCCTAAGAGTAGACCACGTGGATAAGTGGTCACTGAACCAATGTGATCATAGGTGGGGTCGATTCATTTGGAGACAACAGTTTGGGAGCTTTCCTTAAATGTCCCTAGGAACGTGATGCTCATATACTTTGTTTAATACATCTTTTTGGTTATCTGATGTTGACTAAACTCCAAAATTTGTGTATACTGGAACTATGCAAAGCGAGGGCTTTTTCAAGTAGCTATAGTTTGATGAGAATTTAAGGGCCAGCCATGATATTGAAAGGACTTTAAATACACTACCTCATTTAGTAACCCTTTCACAAATCTTTCTTTGGAGGTGGGCATCATCCCCACTTACAGATGTGGGAACTGAGGTGTGGAATGGTTAAGACACACACCCAAGTCAGCAGCTAACAAGATCTGAAGTGTGGTTGACCTGACCCTCAAGCTTATAATAATCATAAGTAACATGCTCTGTTTTTACCCCTAAAATACTGGACCCTAACAACTAAAGTCACTAACAACTCTGTGGTTCCATGAAACTGGCTGGGTAGAGGACACGACTTGGTGCCAGCAATCAGGACAGACAGGAGAGAAGACGCTAACCACAGGGAGTTACTGACTCTGAACATCTCCATCACTCCATCACTTAATGTGTCAAGATCAGCTTCCCACAAGGCCAGAGGATTGCCAGATAAAGTCTCCAATATATAATGGTTCCAGGGGGAAAAAATAAAATCCATGTCCACACAATATGGAAGTATAAGTTTTAAAGGAAACTGCTGTCTTGCTGGGAGAATGCTCAGGTCACAGCAGTCAGGATCTGCTTCCAAGGCCAGCTGGAAGGCTCAGTCTGAGGGGTGGGGGCGGCAACAGCCTAAGCAGAAATAATTCCACACACTGGAAAGTGAATACGCTCTAGGCATTGATGAAGGAAAGGCCTCTTGGTTTCCAGATGGCACCAGTTGATAAAAATCTATTGCCTCATAATATTACTTTTCTTTTTTGCTAAGACTGGAAAACATGCCCTGCCGTGAGTCACAGGCATTCACCCAGGAGAGCTGTCCTCTACAACTCTGCAAGGCACATCCACCCACTCCACCCCAGTAGCGCTCCACCAGCCCACATCACACTGCCTGGCCACCACATGGGAGCAAATCCCCTCCAGTGACCTCAGAAAAGCACCCTCCAAAGCAACCACATCCTGGAATATGCTTGTCAAGTAAGTTCCTCCCAAGTCCTACGGGCTCCAGCTGACACAGTTAACATTTTCAGCAAGGCAGTGAAATTACAGAGCAGGTATTTTTTTTCTCCAAGAAATAAAATGTAAAAACTAAGGTTCTAGGCCCTTTTTAAGACGGTTGCAATGACAGTATCAGAAGCACAAGAACACTTGATTAGATATCCCTGCCCTTCCAGTGAGAATGTAAAAGACAATAAAAAAACCAGCCAGACTCCCTGGGCGGTCAGGGGTCATCCTGTGGCTCCCTTCTTCCCGACAACACCTGCTGTGGAGTCTTGAGCATATGGACTTGAACTGGATGGATCAGTGCCTAAAATTACGCTTGAATGAGACCCAGGAGTAAAGGCATCCTTGGTTCTAAGTTGAGCTTATTTTTTAAAAAAGAGTTTTCTTCATTATTCCGCCCCTCATTCAGAGAGGGACTCTTGACTACTTTTAGCTGCTGTCACAGGGCCCAAACTCATGGGACAGGAACCAGGCAGGTACATGGTACCACTGGGAACATCCCACCTCTTATGCTGGCTGATGGATTCACAGCATTGATTTTATTAGTTACTATATTTCATAGCTTATGAGCACAAATTTAAAATGTTTTATTATGCTTTAACATACCAAATGTCAGTCAAAACTTACAGACAACTGAGGCTATTATAGAATATTTACATACTGCAAAGGACTACATCATACTTCAGAGGACAGAAATATAGTATAGCTGAGACTTTGTTACAAAATTTGACTGCTAAGCAAACATATTAAAAATAATTTAAGGAAAACCACTAAAGTAGGAGCCTAACTTAAACCTTCTAAAACAGAGACAGTAAAAGGTAATTCTGAAAACCATTTTAACAAATAGTAGAAACAAGGGGAAAAGGGTAATAAAATAGAAAATACAAAAGAAGACTAATTATATCAGTAAGCACACTCAATGTAACCAGATTAAACTTACTTATTAAAGTTAGTTTATCAGAATAGGTTTTAGAAAAATAAAACTATGTGTTCCGTATAAGAGGGATATTTAACATAAAGTTATAAATAAAAATGACAGTGAAAAGATAGAAAAAGATATATCAGGAAAATATTAACTAAAGAAAGCTGGTCCAACCATATTACCAACAAATAAAATATAAATTAAGGTAGAAGTTTAAAGAGGGACAATATATAAAAGCAAGAGTTACCAAGAACATACATAAATCTAGAACTTGGATACAGATTAACGTGGCAGATTCAGAACATCAGAAAATATTTTAAAAAATATTGAGGCTACTGACATAGCCATTACAACAGAAACTGACGGAACACAAAAAGTTAAGATAGAAGTGGTTTGAATAGCATCATTAATAAAGGTGAATTAATTTCACAGATACAGAAGCCTGTCTTCCAGAAACAGGAATATATCTTCTTAAAAGTTTTATGTGGAAAACTTAATAACTGGCTATATTACTTACTGGCTGCCAAACAAGTTGCAACAAGTATCAAAGAATCAGTAACAAAGGTATCAGGTGATAATTCAGTGGAGCAAGGAATAGTCATTTCAACAAATAGAGCAAGAATAATGGGGCTTCCCAGGTGGCTCAGTCAGTAAAGAATTTGTCTGCAATGCAGGACACCCAGGTTTGATTCCTGGGTTGGGAAGATTCCCTGGAGGAGGAAATGGCTACTCACTCCAGTATTCTTGCCTGGAGAATCCCCTGGACAGAGGAGCCTGGAGGGCTACAGTCCATTAGGTCCCAAGAGTTGGACATGACTTAGCAACTAAACCACCACCACCATCTGGTCAATATGGAGAGGGAAAGAGCCTTAACCTCTTTATTACACCATACATAAAAGTGAACTTGAGTTATAAATCTAAATTAAAATTTAACAATAAAGTTTCCAGAAGAAAACAAGTAATCTTCAACCTGGTATTAAAAATTCTTAGAACACAGAACCAAAAAAGGAGTGAGAAATTAGACTACATCAAAACTAATATTTTTGTTCAAAATCTAAATTTATGAAAATGAAAAGAAGAGCCACGGTTTAGAAGAAAATATTCTCAAAATCTGACAGAGGACTTGGATAAGAATACGTAAAGAATTCCCACAATGCAGTAATTTTAAAAAAGTCAACCCAAATAAAAAGGAGCCGAAGTTAACTAAACATTCATAGAAGATTTTTCAAATGGTCAAGCAGCAAATTAAAAATCGGCCCAACATTATTAGTCATGGAGAAATGCAAATTAAGTTACCATAAGTCAGTACTACTCACCTAGTAGATGAGCTAAAATTAGAAGACTGAAACATATATTACCAAGGATTTGGAGTAATCAGAACTCACATTGCTTATAGGAGTGTAAAATGGTACAGCTTTAAGAAAAGATCTGGATATATCTTATAAAACTAAACACAGATCTGGATATCTTATAAAACTAAATATACTTGTTATGAAGGTTCAAGAGGACATTAGGCACACAGTAAAAGGCATTCAGATTGGGAAGAAAGTAGTAATGATGTGATTTTGTATATAGACAATCTTAAAAAATTCACAAAAATGTAAAAGCTAATAAGTTCAGCAAGATTTCAAGGTACAAGATCAATATACAAAAATAAATTTTGTTTCTACACATTAGCAATGAACAACCCAAAATGAAAGTAAGGAAACAATTCCATTTGCCATAGTACCAAGTAAATAAAATATTTCAGGAATAAATGTAACAAGAATAGGAAACACATTCACTAAACACTACAAGACAGTGATGAAAAAATTAAAGAAAATCTAAATAAATGGAAAAACATATTAATGGATTAGAAGAGAAAATGGTTAATATAGCAATAGTCCCCAAACTGATCTACAGATTTATTGCAATCACTATTAAAATCCCAGCTGGTCCTCCCCTCCCCAAATTCACAAGCTGGTCTTGAAAATGGTATGAAGATACAAGGGACTCAGCAAAAACAATCTTAAAAAATAAGAAAGGGGATTCACACTTCAAAGCTACAGAAATCAAGGCAGTGTGTACAGACATATACCAATGAAATAGACTTGAGAATCCAGAAATAAACCCTCACAATTAAAACCACAAGATTTTAGGAAAAGGAACCAAGACAACGCCATGGCGGAGGGAATATTCTTTTTAACAAATGCTGCTGCACAACCAGACATCCATATGCAAAAGAATGAAGCCCTACCTCACACCATATACAAAAATTAAGTCAAAATGGATCACAGAGCTAACTATAAGAGGTAAAACTATAAAACTCTTGGAAGAAAACAAAGGAGTAAATCTTTGTTACCTTAGATTAGGCGATAGATTCTTAGGTATCACACTAAATGATGAAGAAAAATTTCAAAATGATGACTACTGCCTGACGCTTTTCAAATAAAATTTAAGGTATTCAAAACAAAGTGTTAATGGATACATAGATATGCAGAAGAAATACACAAATACCTATCATAATCAATCTCCAAATAGTGGTTACTTTTAAGGAAGAGAGAGGAGGGCAAAGGGAAAAAATAGAGTTTATAAAGTATCTGTAATCTCTTGTTTCTAAAATGAGCTCAAACAAATAGGACATCCTTGATAAAATAAATTTATCATTCGTGATAAAATTTGCATATTTGATAAAATTGGTTATGGGGATACACATGTACTTTTATGAATATTTGAAACACTTTACATTTTAACAAACATAACAAAAATAACAGTATTTTAAAAGAATGAGATGTCCTTATCATGAGCATTCATTGCCAGTACAGCACAGGGTAAAAAATGAAGGTAAATTACATTAACTGATCTGAAACCACACAAATTCCAAGAAAGAGTCTGGATATTACTTTGGGAATAAATACTGATATCAGAACCTTTGTCACTGCCTTTATTCAAAATGGACTACAAAGTCCCATGCCCTTAGGATGAATACTGGAATTTTCCACTTGTTTGTATTCTATATAAATAGTTGGGGCTTATGTTTATTTTAATAAATTCTCACTCCCTCTCTCTCTGCTCCTAAATTTGTTTCATCCAATTTTCCCAAGCTTAAATCTCTTGTTTCACTCCCCCTGCCCCAGATTTGCATTTCCTTTTCCAAGAAACACTAAATTATTTTCTTTTCCAATCACTCATAAATCAAACAACACATTTCTCTGGTTGGTTTTTCACTTTCGTCTACATGTTAATTGTAAATGTTTCCTGCATCTTTACTTGTCCGAAGTGCAGAACAAACTGGTGTTAAAAAGCGACAGTTTCACAAGGAGAAAGGTGGCCCACATAGGCCTTACCAGGAAGATGCAGACACAGATGAGGACTTAACACGCCCCTCTCAGACCTGTTTCCCACAGGGCGCCCGTGACGCCGGAGGGGCTGTGGGGAGGACACAGTCGCTGTCACAGTTAGAGGGAAGTTAGTGCGCAGGTGCTGGCCCTTCTCTCCCCGTAGATGGTAGCCTTGGTATCTAAGAGCCCAGTAGGCTGCCTGGCCCAAGACACACAGGACAACAGATATCACCCCTGAGCACCTTCCGCTGCCAGGCACGTGTCCCAAGCACTTGATGGTTATTTCACTGAACTTAGGAAGCTCATCATTTCCTAAGAGGGAGGCATCACCATCTCCACTTTACAGACTTCTTTACTGGGTAGAGAAGTGAAGCAATACATCCAAGGTCACACAGCTGGAAAGGGCAGAACCAGGGTTCCCATCCAGCTGCGGCTCATGGCAAAGCCTGCCCTTTCCCGCTCGTGGCTTCCTCTCTTTCCAGCTGCAGGAGCAGCATGTAGAGTAGACACGTTTTTTTTGGTGAAGCATTTTTGTTCCTTACAACACACCATGCAATCAATTTACCTATTACATTATACTCCAAACGGGGCAGTATTTTCTTCAAGGAAACAATCTGATATGTCAAGTATGACATTAATAAAAACCAGCGTTTGCACACAGACACACAGACACACACACACACACACACACACACCATGTATGGATGCCTGGGTGTGCATCTCACAGCAAGGGTGGCATCTGCTGTAGATGAGGCGAGCCCCTGAGATGGGGCTTCTATAACTACTTGCTCTGCAAACCGAGCCCCTAAGAGGAACAGAGGTGTACCTGGATAGGATCCTGTGTCAATCTCATGGGCCCGATGCGTACCTCCGCAGAAGAAACCTGCTAAAAAAATAAAAGAAAAAAGCACGTGAGATGTGTCAAGTCACAAGCTACAAGAATTGACACATTCTTCCTGATACTGGATGTTATATCATGCTCCTTTGCCGCTAAATAAAAGGATCCAATTTAATGACATGGAGACAGTTGCTAAAACATTCTGTACAATACAGCTGATTTTGTAAAAGTACACATACATTTATATGCCTTGAAATGTCTGAGAGGATATATCCCCAAATGCTAAGTGGTGGGATTTCAGGTTATTTTTCTTTTAAGTGTATGGCTTTTTACAATAAGCACTTATTATTCTTTATTCTATGAGAGAAAAAACTCTGATTATTTACTGAGCACCTGCTATGCTGCATATGATGCCAGGTTGTTATTCCTCTGAAATTTCTAAAGAATAAAAATTTCTCTCATATGTGGAAGCTAAAGCATTTCGATGGTTTTAACAGCTTTTCCCATATTTAGATCTTATTTTTTATCTTCATGTTTTAATATAAGGAATAAACAGCTCACTCTTATCTGTGTTGATCATGACTAAATTATTCATTTCAGTTGCACTTCCTCAAATAAACTGAGTAACCCCACACCATGACCACAAGAAGCTGAACTCTGCCCCACGACTCTAGGAACGAGCTTAGGTGTTCACCGGCCCACACCATCTAATTGCCTTTGGCTGCAAGCAGAGACCAGATACGTATCTTCATTTTAAACTACTGGATTGAAGGTTCTGCCTCACCTCCATGGATCCAGATTTGTTTTTCTCTAAGAGGCTGCAGTCATTCTGCCTCTGCTTAGCTGCGTTTCCTGCAATCAACACACTAGGTTGGCTCCCGTGAGTTGGATGGGACACCTTCAGAGTTCATAGGACCAGAGACACCACAGGGACCCAATGGTCAGGGGAGGCTTTATCAAGTAAATGATAAGGCAGAACTTTCTTTAAATTAGACTTTGAAGACTAAATACTTCCCTTTCAGGCCCTTTAACTTTCGGTGAGCATGGTGTGAATCTTCTCCAACACCTGACCATGAAATGCCAACATTCTGCAGTCCACGGGGTCACAAAGAGTCGAACATGGTTGAGTGACTGAACTGAACTGAAGCAAAGCTACATCCTGCAAGGCATCTACACTGATACCCATGCCCAGCATACGTGTGCAGCCCCAGAATTCCACTGGGAGAGGAGCGTCACTAGGGTTCCTGCATCAATGGGACTCTGGCCCCCCATGCAGCTTCACCCTAAGAGCAGTTTTGCTTGTTTTTGGTCTGAAACAGACATGCCTCTTCAAAAATAGTGCAACTGCCAGAATCCTAAAAAGTTAATGACTAAGAAGTGAAACCAACTTGGTACAGACAGATGGATCTGATTGATAACCTAAGCTACCTCTGCACTCTCTGTGATGTCTGCTTCGTAGACTGCCTCTACCACACACAGGCGCCCCCACCCCTAACCCCCACAACAAGGCCTCCTGTGGTTGTTCCAGCAAAACTGGCCCTGAAGAGGGACGCCCAGGGACGGAAGATAGATAAAGTGAGAAATCAACAAGAGTTTAAAAGGAATAAAATAAAAAGTGACTCACTTTGGAAGGCTAAGGGATTGAGGGAAGAGCAGAGACTGCCCCCTAAACGGACACACGCCTACATACTCTGAAGGAACCAAGATGTGCGTGAGGTCATTAAATGGGCCATCTTCAACTCTGCCAGCAAAGCACGTGAAGACTGTGGGAGCCCCATGGCCCCCAGCCCTGAGCTGAGCCCTTACGTGTGAGCAACCTTGGCAGGAGGCAGGCCGCAGCCACTGAGCAACTGCACGGAGATTCAGGAGCAACCCTCAACCTAGAAGATCTTTTTCCTGCTGTCATATAGGAAAGGCCCTCCAGCTTTCTCCGGAGCCACAAGAGTTCCCTGCCTGCATCCAGCATGATAACCTCGACCTGACCCAGGTCGGCTGGAGGCTGGCACGTGAGGCCGAGCCTGGCAGCGTTGCTGAGCCCCCTCCAAGGCTTCTCTCTCCCATCTCCACCCAGCTCCACCCCCAGCCCCACGTCCCTGGGCCGCCTCCCTGGGAACACAGGTCGCCCTCGGCACCAGCCTGGGGGCCTCCGCTTCTGTAGCCGACGTCTGTGTAGCCGAGCCAAGATTCTCTACTTTGGAGATTGAACTGTGAGTTGACTGCAGAAACACAGATCCTCAATTAGCATATTAGCTCTGATTCCAGGAAGTCACCACATTTGCCAAGGACACAGAAGCAAGAAGGAGGTTGGGGTCATGGGTATTACAATTCCAGCTCTGGAGAGCAGAGGAGGAAGAGAGGAGAGACACACTTTCTAGCCACCTTGACCACGAGCTCTCCCCTCAGCCTCACGAGGAAGCTCTGCTGGCCAATGGTGCGCTCCTAAGCGTCCAATATTAACAGTGTGTCAAATACGCGTATGCACACATGTGAGTGCACAGTCACTTACACACATACATGTAGACATGTAGCAGGGTCACCAGTTCACACTCAGATGAGTTGGCTCTTCAGGAAAAAAGAAAAGTCCTATTTTGTAGCATTTGCTGATTCTATGGAAATGGCAATCCACTCCAGTATTCTTGCCTGGAAAACCCCATGGACAGAGGAACCTGGTGGGCTACAGTCCATGGGGTCGCAAGAGTCGGACATGACTTAGTGACTAAACCAACCACCATGGTGTAAATACTTTCACCTTGGCTGTAATCAAACCAGTAACCTAGGTCCCTGAATATGCAACTGGGAGTATACCTTTTCATTCCGAGAGGGTCTGTGAGAGACACTCTTTCAGACTTGGCTGATGTGCCCATTTCTATCATTGGCTTTTGTTGGAAAGTTCAGTAAGATACAAAATTCTGATTGGTAGACACTTCGGTTTAGGCTTTGAGGTTGAGAGAAACGAGATCATCTTTCTGGCTTTGAAGGTGGGGAGACCAAAGACTCTGATGCTGGGAAAGATTGAGGGCAGGAGAAGGGGATGACAGAAAATGAGATGGTTGGATGGCATCACTGACTTGATGGAGATGAGCTTGAGCAAGCTCCAGGAGTTGGTGAGGGACAGGGGAGCCTGGTGTGCTGCAGTCCATGGGGTTGCAAAGACTCGGACATGATTGAGCAACTTAATGACAACAACAAAGATGGAAGAAGGCTTCATGAAAACAAGTGGGTCATGGATGAGAAGAAGAGACCAGGATTGGGAGAGGAAATTCCAGACATAGGGAACAATGAAAGCAGGCACAGAAGCAAGAATGCAAAGATGCTTGTGGGGAAGACAACACGGGTCTAGAGAAACTGGATTACAGAGCACGACAGGGAAGACTATGTTGGGGTCAGATCTTTAAAAGGATTTTGGAAAGGAAATCCCTTTTGAGTCTGTAGGCACCAACCACGCGGCAGGCTTTTGAGTGGAGAATTACCAGGATCAGATTTATGAATTGGGAGGAAAAAAAGAAAAGTTTGGTTTTCCCACTTTCTGGATAGTCAAGCACAGAGATTTCGCAAACACCAAGACACTGCTATGAGTAGGAATTACAGCAGTGAAAACAAGTGGGGAAAATGCACCACAATGATTAAGAAAAAAATAATTACCCCCAGTCCCTGCACGGCTTGGACTCATTTCAAAGGAGAGGGAATGCCCAAGAAGAAAACCAGCTGGTGCAGGGCAAACAGATGAGAGACTGAGTCTGGGAAAAAATCAAGGCCATTCACATGGCCCGGCCGTCACCATAGCACACTCTCTGCCGCGGGCATCCACAGTTCTCGGTAGCCTCAGGAATTGCGTTAAAGAACTTGGATTCTGGTTTTAGAGCTCCCCTCCAACAAGGAGGAGGAGAGAATTCAGGCCGAGTGGTTGACCTGGAAAGGCCTTCTTCTCACATCTGCTCAGCTGACGCCTGCTCAGGGGCTGCTCACGTGCCCCCCACTCCCTGGAGGCCGTCGAGGCCCAGCTGCACCCCTGAAGGACTCAACACTCTGCTCAGCTCCTCCCATGCTTCAGGGCACTAACCTTACTACTCACTTAAATATCTTTCTCCCGGGAAAGGTTGTGAGTGTCTTGAGGGACACAGACATTGCTTTTTTCCCACAGTTTTGTCCCCAGCATCTAGAAAGTGCTCAGTCAAGGCTGGTGCTCAATAAATAAGTGGAAATGAACTAAACTGCCTAAGACCACATAGATTTGGAGTAACAGAGTCAGGACTGAGACTTCATTTTTCCTGACTCCCAGTGTGCTGCTCTTTGATTGCGCTCCAAATTGTAAAGCCTCAGTTCTGACTGCACTCCCCATATTTCTCTTATGGGTTTCTGGACTCTGTTCCAGTCTTACAGATGGATCCAGCACCTGGTGATTCCCTGCTCACACCCTAGGAGCCTACGCTGCTGCTAACAGGGCTGCCACCAGGATGAAGAAGTGAAAGCAGTGAGTTGTGTGTCCGTCTGGGGCGGGGATGGATCTTCCCATCGCTTCTGTCTTCCAAAACAAGCTCAGAGCCTGAATCCTCCCCACTTTCAACAACTCCTTGGGAATCCCATCCTCCCCGCCACCTGCAGAACTGAGTGTTCATGCACAGGTATATACACACACACAGCTCAGGGCCAAACCAACTTCATTTCACAAAGAGGGGACTTCATTGTAAAGATCCTTTTTATTTTTCAATGCCCTTAATCAATTCTGCCTGCTGCCCTGTTGGCTCTAATTTTAAAATAGTATTTACATCTCTAAAGGGGTCCCCTGTATTTTTGGGGGCTCCAAAATCACCGCAGATGGTGACTACAGATATGAAATTAAAAGACGCTTACTCTTTGGAAGAAAAGTTATGACCAACCTAGACATCATATTAAAAAGCAGAGACATTACTTTGCCAACAAAAGTCCATCTAGTCAAAGCTATGGTTTTTCCAGTAGTCATGTATGAATGTGAGAGTTGAATTATAAAGAAAGCTGAGTGCCAAAGAATGGAGGCTTTTGAACTGTGGTGTTGGAGAAGACTCTTGAGAGTCCCTTGGACTGCAAGGAGATCCAACTAGTCCATCCTAAAGGAAGTCAACCCTGAATATTCATTGGAAGGACTGATGTTGAAGCTGAAGCTCCAATACTTTGGCCACCTGATATGAAGAACTGACTCACTGGAAAAGATTCTGATGCTGGGAAAGACTGAAGGCAGGAGGAGAAGGGGACAACAGAGAATGAGATGATTGGAAGGCATTACCGACTCAATGGACATGAGTTTGAGTAAACTCAGGGAGTTGGCGATGGACAGGGAGGCCTGGCGTGTTGCAGTCCATGGGGTCGCAAAGAGTCTGATACAACTGAGCGACTGAACTGAACTGAACTGAAAGGGAACCCCTGTCTTCACTCCATTCCCAGGCCAAACGTCTTTCTTTACTCCTCTGGCCTACGGGAAGCCAAAGGTTGTATTTGACTCGTGCCTTTTAAATGAACCGAGGCCTGCCCTCTGGCTTTTGGTCAGAAAGGCACCAGCGCTGAGGGTCCAAGGCCCAGCCCTGCCCCAGACTGCGAACCCCTGGCTGTCCTACCTCCCTTCCCTGGCCCGCTGTCCTCCAAATATCCAGGATGCTTCTTTGCTCCTTCTGTCTCTTTTCAGCCACAGGCCCCGATGATCAGCCTGACCTCACACCGACCTCCAGCCTTCACTGTGCTTTGATTTGAGCCACGTTCTACTGCCTCGTGGACCTTTCTGAGCCCAGTAGGTGGTCTCAGTCCTCCCCTGCCCTTTCTGCCTCCAGTTCTCTGACCTGAAGCTCTCAACCTGGACTTCCTATTAGAAGTATCTGAAGAACGTTTAAAATATATTCGTGCCTGGGTCCTACTTCAAGCCAAGAGACTTAGCATCTCTAAGGATGAGGCCTGTGCATTAATCTCAATGGCAACCAGATTTGAGAACCACTAGTCTATTCTTCCAAGCAGACACATCTATTGTTAACTTCAGATGCTCTTACATATTCATTATGCAACAGATATCAACAGAGTACTTAGCTGGCGGAAGGCACCAAAGCCTACCCGGACTCAGTCATCATGCTTGAACCCAGACACCCATAGGGTTTTTTCCAGATACAAGATGACCACTTAGGTAAGAGGAAGATACAGTCCTTCACATTTGATGATTCTGCCACCCTAATAGTATCCCTGGACATCCCTGGTGGCTCAGTGGTAAAGAATCCGCCTGTCAAGCAGCAGATGTGGGTTCGATCTCTGGGTCAGGAAGATCCCCTGGAGAAGGAAATGGCAGCCCACTCCAGTATTCTTGCCTGGGAAATCCCACGGACAGGGGATCCTGGTGGGCTACAGTCCACAGGGCTGTAAATGGTCAGACACGACTTAGTGACTAAACACCAACAGTATCCCTAAATTAGAATCAAAATAAAAAAATGTCATAGTCTTTTTTTGTTACACACACACACACGTTATATATATGGAAGATTACTCATAGTCATGAGATGTTCACAGTCGGTGACAGCTCCACCAACTTTGTATTTTATGCTCTGCTGTTTGGAATATTAATTTGGCAGTATAAGGTTTTATCACAAAAATACAGACATATAAATGTCTACTATCAAAATATACAGCCATAAAAGAAAAGATCCATCTGGCTTTAAATTTAAACCTCCTATTCACCAAAAGTAAAAGCAAAAAATACTTTAATAAAACAGAAAAAAAGATAGGTGCTGGCTTAAGAAATGACATCTACAATATAGGAAACCAACAAATATTAGTAACTGGAACATAACAAAATCCTTAAAAACAATAAAAACACAAACAGAAAGAAAGTTGGGCAAAAGATTTGAAACAGAAAGGCGCAAAACAGTAAATACAAGTATGAAGAGACGCTCAACATTTAGTAATCAGGAAAAGAAAAATTTCAAATTACAATGAGATAAACCCTGATGCTGGGAGGGATTGGGGGCAGGAGGAGAAGGGGACGACAGAGGATGAGATGGTAGGAGGGCATCACCGACTCGATGGACATGGGTTTGGGTGGACTCCGGGAGTTGGTGATGGACAGGGAGGCCTGGCGTGCTGCAGTTCATGGGGTCGCAAAGAGACATGACTGAGCAACTGAACTGAATTGAACTGAACCATGTCACAATCAGCTGTTGTTTTGATCAACAGAACAGTAGAATTAAGAAGTCAAACACCGTCAAGCACGGGCAAGGAGACCCACAGGAGCTCATACATTGTTGCTGGGAGGGTAAAACGGTTCAGCCACTCTGAAAAACATTCTGCAGATTTCTAGTAAAGGTGAGGCGAACATGTGACCTATCACCCACCTACTACACGAATGGATCTCGAGGCTCGATGAAGGACACTTGTAAGAACGTTTGGAGCAGATTTAGAACCAATTTTTGGAAACAGCCTAATCCACATCCATTAACATCCATCACCAAAAAACTTCTGTTGAGAAATATTCATATATTGGAAATTATGTGACAGTGAAAATGAAACAACTGAAGCCACCCATTCAAAACGAAGGAATCTCACAACTATCAAGTAAAAAAACGTCGTAAAAGAATACAGACCATAGAATCCTGCTTAAGGTTTTAAAATATTTAAAACAATACCGAGTATAAGCGTAAGAGTGTAACAGGACAAAGAAATGCTTCTAAATTCCCAGTTGAAAAGTGGCCCTGCTAGTGAAGAAGGGGTATATTCAGGGACTTCAGGTATTATTCATCATTGATTTTTTTTTTAAAGCAGTGAATACTGAGGACATAGGTGTTTACTGAATTATACTTTCTGGTTTGTTGCTATCTTAAATACCAAAAAATAAATTTTAAATACATTTAATTTTATGGGAAAAGTCTGTTTTGGGGTTATTTGAGCAAGTAGTCACTATGCAAATAAGAACACATATACTTTTTCCCCCTAGTAAAGTCTTTATTTGGGAAAATAAGATGCTGTATTTAAAATTCCTCAGAATAGGGATAGAGTTTTCCTGGAACTTGGTAAAATGCAATGCTAGGAAATGGGTCTGGAACTCGGGGGACCTTGCTCAAGGTAAATAACTGCTCTGTGCCCCAGTAAGACAAGAGGGAATTGAGGGCCCACTCGCAATGTATATCATCCCCTGTAACAGGCACAGCAATCTCATTTCCTTAAAGCTAGAGAAATGCAAACTCCAGCCACGTTACTCAGCTCACTTGAGGGCTGGATTTGAGATTAATGCCTATACCCGCCTTTTGTGGAAGGAAGGTTATGGTCTTATTTACATGTTCACTTATATCTAGACGCAGTGATGGGCTCCCCAGCCCTGGGTCTTACGACTCCGCCACCCCCATCCCTGCCCTGTCCATTCTCCACTGTCCCTGTTCCGGACAAGGCTTCTCTTAAGAAGAATTGCTACTACACTCAGTGAGCCTTCCTGGCAAGGGGAGAGAGGAGGACATATCCCACCAAGCCTGGAAAACACCGCAGTGACAAAGGACAGAACCACCCTCTGGCTAGCACTGGAACGGTGCTTCAGAGACAGTTAAAAATATAGGCAGAAGGCATCCCAAAAGCCAAGAGATACAACCCATGGAAAATGTGGCCAGCATAGTCTGATGGAGAAACCATTGCACTCCCCAGAAATACCAGATGAAAGAGAGAAATTAGTTACACAATGGAGTCATTTCATTTACAGCCATCAGAACTCAGTTTGAAACAGACTACGTGTTAAAAGCTGGGTGGGGCGTGTAGAGAAAGGTCTACAATACAATTCATGAAATGGTGAGGACAGGAAGGTGGCTAGCATAGCACAATGAAGCCTTAGAGAGAATTGGGCTTAGAGGGAAAAAATCCTAATTACACTTCAATATCATATTTACATCAAAAGGCTTTGCGTCATACATGCCGTGCAAGAATCAAGGCACCAGACTTCTTATTAAGCTAGCAATTCAGCTGCAGCGTCACAGGCCAGCCTGTGTGTCAACAGAACACCATTCCCAGATTCCCAAGGTCAGATTCAGGGCCTGACTTGGAGAATAGAGGAATTTTAAGGCAACCACAAAACGTGACATCCCTCAAGCAACTTCCTTCCTTTTATTAGAGATATTCCTGATAATAGAAACAGCCAGACGACTTCAAGCATTTAAAATCACACGTGTAAAACAGAGGACGAGCAGAAATCATGGATCTCTGATTGTTCAGAAGGCAATTACTTGGCCTGTGGAAAAATCCAAGCCTTTCTGAGGCCCTTCCATCCCGCTATATGCCTTCTCCTTAACATTAAATGAAGGTGGGGGAAACTGGGGAGGGACGGAATTCAAATCAGTCAGTTCTGCTACGTGGTCAGCGGTTCTGGTAAATAGATTTGATGGCAAGAAAACATAAACCATCTGCTAAATATGAGTTTCAGAGATATCCTGTGGATTTCAATTATGCAGGCTGCCTCTGTCCTCAGTTTCATCACTGAAAACCTAGAACCACCTTAAAGAACCAGGAGCCTCCCTGCTTGGCTCCAGGAAAATCTCACACTAGGCCCCCGGGGGCCCATGAAACTAAACTGGATTTTCAGCCACCACTGGCACCCCACCAGAACCAAATCATGCCCATTCTCCTGACTCTGGTATGTCGGGGCCCCTATGCTTGATGAACCGTCACAGTCAGACCCTCAGTCCATGGGCTGCATGGTTGTTGGGGGTGATGGATCCGAGTGGAGATGGTTGGATGGCATCACCAACTCACTGAACATGAGTTTGGGTAAAATCTGGGA
>NW_011494824.1:2747011-2777718 GCF_000754665.1 Bison bison bison | reverse complement strand
AGTGGAGTGCTGCTGCTGCTGCTGCTAAGTCACTTCACTGTGTCCGACTCCGTGCAACCCCATAGGCTCCACCATCCCTGGGATTCTCCAGGCAAGAACACTGGAGTGGGTTGCCATTTCCTTCTCCAATGCATGAAAGTCAAAAGTCAAAGTGAAGTTGCTCAGTTGTGTACGACTCTTTGCGACCCCATGGACCGCAGCCTACCAGGCTCCTCTGTCCATGGGATTTTTCAGGCAAGAGTACTGGAGTGGGGTGCCATTGCCTTCTCCACGTGGAGTGCTGACTCCCATTTAAAAGCTTATCCCACTTCAACAAATCCCACTTAAAGGTAACAAACTCATGAGAAGCCACCCACAAAATGTCCACTTTTGTTCAGAAAGGAATTTTACTTCGTTGGCAAAAAACAATGATTTCCAAATAGTTATTCATCATATGTACAGTTCACATTGTAGGTAAAGCACTATACGATGAGAAACTCAACATTTTGAGGAGCTCAGCATATGGACAGTTGACCCCGAGTCCAGCAGAACAAATCTTGAAAGTGCCCCCAGCCTTCACCCCCAGCCCTTTGCTCCTCCCCTTATCTAATGAAGGTGCACACGTCTAGGGCAGGGGCAGGTCCCTGTGGGTCCACACTGGCTTCCATCAGAAGTCAAGATGCCAACACCCACAATCTTACTTCTTTTTAAAAAGCAGTACTTTTTAAGATTTAAAGAGGACGACACGGGAACATTGTGAGGGTGGGGGTGACCCCTTCATGGGCATGTGGCTGAGCTGAGGAAGGGCGTCCAGGGCAGCACTCTCCTCCTTCTCCCAGAAACCCAGAGAGTCAGAAACGGGCAGAAAATGAATGTGTTCTCTGGGGGAGGAAAAACCAGAAAACTCCCAAGCACAGCAGAAGATAAGTCTCCAAAGACCATTTTCTACTCAAAGTACATTTCTTTAAAAAGGTGGTTCAAACTCACAGCCTATCTTGGATTCCCACACATCTTCCTCTTCTTTTGGCTGGAGACCAGGCTGAAGAACACACTCCTGTCCAACAGAGGAAAGGAAGCGCAAGGCCCCCCTCTTGTTCTTGCTCTGAAGCTCTGCCCACTTGCGCCTTCTGCCCTGGGGCTCTCACCTCTCGGTACTCAAGGCATTAGGTACCTTCATCTGAGAGCACAGCACTAGGCAAACAATTCAATAATGGTGATAAGAAATAAGCCAGAGGTACCTGCGGGGTGCTATGGGAACTCAGGAAAGATGCATTAAGCTCCTGCTGGGAATTCAGGCAGAATTCCAGGAAATCACAGGAGAGCTCAGTGAAAAAGGTGGCGTGAGGATGAGACGGGTGAAAACCTTGGAAGGGCATTTCAGGCCTATGGAGGACCTAAAGGAATGACAAAGAACGGACTCCCCACGGGCAACCACAGGCTTTGTGGGTCTGTGGGTGGGGATGGTGAGTCTGACCAGGGAGGAAGGAGTCAGCTCACAGCCTTGCCTGGTGAGCAACTTGGACTTACTAACCCTCTGGGTAGCACTGTTGCATTAGTATTTAGCTGCTTCCCTGGTAGCTCAGGTGGTAAAGAATCTGCCTGTAATGCCAGTGACCCAGGTTCGATCCCTGGGTTGGGGAGATCCCCTGGAGAAGGGAATGGCTACCCAGTCCAGTACTTTTGCCTGGAGAATTCCATGGACAGAGAAGCCTGGTGGGCTACAGTCCATGGGATCACCTGGTGGACATGACTGAGCAATTAACATTAGTTTTTTTCTGGCTGAAGTGTGGATAGAGTAAGGGCATCAAGGCCAGAGGACCGGAAACCAGAAAGCAGCTGCTGCAACGATCCAGCCCTGTGGTTCTCAAAGTGTGGTTCCTGAACCACCAGCAGCAGCCTCACCTGGACTTAACTAGAAATGGACCCCCTCAGGCCATTCCAGACCTGCTGAGTCAGAAACTCTGGGGGTGGGCCCAGCAATGCGTGAACTGACCGGCTCTCCAGGTGACTGTGATGCTCACTAAAGTCTGAGAACAACTCGTGCAGACAAGAGGGGATGGGTGCCTGCATTAGGGACAGTGTGGGGGACAGAAGGGGATGGATGCAAGGCTAAGACAGATTGTAAAATCAACTGAGACGTGTGTGTGTAAGGGAGGGTCAAGAGGGGAAGTTCAAGGACTTTGGTGTGAGTGACTGATTGGAGCTCAAGAATACATGACGCCGAGCAGGCTTTGAGGGCTGATGAGTTATGTGCTGGACGTGGGGAGCTGGAGCTGTCTCTGAGCCATGCAGCTGGTCAGGCTGTGGCATACACGAGTAGGAAGCTCAGAGGAGAGCTTCCATGTGACCACTCAGAGCAGGAGACCAGAGACAGAACTCTGAAGACACCAGTATCAGAGGGCCGAGGAGAGACAGAGAAGCCCACAGCAGTGCCAAAGACGGAAAAAGAGAAGCGAAAGGAAAACAAGCGGGTTCTCCCAGAACCTTTGGTCCTTCCACAGGGCATAGCTAAGCAGGTTTTGTTCTAACCTAACACTGTGCCGTGCTAAGTCGCTTCAGTCATGTCTGACTCTTTGTGATCCTATGGACTGTAGCCCACCAGGCTCCTCTGTCCATGGGATTCTCTAGGCAAGAATACTGGAGTGGGTTGCCATGCCCTCCCCTCCAGGGGATCTTTCCAACCCAGAGATGGAACTCGCATCTCTTGCATCTCCTGCCCTGGCGGGCAGGGTCTTTACCACCAGTGTCACCTGGGAAGCACCCTGAATATTAGGGTATCTGTTTATGTAACCCACCATCACCAATAAGGTAAAATCAATACATGGTCATCTCAAGAGATGCCTAGATGGCATTTTGATCAAGTCCAGCATCCCTTTTTAAAGTTTCTTTTGACAGCCTCTCCAACATCCACTTCCACCCCCTCCTTCTTTCTTCCCAGGGGCCACTGACTCCTGTTTGGGGAGCTAAGTAGTTCTAAAAAAAATGTGAATTTATATGAATATGGCTAAGCATTTGGCTTCCTTGGCTATGGTGACTGGTTAGAGGCAGTCAAGTGACTTAGTCTGGTCCAGTCAGAGTTCTATCATGGGATTTTGCTAGGAATGCTGAGAAAAGGCAGTTCTCTCTCTCTCTTCCCACTGCCTCACTCTCTGCCCCTCTCTCATGTTTAATTCTCCCTGGCTGTCAAAAGAAACATTTATTCAACAACTGCTGACCACCCAAGATATTACAGTCACTGGGAAAAACAATTGCTCATTACTATGCAAGTTAATACATGGCTCAATTTGAACTTGAACTCCTTGACTTCAGAACCTGTGCTCTCGCATATCAGACTACCTGAGCGTCATCAACGAAGACTGAAATAAATGGAATGATATATGCCTTCCTGGATGGAAGACACTATTACAAAAGTGTCATCTCCTCTCAGCCAATCAATATATTAATTACTATAAATATTCTGGTGGTGGTTGAGTTGCTCAGTCATGTCCACCTCTTGAGACCACAAGCACTGTAGCCCCCAGGCTCCTCTGTCCCGGGGATTCTCCAGGCAAGAACACTGGAGTGGGTTGTCGTGCCCTCCTCTAAGGGATCTTCCCAACCCAGGGATTGAACCCCTGTCTCTTATGTCTCCTGCATTAGTAAGTGGGTTCTTTACCACTAGCACCTTCCCGGGTGTGGGTATCTTAAATGATTAGAACCTTGGAATGTATTTAAGACTCTTCAAATTGCTGTTCCCTTTCTTCTGCTTATATATCTACCACAATACAGGCATACCTCATTTTATTGCACTTCACTTTACTGTGCTTCTCAGATACTGATTTGCTTCATTTTTTTTTTTTTTTTTTTACAAATTGAAGGTTTGTGCCAACCCTGTACATTGTCAGATAATGATTAGTACTTGTTTTTTTTAGCAATAAAGTATTTTTGAATAAGTTATATACTTTGTTTTTAAAGTCATAATGCTATTGCACACTTAACAGACTATAGTAATCATAACATTAATAGGCACTGGGAAAGAAACAAATTCGAGTGACTCCCATTATTGTGGTATTTGCTTTATTGCAGTGATCTGGACAGGAATCCAAAATATCTCAGAGGTATGCCTGTATTTATCATGTAATAATTTTGTCACCATTACCACAAACTGTTGGGGGCAAGAGGACCCAGGAGACAAATGGCAACTCCATCCAACCAGTTAGAGAAACAGTAAATGATCAGCTGTAATAGGATGCATCCAGCACCCAACACCCAACCCATCTGCACAACCAAGACTCACAGATATTTGGTGCGTGGGTGTTTCATTTAATACATCATTAAAAAGCCGAAAAAGCCCTTGGTACATGGAAGATTACTCTGCTCCTTGGCACAAAATGCAGGCTGCTGGAGAGCAAAAGCTGCCAATGTTGATTCGGTTTTGAATGTAAAACCAAATCTGGAATTCCTTTTCCCCATGTGTAACTAAGAGGTAATAAGACATGCCTTGGGGAGGGCTGCTGCTGGCTGTGCATTATTCACGGATGTACCTCCAGGGCTTGGCACATCAGGCAGTTGATAAATGATACATATTATTATGCTGATCTCTCATTCATTCTTTTGGAAAAGTCCTTACTAATCCCCACAGTAAGCCAGAAACCAAACATTTGTAATCTAACTTAATAAGCTGGATCATCATAACATAAGCTCTTTCTTTAGTTTGCGTCAAAATGCGGTCCTAACATATCTGACATATTTACATGAAAACACAAATGTCAACTTCTGTATCAGGTAACTTTACCACCTTTCTCCCCCCAGTATCACAGAAGACCAAGAACTGCTTTACATTTTTACTGTCATTATTACAACAAAGTCTTCAAGGCATTGACCTCATGGTGAAGGATGATTTCCAACAATTTGGGAACTGGAATGCTTCCAAGGGGTCATCTTCTTTAACCCTTTCATTTACAGATCACCAAGTAAGGCCTAAGAGGGTACTGCTATATTCAAGGTTGTACACATAAGATGTCACAGTGGAATAAAATCAAAGTCTTCAAGTTGCCAGGCTAATGATACTTCCACCCTGCCCCCAGTGTTTCATGGTAACCACCAAAATGCTCTCCCGTCAAAAATAGAAGCATAGAACACCACATTTGCAAGCCTTTTAAAGAGAAGATGTTGGAATACATTAACTTGTGGTTAATTTTATCTCCTATTCCCTACCTCTGCTTATAATTTAACATAAGGACCTATAAATATATACCATGTGCTTGAGAGAATGGCAGCTAAACCACAAAAGTTAAAAGCCTTTGTTAGGAATTCTGAGATTGTCAGTTATTTTTAAATAAAGAGGCCAATCAAGAGTTTACAAATTCCTCAAAGGCCTCCTTGTATTATTTTCCTCTATATCTTATTCTCCAAAGCCTCCTTCAGAATCTAACATAATATATTTAGCGATGAAAGGAGACCAAACTAATTAAGCAGTCTCTGTAGCCATTCTATGAGAAGAAGTGTCTTTCAGTGTGGACTTACCTGTTGGTCAAAGACAAGATAAAAGTGGCAATGTGAGAGACTAAAGCAGTGAGGGAGAGTAGGAGGAAGGGGTAAGAGATCACTCTTGTATGTTGCTAACTAGTGTCCAACTTTTTGGCAACCCCATGGACTGTAGCCTACCAAGCCCCTCTGTCCATGGGATTTTCCAGGCAGGAATACTGGAGTGAGTTGCCATTTCCTTCTCTAGACTCTTGTATATGGTTAGGTAAATCAAGGACAACTTCCATAAATGAGAAGGATCTTCCTGGGCCACTATGATGATTTACTAAAGCAGAGACAGAGGTCTGGGTCCTTGAGTAATAATAAAAAATAATAGAAGGCATCAAGGTGCAGTAGGAAAAAACTGACTGAAGATCAAAGATCTATATTCTGTCCCAACTTATACATTAACAAGCTGGGTGATCATGGACAAACACACTATTATTCTGGGTAACCAGTTTTGTAACACAGCAGGTAAACGCATAGCTTCCAATACTTATCCACAGACATACCCTATTGACGATGGTTGGAGATGCAGGCTGCTTGAAACTCCAGATTTCTTTGGTCTTGTGTATCCTATTTAAAAATATTTCAAGGACAGTCCCACTTCCAGGGCCTGTATGTCCCTGAGCAACTTATTTTATCCTCTGTGAACCACAGTTTTTTTGAATCAACCCTTTTAGAAGAATAACTAGAAAATTTGGGAAGAATATTTTTTAAAAAAACATCCATTAGAAAGTATTAATGTGATCACAAGGCAGTGAGACGTTGTCAGGTCAAGATATGGGAGAGAAAGAAAGGCGAGAAGCAAGAACATGGCTTTCGGTGCCCACAGCCTCTCCAGGCCATTGGCAATTCAAAAGCAGCAGATGACAAGCTGAGCAGAGCTTCTGTACATCTCACAGAAGTGGAAGGACAAAATTGGGGCCCACTAGGGAGGAAGGATCTTGGTAAACACCTTAGGTCTCCAGTTGAGCAGCAACCTATGACGTTTCAGTGAGCTACAACCTACAAAAATAGGACTGACCTGGAAACAGAATAGTCTTCACATGGGATGAAATCTTTCTTTGAATCGTCTCTATCACTGACTGAAGTATTATCATCCCTCCCTCGTCCAGCTGCAAACTAAAAGCAAAAGAATGTTCTATCTGAAGGAATATGCCATCATCTAGAGTCTCAATTTATCTCTAAAACGGCTCAAATATAATGTCCCACATACAATAAAAAATAACTGGGTTACAATGAAAATAAGATTGACTAAAGGGAGACAATAATTAAGTATACACATAGAAAATCCAGATAATGGAGTTATCATACACAGACTTTAAGATAACTGTGGTTTATATTCACAAAGAATAAAAAGACAAGATGTAAAATTTTGGTAAAGAATTAAAAATTATAAAAAAAAGAAATGGAAAACTTCATTTTTCATTAATGTACTAAAAAATTTAATAATTAAAAATAGTCACAAATGAGTGGGTTTATAGGAATATGAGACACAATGGAGAAAGAACTAAAATAAATGTCAGAAGAAAAGATCCAGGTCAAGGTACAGAGAGACAAAAGGATGGAAAAATGTATGGAGTATATGAGCCATTTCTGAAACACAGAGAAAAGGAGTCACATATATGTAATTTCAATCCCAGTAGGGCTGGAAAGAGAATGGGGCAGAAATGATATTTGAAGAGGAAATGGCTGAGAATTTTTCAATAGTGAAGAAGTGAATCAAATCACAAATTCAAGAAGCACTATAACCCTAAGAAGAAAAAATACAAAGAAAATCACATGTACTCACACTATAAAAGAATTGTTGAAAGCAAAATGCAAAATGAAAATGTTTAAAATAGCCAAAGAAAAAGACACATTGCTTTAGCAGAGCAATAGTCAAGACTGACAGCAAACTTCTCAATGAAAATAATGTGAGGTGGAATACAATGAAATGATATCTTCAAAGTGCTGAAATAAAATACATGACAACCTATAATTCTACAAAAATAATAATAAAATAGATGTTTCAGACAAACAAAAACTGAGAGAATTTTTCAGTAGAGGAAATACTAATAAGAGACCTTTAGTCATTCAAAGACAAATGATCTCAGATGGAAGCTCACAGATTGGAAAAAAGATACATGTGTGAGTAAGTCCAAATCAATTTTGTGTTTAGATAACAATGACAATGTCTTCTTGAATTTAAAAATATAGAGTGTTAAAATACATGACAACAGGAGAATAAAATTAGTAGGGAAATAACAAGAGGATAAAACTCTGACAAAGAGCTGACCACCAATCTTGTCTAAGGAACCAGAAGATGGAGCTTGAGGCAATGAGTGTTGCTAGGCAGCGAAAGGAGAATTTCAGCAAGAGGGAACCAGAAAAGGGGGATTCTAAACTCTTCCCAAAGCTCTGGCTGACTCTTGAACCACAAAAGAACAGGGAAAACTCCAAGGAGTCCAGCTAAAGATAAAACAGCTTAATTGAGATTTGAGCTTCTAAACACCCTAGAGGACAGAGTGTTTACACTTTGAGTCTAATCAAATTAAACTGCCTGCAAAAATAAACCAAAAAGTCAACATTCTTCGGACTAAAACAGAATTCAGAGTCTCCTCAACATATCATTCTCAATGTCCATGATATAAACAATGGCAACCCAGAGATAACCCAGATATTGAAATTATCAGACAAGACTTTAAAGCTGCTCTTATAACTATACTTAATGAGGTAAAGAAAAATATGCACACAATGAAAAGAGAAGAAATCTCAGCCCAAAATAAAAAAGGTAAAAAAGAACAAGTAAAAATATTAGAACTGAAAAATAGAATATCAGAAGTATTCACTAGATGGGATTAATATCAGAAGAGAGGTTTCAGAAGAAAGTTCATGAACATGAAAGTACATCAACAGAAGTTATCCAACCTGAATAAAAGAGAAAAAGGTTGAAAAAAATAAACTGAGACCTAGGGATCTGTGGGCAATATCAGAAAGGTCTAACATATTGATAATTAAAGTTCCATGTAGAGAAAAGAAATAAAGAAAGGGAGATGAAAATATTTGGAAAAAATACAATAAAACTGTCCAAATTTTCTGAAAGCCATATGTTTACAAGTTTAAGAAGTCAAAATCACAAATGAGACAGAGATGAAGAAAGTTACTCTGTATGAATAATCTGCTGAAACCCTAAGAAGAAAGTTAGCCAGAGAAAAACAACAGGTTACACACAGTGGGACAATGACTCAAAAATCTACTGCATTTTTGAGGACTGTGGACAGAGGAGCAACAACCTTAAAGTTAAGACATTTCTGAACAAAGGAAAATTAAGACAATTCATTGCCCACAGACCTGCAGTCTAAGAAATGCTAACATAACTATTTTAGGATTAAAGAAATGATAACAGAAGGAACAGAGTGAATAGGGAGTATCAGATATAGTAAATGTGAAAGGTTACTTCATTTGGGTTAACATAAAGAACAAATATAAAAGACAAAATAGTAAGGGTTTTAAAAGATAATGTAGGAGACTATCTTCATGACCTTGGGGGTAGGGAAAGATTTCTTAGACTACATTAAACTTCTACTCATCCAAAGACATATTTTCTATTGCCCAAACTGGGATGATTCTTAGAAGGAAAGAGAACATAATTAGTTATTACTCTGGAAGACTTGGAGAAGGGAACAGCTACCTACTTCAGGATTCTGGCCTGGAGAATTCCATGGACGGTATAGTCCATGGGGTCGCAAAGAGTTGGACATGACTGAGCGACTTTCACTGGAAGACTAGGCATATACTGGGATAGTTAGGCACAAATTGGAAATATGGTGACATTACTTATCTATTCACAGGTAAATGCCCAACAGGAATGTGCCCATATGTGAATCAAAAGAAATGTACAAGAAAGTTCATAGTCACATTATTTATAATAGTCGTAAATGGTAACATCCTAAATGTTCATTACCAATAGATTGAACAGTGGTATAATTATGCAATGGAATATTATGCAGCAATGAAAATGTATTAAACACAGCAAAATACACCATGAATTCATCCCTGAAATATAATATTAAGCAAAAGCAAATAGACATAAAATAACATATGCTTTATGATTTCATTTACAAAGTTTCAAAAATGAGCAACACTACTGCATGATTTTATAAGTCAAAATAGTAAAAGAGAGTAATGATTAAGAAGGGTTTCTGGGGGTACTGGTTCTATTTCTTCACCTGTGTGATAGTTACAAAAATGTCTACTTTGTGATAATTCATCACATGGTATAGTTATGATTTTCAAACTCTGCTTGGATATTGTTCTTCAATTTAAAAGTTTATAAAAACAAAACCTAGACCTGAATGTAAAATGCAAAACTACAGAACTCCTAGAAGATAAAATAGGTTAGATGACTTTTTAGATGGAACACCAAAGTCACAACCCATGAAAGGAGTAATTGATATGCTGGGCTTCAATGAGATGAAAAACATCTACGCTGCAAAAGACTATATCAAGAGAATGAGAAGAGAAGCCTGGGAGAAAATATCTGCAAAAGACACATTTGATAAAGAACTGTTAATCAAAACATAAAAACAATTCTTAAAACTCAACAATATAAAAAACAATCTGATTAAAAATGGGTGAAAGATTTTAGCAGACATCTCACCAAAGTAGATATATAGATGGCAATAAGTCTGTGAAAGTATGCTCCACATCATATGCCGTTAGGAAGTTGCTAATTAAAACAGTGACATACATGCATCCATTAGAATGCTGAAGACATAAAATATGATCAGTGCAAAATGCTGATCAGCCTGTGGAGTTACATGAACTGCCACTGCTGGTGAGAATGCAAATGATATAGGCTCCGTGAAAGACGGTTGGTGGTTTCTTACAAAGCAATTGACACTTTTATAGCAATCATGGTTTTCACACTGACCTAAAGGAGTTGAAGGGAGAAGGCAATGGCACCCCACTCCAGTACTCTTGCCTGGAAAATCCCATGGACGGAGGAGCCTGGTAGGCTGCAATCCATGGGGTCACTAAGAGTCGGACACGACTGAGCAACTTCACTTTGACTTTTGACTTTCATGCATTGGAGAAGGAAATGGCACCCCACTCCAGTACTCTTGCCTGGAAAATCCCATGGACGGAGGAGCCTGGTAGGCTGCAATCCATGGGGTCACTAAGAGTCGGACACGACTGAGCAACTTCACTTTGACTTTTGACTTTCATGCATTGGAGAAGGCAATGGCACCCCACTCCAGTACTCTTGCCTGGAAAATCCCATGGACAGAGGAGCCTGGTAGGCTGCAGTCCATGAGGTCTCTAAGAGTCAGACACGACTGAGTGACTTCACTTTCACTTTTCACTTTCATGCATTGGAGAAGGAAATGGCACCCCACTCCAGTGTTCTTGCCTAGAGAATCCCAGGGATGGGGGAGCCTGGTGGGCTGCCGTCTATGGGGTCGCACAGAGTCAGACACGACTGAAGTGACTCAGCAGCAGCAGCAGCAGCAGCAGCAGGAGCAAAGGAGTTGAAAGGGGTTTCCCTGGCGGTTCAGTGGTAAAGACCCCCCGCCCCTGCCAGTGCAAGTTTGGTGCCTGGGTCAGGAAGATCCCCTGAAGAAGGAAATAGCAGCCCGCTCCAGTATTCTCGCCTGGGAAATTCCATGGACTGAGGAGCCTGGTGGGTTACAGTCCATGGGGTCACAAAGAGTCAAACACGACTTAGAGACTAAATAACAACAAAGGAGTTGTACATTTACAGAAAAGTATGCACCTGAACCTTTAGAACAGCTTTGCTCATAACTGCCAAAACTTGAAGGCAACCGAGGTGTCCTTCAGTAGGTAAAGGCGTGAATAAACTGTGGTATATCTAAACAATGAAAAGTTATTCAGTGGTTTAAAAAAAAGAGACATGAACTCTCAAGCCATGAACATACAAGGAAGAACATTAAATGCATATCAGTATGTGCTGCTGCTGCTGCTGCTAAGGCGCTTCAGTCGTGTCCGACTCCGTGTGACCCCATAGACGGCAGCCCACCAGGCTCCCCCGTCCCTGGGATTCTCCAGGCAAGAACACTGGAGTGGGTTGCCATTTCCTTCTCCAATGCATGAAAGTGAAAAGTGAAAGTGAAGTCGCTCAGTCGTGTCTGACTCTTAGCGACCCCATGGACTACAGCCTACCAGGCTCCTCTGTCCATGGGATTTTCCAGGCAAGAGTACTGGAGTGGGGTGCCATTGCCTTCTCCCATATCAGTATGTGAAGGAAGCCAATCTGAAAAGACTCCATACTATATATTCCCAACTATAGGACTATGGAAAAGATAAAACAATGGAGACAGTAAGAAGATCAGTGGTTATCAGGGGTTAGTGAAGGAGAATGAGTAGGGAGAGAGGAGGGTTTTTAGGGCAACACGTGATATTATAATGGTGAATATATGGCATGATAGCTTGTCTAAATCCATCGAATGTACTCCACCAAGATTGAACCTTCATGTCAACTGTGGACTTTGGGTGACAATGATGTATCAGTACAGGTTCCTCAATGTTCAGCAAAAACACCACTCTGGCAGAGGAGGCTGATGGAGGGTGGCTGTGCATGTGTGGGGATGTGGCGGGGCGGGGTGGTATATGGAAACCCTCTGTACTTTCTATTTAGTTTTGCTATGAATCTAAACTGCTCTAAAAATAAACTCTACTTAAAAATAAACTATTTCCAGACTTCCCTGGTGGTCCAGTGGTTGGGAGTCCACCTGCCAATGCAGTGGACAGGGGTTCGACCCCTGTTGCAGGAAGAGTCCACATGCTGAAGGGCAGCTAAGCCTGCACACCTAGAGCCTGTGCTCCACGAGAGGAGCCCTCGCAGTGAGCAGCCGGCACACCCCAGCTAGAGAGCAGCCCCTGCTCGCGGCAGCTAGAGAACGCCTGCGGGAAACAAGCGGCAACAGAGACCCAGGGCAGCCAAAAATGAATGAAGAAGTCAGCAAAATTAATTCGTGTTGAGGTTTGACAGAAAACAACAAAAATCTGCAAAGCAATTATCTTTTGATTCAAAAAATAAATTAAAAAATAATAAGCCACTTCAGTTCTTACTTACATAACGTAGAAGATACACAAATAACTTGTATTCTCATCAATAGTCTATCCACACTGATATGACAGCACTTAGATTCCATGGGATTTCATAAACTCCTAGTCTGGGAGAAGGCAGGATTCACCTGTGGATTCCTGATGCTGCAGGCCCAGTGTGGACAGCCCCGGGGCGTGCACCTCTCACAAAGGAGCCCTCACTGAGCACTTTCTAAGGTCGGCCTGCAGTTTACGCCCTAATTCTCGTGACACATCCCTTTGCGTGCATTTTATGGTTCCACTGACTGGGGATTCAGGACAGGCTGACCTGGGAAGCCATGGGAGGGAGCTTGGCTCTCTGCCACATCTGGCTTCTGCCTCTGGCTACCAGGCAGGGTTCTCGATTTCTAAGTTTTCCTAAGTCGGCTGTACACTGCACCACCAGAACTCAGAATGTGCTGTCAGGGAGGATGACTCACAGCCTAACAGCCTTTCCCAAAACCCCAGTTGCTGCGGTACCAGCGAGTGTTGCCAGCACCGCCTCCTAAATGGAAGCAGAAGGCCCCAGAGGGTCCCAGGGCTGCCAGAAGCCAAGGCAGGTTCCCAGGAGCACAGGATGGGAGAACACCCTCCGGTGTCCTCTCCTGTCTGACTTCTAGCCAGGAATGCTTAACGACACATCATGACAGGACCAGCACTGGCCGATGGCCAACTTATTCCTGTCCAAAGGCTGCCTGGAAGAGTAGGGGCTCTTCTCACAGTCACTCACTTTGGTTCAGGAGCTCTTCTGGGAGAGGGTGGAAGTGTTCTTCCTGGCTTCTGGGGGAGGTGCATCCCACAGGCCAGATGGGAAAGGAGGGGAGCTGAACCAGCCTGGGGCACTAGCTCTGGCCTGTGACTGGTGCTTGGGGGTAGGAGACGTGCTTGAAGTTCACCTCTCAGGGGCTGCCTCTGTCCAAGGGCAGCCTGGCATGGAGGTGAGACTACAGCATGTGGCCGGACTGCCTGGGACTGCATGCGGCTGGACACCTACCTGCCAGGGGGCCCTGGGCAACTGTCTAATCTCCTGAACATGCCGTTTCTTCATCTCCAAGTTGGAAGCCACAGTGGGCGCCCCTCCAGGCCTTGGCAGGAGGACCTGCACCCACACACGTGCTGCCAGCCTCCGTCAGGGTGAGCGCTGGGCCAGCTTTTCAAAGTGTCCTCTGTAGGCTGGTACTAGCCTGGAAACTCTTCTCCAGCAGCAATGAGATAAGGATGAACATTGAGAATACTGCTTAGAAACTTAGAGCAATTTGGATTGCCTTGATCTTTTTGGAAATGTAATTTTACTGCTGCTGAATCTTCTGATAAAATATTTCAGCTTTTATGTTTTATATGTCTTTTATAAAAAGTAATTTTTCTAGTAATCCATTTTGATTGTATTTTATGAATACTTGTTTGTAATAAATTGGAAATTACACACATATACACTTACAACATTGGTCCTCTACCACCAATAGGGCTCCTGAGAACCACACTGCAGGTGGAAGGGAGGAGGCTTCCAGACAACCAGGTGTGATCAGCCGTGGTTCCAGCAGAGGGCTGGCATACAAGTGCCTGGAAGATGAAGGCCAGGTGCCCAGAAGACAATACAATGCCCAGGCTCTGTGACGGGCTCTTTGGTACACAGCTTAACACCCAACCACCTGCCCTGCGTGGCCTTAGGGATGGTCCCATCTCTCAGATGATAAACGGCGTTAAGGGTAAGGCTCTCAAGGGCATACCTCTCCTTATCACCACCTTCCTGCATAATTAGGCACTTCCAAATTACCTGCACTTCCTCGGTGCACACGACCAGAGCTGGGGAGCATGCTGGGTGGCAGGTCAAGTGCACCCACCAGGAGATATTGCTACCCATAACCAAGAAAGGGGCAGCTCACTCCCATGCCGTTCAAGTAGCGCCATGCCACTCACGCACAGGACACCGGATAACCCTGACAGACTAATACTGTCACTCTTGCGTTAAAGAAAACCCAAAGTTGGCTCAGAGAAGCATGTACAGGGCAGTTAGTCAAGTGCAGGCTTTGGAAGTAAGACCTGTATTCAACTCTCATCACTAACCAGCAGGGTAACCTTGCAGTTATCTAACAGTTCTGGACTTGAGTTTGCATATTTATAAAACATGGATACTAATACCTTCATCACAGAGTTCTTATAATTAAGTAGTTAAAGCAATGTCTGGAAAACACTTAACATATAGCACCTGGCCCGAAGTTTCCAATAAATACTGACCTTAAAAAAGGGGGGAGGGGGAGATGGGAGCCACACTAAGGTGTGAAAAAGCTCCAAGGACAGAGATTAAAAGAATACAACAATGAGAACATCAAGATGGAAAAATACAGAATAAAATAAAAGTAACTGACATGAGAATAGCAACTGCAGCTCAAGTCATGCACCACATTTTGTAAATACAATTTAAAAAATTATCCTGTTTACAATCAAATCATCAAAGAATTGGAAATTCAGAATTAAGCAAGTTTATTTTTTTGACCCTCCTGAATCTAAAGTCTCTCTTCTTATTATATATACACACTCATCAGAGCTCCACATAATCAAGAGTATTTAGCAAAATGTGACATTAAAATATAATTATGGATGGAACAAAAACACTTTAAGAAAGCAATTAAAATGATTTTGCAAGCTGGGGTACATCTGTTTGATTTCAGATGTTTACAGCAATTAAAGTGTGACACTGACCACTGCCACAGTCAGGAGAGACAGGAGCCACACACATCCTATCCTCATATCATGCACTTCATATCCTGTATGAATGGGAATTGTTTGAAGCACCAATTTATATTAAGCAGGTATTTGCTGGGAAGAGAGAAACTAAAATGAAGATTGATTCTATACTATGTTTTCAGTATTAGTGTTCATATGCCAACCTGTCCACTCAAATATTTGAAAAGCTTTTCTCTCTTTAAAATAAGATGGCATCTTGTTATGACCTCAAGTAGAAGTCTTCAAAGACACTTGACCCCATGATTTTCATCTCAGAGGAACACAGGAGATGAAAAAACTGGGTTAAGAGATGTGTTATGACAACTTAGCATGACAGCACCTTCTCTTCTTAGGCTGAGGTCAGGAAGTTGGGTTCCTACCTACCAGGACCTCAGAAGGGCAAGACAATAGCCCAAGTTCTGAACAGAGGGTCACACGAGGGACTTTTTCTATAGAAAAGCGACAGTCAACTTGGGCCTTAACTCAGCCAACTACGTATACAAGCAGGGAAAAATCCGAAGCCACACAGACCCAGTGGTCATCCCAGAAAATGAGCCAGAGCAGTAACCTGAGACGCAGAGAAACGTGAGAGCATTCGGTGCCCAGGCGAACAGCTCCGGTGGCCCCAGCAACCTCCGAACTATGGCTGTGCAGCCGCGCTCAGCAACAGAGCTCACCAGGCCAGCCTTGACCCAATATGGACAGGTATGTGTTCTGCATGGTCCAAGTAATAGATAAGCTCTTCAGAAGAACTCTACAAACAAATGAAGTGGAGGTTTGAGATAACGACTTAAGCAATTTAGGCCATTCATCATACAGTTACTACACTCATATTTTGAACTTCACTCTTACATAATTAATTCAGCACAAAGGGTAACAAGCATATGTACTTGCTTCAGTTCAAAAGATGATAGTTTCCACAGCTACTGGTCTGCAGCTGTTCTTAAAGGTAGCAGCTGTGGCATTCCACTGTGGGAAAGAAACTGTCACACAACTCAACACCTCTTTCTCAGCACAACAGAAAGTGGGCATGTGTGTGACAAACACAAGGTGTAAAAAAAAAAAAAAAGATGATAGTATAGGTATTTATACTACAGTTTATATCATTTTTAAGTACCTTCTGGTGTGTGCACAGGATAATGATTACTTTTAAGATGTCTAGTCTTGTGTGGTTAGATTCTTTTTTTCTTTGTTGAGATACTTAAATTCAACATTTTATAAATTATCTTGGAAGCACTTTGTATTTGGGACACAGAGACTTGTAATCCTCCAAGCAATTCTCTCAATGTGTCAGATCTGACTTTCCCCGTGGGTGGGTTCTTACAAGTTCACAGAGTAACTAAGGAGAATTGTGCAGCGCTGAAAGCAATTAAAAGCAGATGCACAACTTTTTCTGTAGAGTCATGGTAGTATTTCACTCAAGATACTTTTCTTTTACTCCCAGGCTTCACATACTGAAGAATGTTGCCCTCAAACTGACCAGAAGACCACCTTCCCAGCCTTTCCTACAATTTGCTGAGAATTCAATGGTGTTTGCACCCTCGTGGGAGGACCTTCTAGATGTTCTCTTAGAAGTCAAAGATAAGATCATTAATGGGCCTGAAGTTACCTTAAATTTAAAAAGGGAAAATGGCAGAAAAGCAAAAAGGAATGGTCCTGTTTTTGTAAAAAGACAAAATGGGGATTGTATGTGGAAATTAATATGGATCTTCACTATGGATAAGGAGGAAGTACAAGGCATTAATTGGGAAGGACAGATTTCAAACTGCTGATAGCGATTACCTCCAGGGTGGGGGTGAAGTAGGTCTTCAGGGAGAACGACTTCATAGACATGTATGTATGGGACACACAGGAACAAGTATGTACGTGCATTTACATGTTATACATACATACATATGCTTTTAAACTGGTGATAGTATAGGTGAGTTTTACTTTACTTTTTGCATTTCTCAGTTTTTTCAAAAGATTTTGTTTAAAAGTAGGCCAGCAGATGAAATTTCTGAACACATAGTTTCATTTGGTTCTCAACAAAACCTGGCTCTCTCTACCCTCACCTTTTTCCCTCGCCACACCCCTACTGTTTAAAATGCTGAATGGGCTTTTATTGGTATCATACTCTGGCTTAGGTGAGGTACGCTCGGACACTCAGGGATATCAACTGCTAAAATCCTAAACTCCTGGGACTTCCCTGGGGGTTCTGTGGCACCAGTTCAATCCCTGTTCGAGGAAACAGATTTCCCATGCTGCAACTAAGGCCCAGTGCAGCCAAATAAACTTAAAAAGAGAAAAAAATCCTAAAATACTGAAATTTCCATGTTTTAAGTTGTAAATCTTCCAACATCGAAATATTCTTATTTTTCCATCTATTATTTCTCATTGAGCACTGTGGCTTTCTAATTATTGGATGAGGGGAGAATAAGATACTTGATAAAATCAAATTAATCCTCTGAATTTATGCTGAAGTGGAAATCTTCATGTCCCCAGAATGTCAGGGTGCTACTTGTTTCCCATACATTTAGCAGGGGACCTGCCACAGCATTCCAGGTGCCTATATAATACTGTTCCTTACAGCATCAGACTTTACTTTCACCATCAGACACATCCACAGCTAAGCATCATTTCTGCTTTGGCCCAGATGATCCATTCTTTCTGGAGCTATTAGTCAGCTGCCCTTCGCTCTTCCAGTGGCATATTGGACACCTTCTGACCTGGGAGCTCATCTTCTGGTGTCATATCTTTTTGCCTTTTCATATTATTCACAGAGTTCTCGAGGCAAGAATACTGGAGTGGGTTGCCATTTCCTCCTCCAGTGCACCACGTTTTGTCAGAACTCTTCACTATGACCTCTCCATCTTGGGTGGACAGGCACAGCATGGCTCACAGCTTCATTGAGTTATGCAAGACCTTTGCCATAACAAGGCTGTGGTCCATGAAGGGGAACATAGAGAAAAATATGCACAGGAACCTGGAATGTTAGGCCCATAAATCAAGGTATATTGGAAGTGGTCAAACAGGAGATGGCAAGAGTCAACATCGACATATTAGGAATCTATAAATTATTTGCTCATTATCCTAATTATTCACAATTAGAGAATAATTAGGATATGAGCAAATAGTCAGACAGTATGTATTTCAGATTTCAGAAACATGCACACAGCCCATGAGGAAGTTGAAATGCCAAGGGCTAAACTCCAAAGGAACTTGGAGCGTTGGACAGCATGAGAGATGAAATTGGTAGACAAGCTATTCCTAAAGAAAGCAGTGTAGACCATGGCTGTGCTGAAAAGAGAGGGTGTTCTCCAGGCCAAATTATGCCATGGAATACACATTTAAAATGTGTTAGTTGCTCCTATACCTTTGCTTTCTTCCCCTCTTGTTTTTATTCCTCCTTTCCCTCCACCCTGCCCTATGCCACATGCTTTTTTGATTCCATTGTTTTCTTTCATACTTTTTATCTTAATTGTTCTCATTTTTTTATCATCTGTCATTTCCCCAATCTTATCCTTTCAATCTGATTCATCTCATTTTTAGAATTGTTTTAAAATAAAGAATTTCTTTGTATTCCAAAAAAAAAGGAATCTGTAAATTAAAATGGACAGGAATGGGTGAACTGAATTTAGATGACCATTATATGTACTACTAAAAGAAATCTAGTAGCCCTCATAGTCAACAAAACAGTCTGAAATGTAGTACTTGGGTGCACTCTCATAAACAACAGAATGATCTTGGTTCATTTCCAAGGCAAACGATTCAATACCACAATAATCCAAGTCTATGCCCCATCCAATGATGCCAAAGCTGAAGTTGACCAGTTCTATGAAGACCTACAACACCTTCTAGAACTAACATCAAGAAAAGATGTTCTTTTCATCATAGGGAATGCAAAAGTAGAACGCTAGAATAACAGGGAAGTATGGTCCTGGAGTCTGGTCCCATCACTTCATGGGAAATAGATGTGGAAACAGTGGAAACAGTGTCAGACTTTATTTTTCTAGGCTCCAAAATCACTGCAGATGGTGATTGCAGCCATGAAATTAAAAGATGCTTACTCCTTGGAAGGAAAATTATGACCATCCTAGACAACATATTAAAAAGCAGAGACATTACTTTGCCAAAAAAGGTCCGTCTAGTCAAGGCTATGGTTTTTCCTGTGGTCATGTATGGGTGTGAGGGTTGGACTGTGAAGAAAGCTGAGTGCCGAAGAATTGATGCTTTTGAACTGTGGTGCTGGAGAAGACTCTTGAGAGTCCCTTGAACTGCAAGATCCAACCAGTCCATCCTAAAGGAGATCAGTCCTGGGTGTTCATTGGAAGGACTGATGCTGAAGCTGAAATTCCAGTACTTTGGCCACCTCATGCAAAGAGTTGATTCATTGGAAAAGCCCCTGATGCTGGGAGGGATTGGGAACAGGAGGAGAAGGGGACGACAGAGGATGAGATAGCTGGATGGCATCACCGACTTGATGCACATGAGTTTGGCTGAACTCTGGGAGTTGGTTGACGGACAGGGAGGCCTGGTGTGTTGCGATTCATGGGGTCGCAAAGAGTTGGACACAACTGAGTGACTGAATTGAACTGAACTGATGGTCCTGGAGTACAAAACGAAGCAGGGTAAATGCTTAACAGTTTTGTCAAGAGAATACACTGGTTGTAGCAAACACCTTTTTCCCACAACCCAAGAGACAACTCTACACATGGATATAACCAGATGGTTAATACCAAAATCAGATTGATTATATTCTTTGCAGCTGAAGGTGGAGAAGCTCTATACAATTAGCAAAAACAAGACCAAGAGCTGACTGTGGCTCAGATCATGAGCTCCTTATTACAAAATTCAGACTCAAATTGAAGAAAGTAGGGAAAACCACTAGACCATTCAGGTATGATCTAAATCAAATCCTTAATGATTATACAGGGAAAGTGACAAATAGATTCAAGGATTAGATCTGATAGACAGAGTGCCTAAAGAACTATGTATGGAGGTTCATAGCACTGTTGAGGAGGCAGTGACCAAAACCATCCCAAAGAAAAAGAAATGAAAAGGGCAAAGTGATAGTCTGAGGAGGCCTTACAAATAGCTGAAAAAAGAAGAGAAGAGAAAGGAAAGGGAGGAAAGGGAAAGATATACCCAACTGAATGCAGAGTTCCAGAGAATAGCAAGAGGAGACAGGAAGGCCTTCTTAAATAATGCAAAGAAGTAATGGAAAACAACAGAATGGGAGACTACAGATCTCTTTAAGAAAACTGGGTATCAAGGGAAGATTTCAAGTGAGGATGGGCACAATAAAGGACAGAATCAGCAAGAACCTAACAGAAACAGAAGAGATCAAGAAGAGATGACAAGAATACACAGCACCATACAAAAGAGGCCTTAATGACCTGAATAACAATGATGATGTGGTCACTTACCTAGAGTCGGACACCCTGGAGTATGCAGTCAAATGGGCTTTAGGAACCACTGTCATTAATATGAGCAAAGTTAGCGGACGTGATGGAATTCCAACTGAGATATTTAAAATCCTAAAAGATGATGCTGTGAAAGTGCTGCACTCAATATGTCAGCAAATTTGGAAAATGCAGCAGTGGCCACAGGACTGGAAAAGATCAGTTTTCATCCCAAAGAAGGGCAATGCCAAAGAATGTTTAAGTTACTATACAGTTAGGCTCATTTCACATGCTAGAAAGGTCATGCTCAAAAATCCTTCAAGCTAGGCTTCAAAAGTATGTAAACCGAGAACTTCCAGATGTACAAGCTAGGTTTATAAAAGGCAGAGGAACCAGAGATCAAATTGCCAACATTTGCTGGATCATGAAGAAAGAGAATTCCTGAAAAACAGCTACTTCTGCTTCACTGACTACACTAAAGCCTCTGACTATGTTCCAATTTGACTGTGTGGATCACAACAAACTGTGGAAAATTCTTAAAGACATGGGAATACCAGACCACCTTACCTGCCTCCTGAGAAACTTGTACGCAGGTCAAGAAGCAACAGTTAGAACCGGACATGGTTCAAAATTGGGGAAGGAGTACATCAAGGCTGTCATCCTTCCCTACTTCATCAGGTTTTCATGAGGACTGAGATAAAACACATGTACCTAAATACTAGCAAGCATTCAAGAAATAGTAGTTCCTCCTTTTTGTAGATACTTAACCATTATCCAGGCTTTCCTGGTGGCTCAGTGGTGAAGAATCTGCCCTAATGCAGGAGACATGGGTTCAATCCCCAGTTTGGGAAGATCCCTTGGAGAAGGAAATGTCAACCCACTCCAGTATTCTTGCCTGGGAAATCCCATGGACCGAGGAGCCTAGTGGGCTACAGTCCATGGAGTCGCAAGAGTAGACACAACTTAGTGACTAAACAACAAAAACTGTTATCTAGAGATGGAACCATCTGGCATGACAATGTACTTATGGAAATCCAAACAACTCATTTGAGAATATTTTGTCCACCTAGAATGCCTTTTGCCTTATTTCTGCCTATCAAACAGAACCTCAAGGTCAAACTGAACCATTGCCTTTGTCTGAAAGCTTTTAGCCTCTACTCCCATTCCAGCCAAAAGTGAGTTGTTCACCCTCGGTGAGCACAGTGTCTCCCCTCTTACAATATGACTTACATTGGTGAGTTTACAATTATTTCTAACTGTGATGTTGCCCTTCCTAGGCTATTCCCTGACAGCTCAGTTGGTAAAGAATCTGCCTGCAATGCAGGAGACCTTGGTTTGATTCCTGGGTCAGGAAGATCCTCTGGAAAAGGGATAGGCTTCCCACTCCAGTATTCTTGGGCTTCCCTTGTGGCTCAGCTGGTAAAGAATCCGCCTGCAATGCAGGAGGTCTGGATTCAATCCCTGGGTTAGGAAGATTCCCCTGGAGAAGGCGAAGGCTACTACCCACTCCAGTATTCTGGCCTGGAGAATTCCTGGACTGGATAGTCCATGGGGTTGCAAAGAGTCAGACATGACTGAGCCACTTTCAGGCTATCAACTCCCTGAAGAACAAATAATTTCTAGCTCATGAGTGCATCCCTCAAAATGCAATGTTTGTAGAGTTTTCCAGGTAATAGATGTTTAGGAAATTTTTAAAAAACTAAATTATTAAGAAACTTGACCCTATTTTCCCACAGGAAGAATGATACAGTAGGTGATTACATACCTGGTCAAGAAACTGACTTGAAATAAATTACAGATAGAATTAAGGATAGAAGCAAAGATTCAATAACTCTGAAAATAACTACACATTAATAAAATAAAATATCAAAAAATAACTATACAAACAGTAAAAATGGACCTTAGGTTCTATAAAATGTACATTAAAATGGGAGCTGGTATATATAGTACATTGATCACAAAGGCCTCAGCATAGCACAGACATATCCATAACCTAAAAATAAAACTGCCCTTTCATACACTTTTTCTAACTTGTAAAACCAGCGATAACAAATACAAAACTTTCTTACAACTAGAATGATTTGGATGAGCAAGTTTCCTCAAAATGATGGCTTCCTTCCCCCCCACTACCTCATACTACTCATACCTTATAACTACCCTCATAGCCGCAGAGCCATTCAAGACCATTCCTCCGCCTCCATCTTGCCCTCTGGCCCTTCCCTTCCCAGCACAGAAAATTCTCAGTCATCACTTCAATATGGTGCTGGCTGGGATCATTGGCTATGTTTGCCCGCTTTATATGGAGTGACTCTCTCTCCACCACAGGTTCTGCTCTCAACCATGACACCTACCCATAAGGCTAATCTCAGACACTAGTGCTTACTGACCACTTACTATGTGCCAGGCACCATGGTGAGTCCTTCAGAGACACGAACCAGCCCCAGCCTTGCAGATGGCGGCTGGGAGCATACAAAGGGTGGTGGGCCAAGGACATGGGGGCCGGGGTAGGCAAGGGAGTCTTTGCAGAAGGAGGTTTCAAGGACAAGTCAGACAAAGAAGAGAGTGAAGGAACCACGTGTTCCTGGGGCATCGGGCTGTGGAAAAACAGGCCATGTGTGAGGCATTGCAATTCCTTTTTTTTTTTTTAATTTTTATTGGAGTATAGTTGATTTATACAATTGTATTAGTTTCAGGTGTAAGTAAAGTGAGTCGGTTCTACATATATATATCTCCTCTCTGTTTTTAAGATTCTTTCCCCATATAGGCCATTATAGAGTACTGAGTAGAGCTCCCTGTGCTATATAGTATATATATACTATATATAGTATTCCCAGCAAGTCTTCTGATAATAAATCAGCCAGCTCTGCCATGACACTCCTGGGAGACTGGGCAGCTAAGAATATTAGAACAACCAGAGTCAATCAAGGTCACTTGGGCATTCTCTCCAGAAAGCACAATTACATCGACTTATCTGAAGCCGTTACCCAGTCTAGCCTTAACCTGTGAATTCTCAGGCATCCTAACATTTTAGCAGTATTCTCTTAATACAACCTATCATATTCCGATGACTGCTGTTCCACCCTTCCCCCCAGCCCTCCCCCCTCCCCCAGCTCTGCAGGGAGCCAAGCTAGCATTCCATTCTCAGGGACAGCAGGGGGCCAAGCTTCAGACTAGGGTTCTCAAATTTTCACTTGTAGACGCACAACATGGGGATGGTGTCCAAATGCAGGTCAGGTTCAGCCCAAAGCTATGGCCATCCCTAGACTACATTTCTAACAGGGTTTCACACGCTGCTGTTCTGAGGACCACACTTTGAGTAGCAAGACTCCTGCTGAGCGGAGTCGGCAAGTCACACTGACTGACACCCGTCTCCCCCACACATCAGCTGAGTAACCCACTCTGAGCTCCAGGTTTCTCATCTTAAAACACGAAGTAACTAGAAAGTATAGGTTAGAAGGTGCCAGGCACCTGGCACCCGGTCAGCCTTCGAGAAAGAGTGGCTCTCACAGGTAGACCGAGTACCTTTTGGGATGTCCGCCACTGCCTCAGTGACTTTTCCTTCCACTTCCTTCTACCCATTCTTGATTCTACTCTTTCTGGCCTACTCCTTGGCCACGTCCTATTATTCCCTCTTTCACTAATATTTCTACCTGCTTTCAAAAATGTCATTTTTCATGTCTTCACAAATGAATTGCCCCTGTGACCCTCAGCCACCACCTTCTTTGTTCCGGGTGCAACTAGAAATTTGCAAGATGCTCTACCTGCCTTTGCCTCGTCCACATCCCACCCCACCACAGTCTCCACTTCCACCACTGATCTCCAAATAGAAATCCCATGGCCTGTGACATCCTTTATTTCTTGATGTTGTTGAACTGTTACATCCTTTACTTCCTGATATTGGTGACCCATCACTGCAGTGACTTAGGGAGAGGCAAGTAAAAGGCGGGATCTGACCACTGAAATGCAGTTACAGCACATCCCTTTACAGTTTGGAGTCTCTTCCGCTGGGAGTTTGGCCAGTGTTCCCACAATGTCATCATGTCAGGGATTTTATGAACAGTTTTAACCCCAAGGACTGGCTGAATTCCTGAACAAATGGCAAGGGATGAGCCTGCACTCTACACTTGGAAGGGCACTGTTTGCCGGAGGTTTTTGACGTCCTGTGGGACTCCAAAACACCCCTCCTCTAACACCCAAACCCATGTAGCAGGTGAAGCATGCCCGGGCGACTGGAGTCACTCTAAGGAAAAGTCTCGATCCCGCCCGCCCTGCCGCACCTCTCAGAGAGAAGGTTGGTTCTTCTTTCTGTTCAAGGAGTTCTCCACATGGTCTGGTGGAGGAAGACTTCCCAGTCCCACTCTGAATGGGGGAGGGCAAGATGTAACAGCAAAACCATCAACAGTCACTACACCACCCTTTGTGCGCGTGCACCCCCCTACAGGCCTCATCAAGCAAGGTGGCTAGTCGAGCCTGGGATTTAGGAGCTCCAGGATCCCACACCCAAATACATCATCAAGTCAGTCCGTTGCTTAACAGGTGCTAAGAGCACAGAGTAGGGGTGGGAGTGAAGGGTTAAGAGGGAGCGTGGGAGAAAACGAGATGCTGAAAGTACAAAAGCAAATGAAGCTGCTCAGTGGTCAACAGGGGTCACTATCCTTTAGCTGAATAACCTCTCCCATTCCTAAGGCCCAGCCTGTCACCTTTGTCCACCAGGTTTTTTTTTTCCCTTAGTGAAAATTAAGGACCATCAACTAAACTAATTTGATGGGTGATACACATTGTCCTGTAAGGAGATCTCTTCAAGGAATCTGCTCATTGTTTATGTGTTCCAGGAAACATCTCCTTCTAATCTCCAACTAAATAAACAATTTCCAGGCTCACTTGTAGACAATTCATTTGCTCACTAAGGACTCTGCCATTACCTGAACTCTCTTCTGATTGCTCTCATAAGCCATCTCTTTGTAATCATTTCACAGCATACAAGAAGTCTTAAGAAAGCTGCCCACTGTCTGGGGACTGGGTCACCATGATGACTGAAGAGGCTGGTGAGAAACCTTGATTAGGATCTTGGTCTGAAGAACAGGGAGCAATGTGAGAGTCAGTAAGGGATGAGACAGGGCAGGGGCTTCAAAGTCAGGTGGGCACAGTGAGGGCTGCTAGGTGTGCTTCAGACTCCAGAAGAGAGATCTGTCTCACTAACCCCTGCGAGATCTGCCAGGGCAGATGGGTGCTCAGTGCAGCCCCTCTGAAGCTCAGAAAGGGAAGCACGACTCAAAAATGAGGCAACTCACTCGAACCTGCTGTGCGATGTTTTCTTGATATTTTTAACATTGATGCTAAACCTCCAGGAAGTAGGAAGAGATGAATGAGTCACTCAGCTGATCAATGAGCAAATCTGAGGCAGGAGAGCATATAAGGTGGGCTTAAGGGATAGAGAATGAATCAGATTCCATAATTAACTTTCAAAAATTCATGTTGTTTTTGAAAAACACTGTTTTATTTTTTACCAATGTTTTGCAATCATTATTACTTAATGCCTACCAAACTTTCTTATTCAGGAAAACTCTCCAGAGAAAAAAGATTAAGAAAATAAGGATTAAGGCTATAAATGGGTCTACAGAAATCTGTAATTTTTTTAGCTCATTCAAAGGCTTCTGCATTGGAGGCTATGACATGATTTGTTGCATGAAATCAGTTCACTAAATATGATCCTCATCTTTTAACATTTTATTGCTAATGATTTTCTCTAAATTTATAATATTGTATAATTCCATGCCCAATAAACCATTCTTTAAGTTCTGTGGAGATATGCAGTTTTCCACATTATGAATTCCTAGTAAATTAAACACACACACACACACACACACACACACACATTCTCACATTTACTATATCCTGTGAAAATACTAAGGAGAGAAGCCTGAGGAAAGGCCGAGCTCTCCATCTGGTTAAACACTGGTTCAATGTGTGGAACAAAAATCCTTGTAGATGACTTCAACTAGGTTTTCAAAAACTCAATTCAGCATTACATAATATTTGTGATTTGTCAAGTAGAATTCTCCAGAGGAAACAAAGCCAAGAAATAATAAGAAAAAAAGAGGAAAGAAAGAAAAAATGTAATAGAAAATAAGAAAAAATAATAAATAAGCCCCATGTTTCATCCGGGAGGGCTTGAAGGCAGAGTCCTCCAGACTTAAATTAGGAGGGCAGGAACAGAGACAGCTGATTCTCACCATCCACGGTAGTTACAGTCTATAAAGTCACTGCGAACGCTGAATTAATAAATACTGAACCGCTGCTCCTAGGGGGAAGCTAGGGTTAGGTTCCTGCAAGCCTCTAGTCACAACATTTTTGTCAACCAACCTATATTATAACCTTGTTTTACCCATGTTTCTGCTGAAAGATATCTTGTTTAATACGTTGATTGATTGATTAATATTGAACACATGGCCAAGAACACTGGAACCCACGACTGAAGGAAGCTTATCTAACACATGTATGTTCTTCCTGATGCAGCACAGCTTCTGTGCACTTAGGAATACCAGATAGCACTTCCACACGGTGCTTAGGGGCTCCTTAAACAGTGCAATCACCAACGAGAAGCACCAAAATGTGGAAATATCACACTATACAAACTGTGAGACGAGGACACTTGTTTAGAGACTAGAGCAGAAACAAGAAGGCAGAGAGCTCCCTTGTTCAGCCTCTCCACCGGGGACGTGCATATTGGATGATCCAAACTGTTCACTGCTCTGCCCATGTCCCAGAATGACCATAAAAGCACTGCAAGTATTGATTTTGGGGTTATAAATTAATTTTAGGGCATAGGCAAATACAGAATGCACAAGGAGTGAGGGATGATATTGCTATGTGGCAAGCTACTCAAAGGCACAAGACCCCTCTGAGGCCCCCTGCCACCCCACCATGCTAGGGTGCTGTACCCAAATTCCCTGAGCAGCCCAGTCAAGGCAGAGTTCACACTGAACTCTCTGAAAGGCCCTGAGAGAGGAGCAGTTCTAACACCAGTTTTAGAGGAGGTACTCCTACCTGTCCCCCAGAAAAGAAGGGGAAGTAGAGAGACTTCCATGTCTACACACTTCAATCAAGGATGATGTGAATGATCTCAGAAGGGCTTGCAGTTTAAACTTCAGCCCATTTCCCCTGCGGGATATTTAATCTTGAGATAAGTGCCTCTTTATCAAGCATTCTGCCTTTTCAAATTAAATTCTGGAAGAACACCCAAAGAGCTATTCTCCTCATACTTTCAGAGCATGAACAAACAAGGGATGACCAGATGGAAGGGATCCCCAAAAGAGAAGGCACCACTTAGAAGGGCCACTTAAATCAAATCATCAGATTTTCAAGACGCCTATGATTCTGAAGAGAAAGGACAATGATATTTTCCAAGGGGGAGTTTTTAAAAGTTCAAAGGTGACTGACAACTTAAAAAAAAAACCCATAAGATTTAGGATAAATAAAAATATGGTTAAAAAGACACTGGATGAAGCTCAGAAATTGTCGTATTAAAGACATTAATGAATTAGTTACTATGGTTGAACAAAATAATTCAGCTCTGAGCTTTCCGGCAATACATAAGAAAGAAAATATTTTGATACACAAATTTTCATCAGTAGATAAAAGCAAACACAACAGACCATCTCAAATAGAAGAATATGTTTTGTCAAATAGAAGAATATGTTTTGTCGGTATTGGAGGCCAGTGGGCACTTATTGCCCCATAAAATCACCGTTATTTATCATGTCTTGTTTCCGGGTCAGCTGATGTTCTATATGGCATCACCCTACTCAGTCCACAAGAGTACCACGAGTTATTGCTATTTGGGTGAGTCAATTGCCACAGGTGGAGGGCCAGAGACACCCTCATGAGACATCTCCTGAAAACACTATCAGCTGGTCACTAACAATACAAAAAAAGCACCAGTGGACAAAAATCTGTGAAACTTGAAGATCTAATGACCCGCGCAAGCAAACGAGAGAGGCCTCTTTCAAATGCCAAAGATGCATTTCAATGTCAAAAGAATGTCCCTGGTAACAAACCACAGTAAGGTGAAGGTCTGATGCGATTTCCTATTACATAGTCGCTCCTGGGAGCCGATTTTGGACAAAATGGCTTATGGTTCACCTGGGTGAGTTGTTTTTACCTACTGAACAAAAATGATCTATTGTTGTATAATACTATCAACAGTGATAACATAATCATACCCTGAAATGATGATTTTAAGGGCCTTGACTCTTTTTCCAAATAGTTGTAGGTTTGATATCTTTAAACAGTAATAACTACCCACAGGACATCATGATAAACCTGGTCATGTTCTCCCAGGTTTGACTATATCTAATTTCCTGGCACTTGGCACCCTACTTCCCAAAATGTCCCCCAAGTCCCCTCTTACGATACTTTTAGCAGACCCCCACCCATCCCCCATTCCCCAGTGTGCTAGGGTAAATCAGGCTTCGTGGTCAAGGTAGTCACACCTGATTCAGACCAGATGTGACTGGTAAGTGCTCATTTCCACTCTAAAAACTGTCCCCACTATAAAACAGACAAACAAGTGTTAATGACAATGTAGACACATTGGAACCCTCGTACACTGCTGATGACAATGAACTGTGTACAGCTGCTTTGCAGAACACTATGGTAGCTCCTCAAAAAGTTAAATATAGAATGACGACATGGCCCGGCAATTCCACTTCCAGGGACGTACTCAAGGGAAACTAAAACACATGTCATTATATAAGTTTGCATGTGAATGTTAATATCATCATTACTCATAGCAGCCAAAAACTGCAAGCATCCTAATGTCCATAAATAATACATGTTACATCCATACAATGAAACACTTGTCAGCAATAAAAAGAAATGAAGTTCTTAAAGTACATAAAAGGTTTAAGAGTCACATCTATGACCTTGACTCCAAGACCAGCCAATAAAGGACAAAAGTCTTCCTGTGTTTAGTCAAGATTCATTTCAGTAGAAAATACTCTTATCCTAGTAAAATTTCAAGCCTTTAAAGAGAAGCCTCAAGAGTCTCATTTTACCGTAACACTGGCTGCTTTTGGTCCCCATAGATGGAGTAGCTGAAATCTGTAGGAATGAACCTCTAAAGGCTGGAAATGTGACATATTTGGGAACAATTCTTAAACTGATTAACTAGTCATAATCTAGTTTTGTGAATTTATTGCCCTGATGCTATAAAACCTGGACCTTGTGGCATATCTGTCCCTAAATATGTGTTCTTTTCTCCCCTTCAATATTGCTGCAAACAGGGGTATCTATGTAGCATATGTCTGACTTTTTTTTTAATGTTTCATATACAAACTACCATAATTACATGTGTTTCCTCATTGTAAATAAGCTTGTCTTTCTATCCAGATTTTTTGTGTGTATGTTCAGTTCAGTTGCTCAGTTGTGTCCAACTCTTCGCAACCCCATGAACCACAGCACGCCAGGCCTCCCTGTCCATCACCAATTCCCAGAGTTTACCCAAACTCATGTCCATTGAGTCAGTGATGCTATCCAACCGTTTCATCCTCTGTCTTCCCCTTCTCCTCCTGCCCTCAATCTTTCCCAGCATCAGGGTCTTTTCCAATGAGTCGGTTCTTCCCATCAGGGGCCAAAGTATTGGATTTCAGCTTCAGCATCAGTCCTTCCAATGAATATTCAGGACTGATTTCCTTTAGGATGGACTGGTTGGATCTCCTTGCAGTCCAAGACTCTCAAGAGTCTTCTCCAACACCACAGTTCAAAAGCATCAATTCTTCAGTGCTCAGCTTTCTTTATAGTCCAACTCTCACATTCATACATGACTACTGGAAAAACCATAGGCTTAACTAGACAGACCTTTGATGACAAAGTAATGTCTCTGCTTTTTAATATGCTGTCTAGGTTGGTCATAACTTTCCTTCCAAGGAGTAAGCGTCTTTTAATTTCATGGCTGCAGTCACCATCTGCAGTGATTTTGGAGCCCCCAAAAATAAAGTCAGCCACTGTTTCCACCATTTCCCC
>NW_011494824.1:2729296-2746911 GCF_000754665.1 Bison bison bison | reverse complement strand
TCTCTGCAATCTTGATTCCAGCTTGTGCTTCATCCAGTCCAGCATTTCTCATGATGTACTCTGCATAGAAGTTAAATAAGCAGGGTGACAATATACAGCCTTGACGTACTCCTTTTCCTATTTGGAACCAGTCTTTTGTTCCATGTCCAGTTCTAACTGTTGCTTCCTGACCTGCATACAGGTTTCTCAAGAGGCAGGTCAGGTGGTCTGGTATTCCCATCTCTTTCAGAATTTCCTACAGTTTATTGTGAGCTACACAGTCAAAGGCTTTGGCGTAGTCAATAAAGCAGAAATAGATGTATTTGTGTATATGTGTGTTCTATCAATTAACTACTTTTGTAGTTTTAATCCTATATTGTTTTCTTCTACTTTGTGTAAAAGGGTAATAAATTTAAAAGCTGACCCCTCAAAAGGAATGAAGTTCTGATATGTGCTATAACATGAATGAACCTTGAAAACATTATGCCAAATGAAAGAAGTCAGACACACAGGCTGTATACTAGACACCTTTAGCAATGACATAAATTGGTGAAACCCCCTCAACTTTTAGTGCTTCCCTTGTAGCTTAGTTGGTAAAGAGTCTGCCTGCAATGCAGGAGGCCTGGGTTCGACCCCTGGGTCAAGAAGATCCCCTGGAGAAGGAAATGGCAACCCACTCCAGTATTCTTGCCTGGAGAATCCCATGGACAGAGGAGCCTGGCAGGCTATAGTCCATGGGGTTGCAAAAGTCGGGACACGACTTAGCACCTAAATCACCACCACCACTTCAACTTTTAAATAAGGCATGTGAATATACTATATTTCCAAATCATCCTATTCCAATGGGTGGGGAAGGGAAGCAGGATGGTGGGTTCCTGTCATTTATTCTTTTAGCATCAGTTCAATTCAGATCAGTCGCTCAGTCGTGTCTGATTCTTTGCGACCCCGTGAATCGCAGCACGCCAGGCCTCCCTGTCCATCACCAACTTCCAGAGTTCACTGAAACTCACGTCCATCGAGTCAGTGATGCCATCCAGCCATCTCATCCTCTGCTGTCCCCTTCTCCTCCTGACCCCAATCCCTCCCAGCATCAGAGTCTTTTCCAATGAGTCAACTCTTCGCATGAGGTGGCCAAAGTACTGGATTTCAGCTTTAGCATCATTCCTTCCAAAGAAATCCCAGGGCTGATCTCCTTCAGAATGGACTGGTTGGATCTCCCCTCAGTCCAAGGGACTGTCAAGAGTCTTCTCCAACACCACAGTTCAAAAGCATCAATTCTTCGGTGCTCAGCCTTCTTCACAGTCCAACTCTCACATCCATACATGACCACAGGAAAAACCATAGCCTTGACTAGACGAACCTTTGTTGGCAAAGTAATGAATATGCTATCTAACAGAACAAATCGAATTCTTCTATTCTTTTAGCACAGAAGAATCCAATTTGTTCTGTTAGAAACTATTTACCAGAGTCTATAAGAGCATTTCAGACACAAAGTATAGAGCATAAAGTTCTGGGTACTAAAGAGTAAAAGCTTTTATTCACTTAAGCATGATCTAAGAAACAAAGGTTCTTACTTACTTAAATATATTCCAAGAAAGCACACTGTAACATTAGAATACATGAGTTAACCCACTGCAAGATCAGCATTTGAATAAAATTTCATTTTGATCTTAACTCACTAAAAACATTTCCTATTTCTGATCAAAAAAGTGTTCTGCTCTCACCTGTCACTGAGTCTTAGCCCCTTTTTTTTACTTCTCACTAATCATGCCAAAATTCTCCCTGATGGCGTGTGTGTAATCCACTAATCATTTCGCTTTGTTTGCTCCATCTTGCTTCTCTTTTGGTGAAAGTTTACAGCACACATCTCAGAGTCAATTTGGTCAACTTCCATGAAGTGACAACCATGCCCGTTCCAATCAATCTCCAGGAGAGCCTTTAAAAATTATCGCTGTATCAGAAAAAAAGTTAAGTCTCCTGTTAAGGATATTATATCACATGCCAAGTGAAAAGAAAAGTTGACCAGTACTAATTCTTATGAACTCAGTTGAAAGGGTCTCAGTGGATGGAGCAGGCACCCACTTCTAAATAGAGAGGGGCCTCCAGTCTTTTGGTTTGCAAAATGGATTTGGGGAGAGAAATCATTTGTCTCCAAGTCTATCTGGCCTCCCCTGGAGGATGTGCCATGATGGGTTGCTGACACCAGTATGTTCCAACAAGTGAAGACAGAATGAGAAAGCCAGAGGGCACAACTACTTCTCGACATGGAATAAGAATGGTCATACGAGGAGCCAAATTAAATATAAGCTACAGAATGTATTTTGCACATACATACTGCACTGTTGTTCAGTCACTAAGTCATGTCTGACTCTGGGACCCCACGGACTGCAGCATGCCAGCCTTCCCTGTCCTTCACTATCTCTTGGAGTTTACTCAAACTCATGTGCATCGAGTCGGTGATGCTATCCAACCATCTCATCCTCTGCTGTGCTCTTCTCCTTTTGCCTTCAATCTTTCTCAGCATCAGGGTCTTTTCCAATGAGTCGGCTCTTCACATCACGTGGTCAAAGTATTGCAGCTTCAGCTTCATCATCAGTCCTTCCAGTGAATATTCAGGGTTGATTTCCTTTAGGATTGACTGGTTTGATCTCCTTGCCATCTAAGGGACTCTCAAGAGTCTTCTCCAGCACCACATTCGAAAGCATCAATTCTTTGGCACTCAGCCTTCTTTATGGTCCAACTTGCACATTCATACATGACAAATAAACAAACCATAGCTTTGACAATATGGATCTTTGTTGGCAGAGAGTCTCTACTTTTGAATGCACTGTCAAGGTTTCTCATAGCTTTCCTTCCAAGGAACAAGCATCTTTTAATTTCATGGCTGCAGTCATTGTCCACAGTTGATTTGATTTTGGAGCCCAAGAAAATAAAATTTGACACTGCCTCCACTTTTTCCCCTTCTATTTGCCATAAAGTGATGGGACTGGATGCCATGATCACAGTTTTTTTAATGTTGAGTTTTAAGCCTAAAGACACACAATGTCCCCAAGCGATAAAAAAGTATAAAGTATGAAAATCTATTTTTGTGTAAGGGGTATGTAATCAATCCTGTTACTTTCTGCTCCTCCATAATCATGTGTTTTGAAAATGAACACCAACATGATGCCTCCAGCAGGGATTAGTTCTGTAATATTTCAGTAGGGGTAAAAAAGGAGGACACTTGTTTTCCTCTCTCAGTTTTATTTTTGCAAAATAACACTAACTGTGCTTAATAGCCACACAGAGAGATTGTGGACAAGCTAGTAAATGACCATTTTACTAACACAGAGCATATTAAAAAACATACAGAGGCTCCTCTGTCTCCCTTTTTCTCTGTGTGCACTTTTTTTTGTCTATCCCCCTATTTCTCTTCATTTTCTGTTGTTCTTGCTTTTTTTTTTTTTTCTCAACAGATGTTTTCACTAGCCCTCCCCTGATTTCCACTGGCAGGACTTCTCTATCTTAACTGGCCACAATACAGACATGAAGGATATCGTTACTATGTTCACTGCATAAAGTGAAAAAGATATGCATTTCCTGCTACTCTTTTTAAGGCACAGTATTCGCATTTTTTTAAAAGTTTTTCAGGTACAAAAATTGTAGCCCAACTTATTTTATCCTAAGCAAAGATGCATAAAGGAAAAACGGAAAACAAGAGACTAGCCACAACCTGCAGAGGAACAGCATCAAATGTTACATGGGATTTAACAAATGTTACACAGTGAAAAAAGATTTCACTGTGAATACAAGATACTTTGCCAAAGCCACGCATGGCAAAGCCTCTGTGTGGCTGAAAGCAAAGTTGGGGTAAACTTCTCAAAGTTAGGCATAGGGCCCGGCCAAACATCAGGATTCAGAGGACATGAGGACATCTTTCTCCCTCTCGCATACCCTTGAAAGGGACCTTATTGGAATCAACTCTAGCATCACCCAGCACATTACAGGTCCAGGGTGTGGAGCAGACCCACCAGCTGACTATCTGGCTGGCTCCTCATAAGACAGAAAGGGTATCTGGCAATGAACATAGAAGAGGACAGAAGGTCTAGTTGACAGCCATAAATTACACTGCTGGTTTAATGCTAGTGATTAATTAGAAACTAAATGGCATAACCGAGAGCAAAATGCAGAAGAATAAGTGTAGTTCCCAGAGTCATGCCAAAGCATTATCAATCATTGTTTAACTTCATCTTGGTTTCCAATACATGCTAAAGAGAAATATTTAACCACCTTTTCACTTGCACCTCTCAGAAGGCCTTGGGCTTACACGCAGATCAGAAGGGATTAGAGCGATCTTTTCCTCTCTCCATGGAGACAACATTCTCACCACTGCATCTACATGTATCATACGGCCGGTTCTTTTCATAAAGACTGCAGGCTGGTTTTATTACCTTCCTGAGAGAATTCTAACAGGATGGCTTCTGACTACTTTAAGGCATTAGACTTTCTCTAAATGTTTTAAAGATGTCAGGCCATTTTTATTTCTGGACATTTAAAAGCATTGGAATACATCAATCTCTGAAACAGAATCAGTGGTCTCTTCACAACCCCACCACACTGAAGGACGGTCTTGACAGTTGTTTCTTGTTTGTTTCTCCATCTCTAGTCAGTATCAGGAGAGTCATGATTTTTTTTTTTTTACCACTTCCCTGATGAAGAAACAGCATACTTCAGGAAAATGGACCAACAACTGATTAAGAGGTGAGCCTTAGTGGAAATCATTAATGAAATGCCTGAGAAGATATTTTTTTATTGTGAAATCAATAAATAATCAAATCCTAGGAAACTGATCTGAGGGTACTTGATATTTTCTGATTTACCAAATCACTAAATTGTATGTAAAAATTTCCAGAAGCATTTACATAAATGGTGGCTAATTTTTAAATGTTACTTTTAAAACCACTCCTTACATAGAGAGGCCTCTTATTTTCCTGATGAACTGATTCCAAAGTAACCCTTTGAATTCAGCAAGGTCTTAAATTTGTATAGCTATATTAGAACTTTTCAAAAGATTATTGAATAAATTAGTTGTTGTTTTTTTAATATTAGTACAATGAAGTGTAAATGAGAGCTTTATTTATTCAAACTTTTTTCTGCATGTCATAGGGTATTAAATGGCCAAAAGCTGAAGTAAGAGTCCCCATACCATGGAGGCTCATCTACAGAGGACCTTGCAGCAGGGAACCAAAGTACTCCATAAGAGAAGGTACTTAAACCAAGGAAGTTAAAAACCCAAAAAGGCCCCGTGTCCCAGGTTTTACCTCTCACTCTCTCCGCCCAGGTCCTGAGGAACCGGAAGCCTGTGCAGGATGGAGTGGGGCAAGAAGAGCAGAGATGAAGGCTACTCAGTCTCTCTCAGCTGGGTTTTCAAGACAAGGTCAGCCTCGAGCTGAGGGAAACAGAGAAGCACTGACTTGGAAGGTGGGGGATGGGAGTTTTGACTTAGATCAGATGGACTTTTTAATAACTGAATATGAGACTCAAAATCTGTGACAGATTCCTGAGATACAAACTGGAGATGCAAAAGAAAGAGCTCACAGAACAGGTTTGAAGGGGTGAAGGGGGAGACACAACTGTCTTCCTGATGGTCCAGCCTATTCCTTAATGTGTGGGACTCTCTGCCATCTATTATATTCCGTTTGAGGCAATGGAGATATTTGCTGCTGCTGCTGCTAAGTCACTTCAGTAGTGTCCGACTCTGTGTGACCCCATAGATGGCAGCCCACCAGAGCCACCTAAATATTAAATCAAAGTTACAGTATGAAGCAAATATTTTTGCTCTCCAGTTCTGTTTTGGGCTTACATAACCCCCTTACATTGTCCATAAGGTCCTGAGCAATCGAGCCCCTGCCTGCCTCTCTGGCCTACCAAGGACCATGCCTCAACTCACTCTGCTCCAAGCACACTTGCAAACTCTCCCTGACCCCAGAACCCTTTCATATACCTTTTATTCTGCCTGTACACTCTTCTCCAAATTATTATTAAGAAAAAGCTGGCAAAATCTCTGGTTATAAATGTGGATTCATCTATTTTTCCTTTCAGTTCTATCCGTTTTTCTTTTAATATATTTTGAAGTATTATTATGATGTGTATAATTCTTTTAGTATTGTCATATTCTCTTATTTATTGGCATCTTTTTGATTATGAGATGATAATATTTCTCCTTGGTAATATTTGTAGTTCCAAAATTCATTTTTATACTAATATAGCCACTTCAGCTTTGTTCTTCAATTAGTGTTACCATGGAGTATTTTTTCTTATATCCTTTTCCTAGTAATGTTTTTGTGTCTTTATAGTTAAGGTGAGTGTCTTGTTGACAGCAAATAATTGACTCTCACCTTTTCACTTCTGCCTTTTAGACCACTGACATTTAATGTAATTATTGATATGACTAGGTTTAAGTGATCAATTTCTTGGTTGTTGTTTCCCCCATTTTTCTCCCTTCTTCTGGATTTACTGAGTATTTTTAAAATACCTTCTATATCATTTTATTAGGTGTATTTCTCCCCTTTTTTGTGGCTGATTTACCTTATCACATTCTTTGTTCATTATTGTTTAGTTCATTTCTATTACCCTGGTACCTGGAAAAATGGTTCTAACTTAGTTGAGGTTCGATAAACTGTTGTTGAACAAACTGATAACAGAGCTCAGAAAAATACCAACTTGGGGCTCAAAATATGGGATATTTTGGTAACTGAATTTCCAATCAAATAAGGGTTATTCAAAAAACTATATGCTTCAACTCTTTTTTGGCTTGAGATATTTTCTAAAATGCAGTCATTGGCTCTTCATGCTTACACATTTAGTGTACTGGAAGTGACTTTTTGGTACCTTCTTATCATCTTTCTGAACACCTGTAATGTTGATGTCTGAACACAGAAATGGCAGAGAAGGTATTGAATGCAATAAATCTTTACAGAGCTCAGGATGCACCCTGGAAGTTATTTATTTAGTTTCTATTTTTTGAAGAAAATCTTAATGTGGCATGCTTTCTCTATAATCTGCCTCTGTCCTTGACACAAAGAGAGAAAAAAAATTCTTTCAGTGATTGAAGACTAAAGCAGCATACTTACTGTATGGATAAAAAGAGTAAGAGGGAAAAATCATTTCTGTGTCAGACTCATAGAAACCACTATAGGATTTTAGAAACACAATTGAATCAAATGGGATTACAATAAGGGTAGTAATGCACTAGTAAATGTTGAAGGCACAATGAAATTGCCCACACACTTGAATGCAGTCAGGGCATGATATGTAGACTAAATAATGCATTACAATAGCTCCCACAAGGGCTACACTTCTTTTGTGGTATATAAACATGACCCATCTTTGCTCTCATAGATTATTTCCAGTTTATGATTCTTTAGCAAAAACTATTCTGATGATGTGAAAATAAATTGATTTCCCTAATAATTAAATGATGATAAATGGCATGTAATTATACATAACCATTCCTGTAGAGATAAAGGACACTCACAAATTTAAATTGTACCTTGGCTGAACCAACGCTTCAAAAAAGTAATTAACAACAACTACAGATCACCTTCTAAATCTGCAAATCCTGGTACAAAGATAACCCTCTGGAACCTGGAAAGTTTAAGTAATCAGCTGAACTAGCATTATCGCTGTAAACCACAGCAATGGCGAGCATCACTAGCCAGGAGGTATTCTCACAGAACTTCTAGAAGATGGGATGAAGGGATAGCAAACAGAGTCCTGGAACATCTGTCTCTGTGGGGCTTATTTCTCCTGCATGATTGGGTTCTACTGGTGTGACTGTACATAGTACTTATACTATAATATTTATTTTAAAATAAGCCCTGAGCCTGGGGGGTTGGGGGTGTATGTGCATATGATACATAGATCTACAGAAGAAAATAAACAGGAGTGCAGTCCTCCATTTACTGATAGCAATACAGACCACCTCCCGATAACCACTGAACTCCTAATCAAAGACAGGCCAGGTCCCAAGCTGCTCTATATCATAACCACCTATACCACCTATTCCTTCCTGGCATAGTCAGGCAGGCAACAGGAAAAAGCAAATACTCAAATTTGAAATCAACAAGGAGATCCCCAACTTCCTATCTGTGAACTCACTAAATGACTCTGAAGTAGGGAAAATAAGAGCTAGCCTGTTGCTGAGGCCTAGAAAGCACAGGGCAGCTGAGGCCTGCAGTTCTTAAGAGGCGAGAATCGGTCCCGGCTTTGTAACCCGGTCCGTGACTTGGCGGGGGAGGGCAGTGCACAGGAAGGCAGCCAGCATGCATCGATACATGCACGGATGTGCATGTGTTCCAGGGAAAGGGCTGCACTGCCCAGCGTACTATGGACAGCCCCTCGATGTGAGGGCTCACAGTCTGGCTGGACCCAGAGGGCGGCCTGGTCTTTGTCCTCACAGGCCGGACCAGGCTGGTGGGTGAACCATTCACGTCAAGACTGGAGAGGAAAGGCCTTCCTTGCTCATCTGGATCAGTACAGTGTCTTCTCAATTTGTGACCAAGGGTGGCCCCAAGGACTAGCTGGTCTCCCAGCCCTTCCAAGTCTGACACCGCCCAGGAGCCTCTTCAGCCTCACTGCTGAGGACTTCTGCGGCAGAACAGGCGAAGAAACCCTGCAGGCCCTGAAAGAGGACTCACAGAAACTGGATGGGCTCTCGCTAATGGAGGAAATGAAGGAAAACAGTAAGGAACAGATGGATGCAAATTTTCAAAGTGATGTAGCTAAAACAAAAAATATTTACTGAAACCAAATTTTTTTTTAATTTTTAAAAAAATTTAAAAATACCTTTTATTCACACATTTTTTTCTTTCAGTTTTGAGATATAATTGACATTTTTTTAAAGCTTTAAAATTTGATAACTAACTGAAGGAGAATATTCACTGCCAAGAACAAAATAAGTAGTCTGTAACAGGAGTTGGCAAACTTTCTGTAAAGGTCAAGTTAGTAAATATTTTTGACTTTGTGAGCCATATGGTCTCGGTTGAAATTGCCCAACTTTGCCATCATAGCATGAGAGTAGCCATAGATAATACACACATAAATGGGTTTGGCTGTGTTCCAATACAAATTTATTTATAGAAACAGGCAGCAGAGTGGTTTTGGCGAGCAATTTGAAGTTTGTAGATCCTTGGTCTAGAAGGTCAAATAAAAAATCTATCACAACACAGGAGAAACATTGAAAAAGAAATAGATCCAGATACAAAAATGAATAGTAATTCCTCTATTCTAACCTTTTAACCTTTAAAAAATAAAACCCAATTCTATACATGATAGCAGCAACAGTTATAAAACCCAGAAAGGAAACTGATAAATATTAATTATACATTTTAAAATTAATATTAAAACTTTAAGTAACATATAAAATTCCAATCCAAATGCCAACATAGATTTTAGGAGAAATGGAAGCAACTATTTTAAAGTTCTTATGGAACAGGACATCAGAATTGCCCCCCAAAAACTGCAAAATAAAGAATAGCGAGGGGAGATTTTCCCCACCAGATATAACCATATCATAAATGATATGCCCATGAAGCCTGCTCCGCCTATAGCATAACTAGGAGATGAAGCAGACAAGAAACTTCAGCTAGTGCACAGGGAAGGAAATGAACATGTGAAAGTTGCAGAAACCTTGCCAGAGAAGAGAGTCTGGCAGTTACATCTGCTTCTAGTAGCAGAACAGATGAAAACTACCTCCAGAAGGAGCGTCCCCTCCTGAATGTGGAAATACTGAAAACAAGTCTGAGGCTTGGGAAACCAGGGAAATGAAGGGAAAGGACTGGGAAGTCAGCAGGAGTGAAGACGGGGGTCTTGGAGACATCACTTCTGGAGGAAGGGAGGTGACCTGGAGAGCCATATCCCCTGGATGCTTGATGGTGAAGAGAAAAAAAGAAGCAAGCAACAGAAATTAAGGGTCCTTTGAGAACAAAAGAGATTCACAAAATCAGAAGACACATCCACGCTTCCCTCTCTCCCCAAAGGCACCATTTATTAAAGAAACTTCTCTTCTCTGTACCAAGAAGACACACACTGAGAAACCCAGCGGGCTCTCACCGCCGCCTGCACAGCATCACCAGCGATTGCTGGTCACAGCCATGTAAACATAAGGCATTTCAGGAGAAACAGAACACGGCAGGCACACATGAGGTCAGCCGATGCTAAAGAATTTCCAGTGATGAAAAGAAATTAATTCCAGCTATGACTCTTTTCAAGTTACACTGAATGTTCCAACCGTTATTTAACCATATTTCAGAAGTAGAAAGTAGACACAAAAGAAAAACAAAACAAGAAACCTCAAATAATAAAGGTAGAAGATTAGTTCCTTTCTGAAAAAGGCAGAAGGAAGCTAAGTGCATCATCACACACCTGGCTCTTTGGTGGGGGGGGGGGGGGGATTGTTATAACAATACAATGACTATAGAAAAGAGGCGGTGAAAAATCCATTAGAGATAGAAATCTCAAAAGAACACCAAACTATCATTCTTCTGAGCTATTATTTCAATCTTTTTAATGACTGAATTCTCTAAATTGGAAAGCACTTATTCAAATAGTTCTGAGATCCTTTCCATCTACTTCTGAGACAGTTTCTCACTGTGATTCTTTCCTGAACACAATTCCTATTGACTTTTAAAATAAAGAGATACACAATGTCCAAGGTGTCTCTCAATTTCTAAAAACTTAACATGTGAAGTTCCCTCAGGGAGTTCCATCATATATAATCTAGTTGCTAAGCAACAGGACTCTTTTAGAGCTATAATCACAATAGATAAGGAAAGGATCTGAAAGGTACAATATAAAATTCTTCGAGTAAAGACAGAATCGTATAGCTCACTCTACTTATTGATTCCAAACAAATTCCCAATGCCATATTGTTTTTGGCAACATTTTAGGTGACATTAATGAAAAGAATATGATGGCATACTTCTATTGATGGTAACTAAAACACACAAAATATAGAATACTCAAACTTCATTAGAGTCCTTTTTATTAATACAATTATATTAAATCCATCGACTTAGGAGTTTGGCATACGTCAATTTAAATAAGGGGAAAATATTTTCTTTTCCTGTTATGTACTGTGTGACCAATGATATTATGATATCAAGACTGCCATTCTCGTAAGGTTCAATGTCAAATTTCACATCAGGTCTGTGCAATTAAAATAGCAGATGTCCTCAAGCTTTTCCTCCAAAACTTTTGCTCTAGTCTTTCCGGCCATTTTGGAGGGTGATCTCAAATGAAAAATGTTAAAATATAACTGTTAACTGTAAGCTGCCTTTATTTGTTTCAAATGAATAAAATATATACATGGAGCAAGCTTTTAAATTTCTTTTTCTCTCATTGTTGGAAGATGTCTCCAAGAAGAAGAATGAAAATGTTGATATTTTGACTGGTTTTTGCCAATCATCTTTGAAGACTTAGGCTTCAGAGATAGTAATTTGGAATCTGAAGATGTGAAGGATATGTCTTCTCAACACCCAAAAATGATGTGTTGAGAAAAATATATAAACAATAACAAACAACGCCTCTCACAGTCAATTATTTTTCTCTCCAGCCTCACTTGTATTAACGATCCATCAGTAATGCTGAAGGAGCTGAAGTTGAATGGTTCTATGAAGACCTACAAGACCTTCTAGAACTAACATCCAAAAAAGATATCCTTTTCATTACAGGGGACTGGAATGCAAAAGTAGGAAGTCAAGAGATACCTGGAGTAACAAGCAAATATGGCCTTGGAGTACAGAATGAAGCAGGAAAAAAGCTAACACAGTTTTGCCAAGAGAATACACTGGTCAGAGGAAACACAATCTTCCAGCAGCACAAGAGAAGACTCTACACATGGACATCACCAGATGGTCAACACCAAAATCAGATTGATTATATTATTTGCAGCCAAAGATGGAGAAGCTCTCTACAGTCCCCAAAAACAAGACCAGGAGCTGACTGTGGCTCAGATCATGAACTCCTTTTGCCAAATTCAGACTTAAATTGAAGAAAGTAGAGAAAACCACTAGACCATTCAGGTATGATCTAAATCAAATCTCCTATGATTCTACAGGGAAAATGACAAATAGATTCAAGGAATTTGATCTGATAGACAGAGTGCCTGAAGAACTATAGTTTGAGGTTCGTGACACTGTATAGGAGGCAGTGATCAAGACCATCCCCAAGAAAAAGATATGCAAAATAGCAAAATGGCTGTCTAAGGAGACCTTACAAATAGCTGTGAAAAGATGAGAAGTGAGAAGCAAAGGAGAAAAGGAAAGATATATCCATTTGAATGCAGAGTTTCAAAGAACAGCAAAGAGAGATAAGAAAGCCTTCCTCAGTGACCAATGCAAAGAAATAGAGGAAAACAAGAGAAGGGGTAAGACTAGAGATCTCTTCCAAAAAATTAGAGATACCAAGGGAAGATTTCATGCAAAGATGGGCACAATAAAGGACAGAAATGGTATGGACCTAACAAAAGCAGAAGATACCAAGAAGAGGTGGCAAGAATACACAGATGATCTGCACAAAAAAGATCTTCATGACCCAGATAATCACGATGGTGTGATCACTCACCTAGAGCCAGACATCCTGGAATGTGAAGTCCAGTGGGCCTTAGGAAGCATCACTACGAACAGCTAGTGGAGGTGATGGCATTCCAGTTGAGCTATTTCAAAGCCTCAAAGATGATGCTGTGAAAGTGCTGCACTCAGTATGCCAGCAAATTTGGAAAACTCAGCAGTGGCCACAAGAAAGGTCAGTTGGAAAACGTCAGTTTTCATTCCAATCCCAAAGAAAGGCAATGCCAAAGAATGCTCAAACTACCGCACAATTGCATTCATCTCACATGCTAGTAAAGTAATGCTCTAAAGTCTCCAAGCCAGGCTTCAACAGTACATGAACTGTGAACTTCCAGATATTCAAGCTGGTTTTAGAAAAGGCAGAGGAACCAGAGATCAAATTGCCAACATCCGCTGGCTCATCAAAAAAGCAAGAGAGTTCCAGAAAAACATCTACTTTTGCTTTATTGACTATGCCAAAGCCTTTGACTGTGTGTATCACAACAAACTGGAAAATTCTTAAAGAGATGAGAATACCAGAACACCCAAACTGCCTCCTGAAAAATCTGTATGCAGGTCAGGAGGCAACAGTTAGAAGTGGACATAGAACAACAGACTGGTTCCAATTTGGGAAAGGAGTACGTCAAGGCTGTATTTTGTCACTCTGCTTACTTACCTTATATGCAGAGTAACATCATGTGAAATGCCAGGCTGGATGAAGCACAGGCTGGAATCAAGATTGCTGGAAGAAATATCAATAACCTCAGGTATGTAGATGACACCCACCCTTATGGCAGAAAGTGAAGAAGAACTAAAGAGTCTCTTGATGAAAGTGAAAGAGGAGAGTGAAAAAGTTGGCTTAAAACTCAACATTCAGAAAACTAAGATCATGGCATCTGGTCCCATCACTTCATGGCAAACAGATAGGGAAATGGTAGAAACAGTGGCTGACTTTATTTTTTGGGGCTCCAAAATCACTGCAGATGGTGATTGCAGCCATGAAATTAAAAGACGCTTACTCCTTGGAAGGAAAGCTATGACCAACCTAGATAGCATATTCAAAAGCAGAGACATTACTTTGCCAACAAAGGTCCATCTAGTCAAGGCTATGGTTTTTCCAGTGGTCATGTATGGATGTGAGAGTTGGACTATAAAGAAAGCTGAGCGCTGAAGAATTGATGCTTTTGAACTGTAGTGTTGGAGGAGGCTCTCGAGAGTCCCTTGGACTGCAAGGAGATCCAACCAGTCCATCCTAAAGGAAATCAATCCTGAATATTCATTGGAAGGACTGATATGGAAGCTGAAACTCCAATACTTTGGCCACCTGATATGAAGAACTGACTCATTTGGAAAGACCCTGATGCTGGGAAAGATTGAAGGTAGTAGGAGAAGAGGATGACAGAGGATGAGATGGTTGGATGGCATCACCGGCTCAATGAAAATAAGTTTGAGTAGGCTCCGGGAGTTGGTGATGGACAGGGAGGCCTGGTGTGCTACAGTCCATGGGGTCACAAAGAGTCAGACACGACTGAGCAACTGAACTGAACTGAGGTGCCTCCAGGTAAAGGACATACTTTGTCACTGGAACCTGACTACTGCAATACCTTATCCTTTAAATGTGTACCATTTGTGATAAGATTGCAACACTCTTGGAACATTGCTTTCTTCATAATTACTTTGAGCCAATATATTCATATAGGAAAATGCAAACTACCCTCGGAAGAGCGCCTCATGGTGCTCTAACCCAGATATTCACCCAGTGAGCCTGGAGCCTTCTGCTCTCTGCTCCTTGCACACTGAGTAATCTAGCTGCTGCCTTTTCTGGGCCTGTGTTTATAGAAAAAAGTCACTTCTATCACTTAAATGATATTTGCTCTCTAAAAATATGATGCTTTACTCAGTAATATGATATGATTCATAAGTGGAGAGACTAGACTTGGTGGATAAAAAAAAAAATGTGACCTCAATGGAAAGGCTGAAATAGAGAATTATCTACTCAAACTCTAATGCCTTTGAAGATGGCAACAGAAAAAAACAATCGAAATATTGATCAGAAACAGTCTTCTTTTCTACCAAAGCAGCCATTTTCCATCATTGAAAACCTTTTCACTGCTGAAAGGCTGCCTCTGCCAGAGAGAAGGATGAAGAGTTACATCAACAGCTCCCTTCCAAATGAATCAATACAATGCCAATCACTTTCCATCTGTTCCTCAAAAAGGAAATGAGTGGAAATGTGTTCCTCAAAAAGATCCTCAAAAGTATCTTCCTCAAAGAAACAACAACAAACATAGTTAATTAGGCCACTGACCTTCTTGTATCAAAGTCAGAAACTAACAATGGGATAGTAGGAAATTAAGACCAACTTTCCCAAGAAGGACAACAAAAAATACCAAACCCTGAAAACATCCTCCTATAAGCCTCAAAGGAGGACCGATACTATGAGGAATTACCAGGCCCAGTTCTAGAACATTAGAACCCAGTTGGGTAGACGTACTACCAGGAGTATTTGCTGATTTAATCTAAAGAACTGTGAAAATGAGCCTCTTATTTTAACAATTTTGGGGAAACAAGGAGTAATATAAAAGCCAAGGGCCACCAAAAGTGGAGAATGTCATGAACCATGTCCAGTTCACCTGTGGCCCCAGTGGGCTACGAATGGGGGAAGGGGTGAATCGCCCTTGGCAGACTCGCAGCAGTCTGCATCAACTAACTCATCCAGGGACTCTCAAGCCTGAAGCTCAGATCAAGCCAGTCCCCACCATAACCCCCTACCCTTGGCAGAAGTGAAAGAAATGCTCTGCGAAGGATAACCAGGCACATGTGATGATTTCAGTGAGAACCAACAGCAACAACAGAAACAGAGACACTGAAATGAGCAATTGTGGACTCTAACGCAACTGTACTTACAACATTCAAAGAAATTAAAAGCAAAGTCTAAATTTTCAGCAGGGAATTGAAAATGGTTTTTTAATGACTTGAGAAAGAACCAAATAAAAATTCTAGAATGAAAGAAAAAAAAGAAACAAAATCTATAAATCAGTGGAAGGATTTAACAGCTGATAAGACATAACTGAACAGAGAATTAGTAAATCACAAGATGTCAGAAAAACTATGCAGAATGTATCACAGAGAGAGACACAAAGATGAACTTGAACTTGGAGTTCAAGGAGATGAGTGAGAAGTTGAGAGAGAAGCATCATGTAGGGAGGTCATGGCTGAGAATATTTTAGAACTAGTAAATGACATCAATCCATGGACTCAGAAGAACTTAACAATTCTCAAGCAGTATAAATAAGAAGAAACCCACACCTACGCATTGCACAGTGAAATTGCAAAAAATCAAAGAAAATCTTAAGAGCCAGCCAGAGGGAAAATTATAATGACCTTCAAAGAAATCCTCAGAGTAATACTTCTCAGCACCGATAAGAGAAGCCAGAGATGATGGGATGACACCTTCCCCCTGCCAGTACTGCTCACAGAAAACAACTACCGCACTAGAATTTCATATGCAGCAAGAACACGCTTCAAGAAAAAAGGTGCAAGCGACCTCAGTGTCCACTGACAGACACGTGAATAGAGAAGAAGTGGCACATATATACATTACTCAGCCATAAAAAGAAAGAAAGAACATCATCTGAGGAACAAGGATGGACCTAGAGATTATCATATTAAGTGAAATAAGTCAGAGAATGACAAATATCATATCACTTATACGTGGAATGGAATCTAAAAAATGATACAAATGAACTTAATTAAAACAGAAACAGACTTACTGACATTGGAAACAAACCTATAGTTACCAAAGGGGAAGAGGAGGAGGGATACGGTGGGAATATGGACTTAACAGATGCACACTACCATATACAAAACAGGTAAACAACAAAGGATTTACTGTAGAGCTATGGTCTGCATCTTGCAACAACTATAATGGAAAAAAATTTTAAACACTATATATACATATATATATGTATATATGTACATATATACATATAACTGAATCACTTTGCCATACACCTGAAACTAACATAATATTGTATTCAGTTCAGTTGCTCAGTCATGTCCAACTCTTTGTGACCCCATGGACTGCAGCATGCTAGGCTTCCCTGTCCATCACCAACTCCCAGAGTCCACCCAAACCCATGTCCATTGAGTCAGTGATGCCATCCAACCATCTCATCCTCTGTCGTCCCCTTCTCCTTCTGCCTTTGATCTTTCCCAGCATCAGGGTCTTTTCCAGTGAGTCAGTTCTTCACATCAGGTGGCCAACATATTGGAGTTTCAGCTTCAGCATCAGTCCTTTCAATTAATATTCAGGATTGATTTCCTTTAGAATGGACTGGTTGGATCTCCTTGAAGTCCAAGGGACCCGTAAGAGCCTCCTCCAACACTACAGTTCAAAAGCATCAGTTCTTCGGCGCTCAGTTTTCATTATAGTCCAACATCCATACATGTCTACTGGAAAAAACATAGCCTTGACTAGACGGACCTTTGTCGGCAATGTAATGTCTCTGCTTTTTAATATGCTGTCTAGGTTGGTCATAGCTTTTCTTCCAAGGAGCAAGCGTCTTTTAATTTCATGGCTGCAGTCACCATCTGCACTGATTTTGCAGCCCCCTCAAATAAAGTCTCTCACTGTTACCATTGTTTCCCCATCTATTTGCCATGAAGTGATGGGACCAGATGCCATGATCTTAGTTTTCTGAATGTTGAGTTTTAAGCCAACTTTTTCACTCTCCTCTTTCACTTTCATCAAGAGACTCTAGTTATTCTTCACTTTCTGCCATAGGAGTGGTATCATCTGCATATCTGAAGTTATTGATACTTCTCCCGGCAATCTTGATTCCAGCTTGTGCTTCATCCAGCCTGGCATTTCACATGATGTTACTCTGCATATAAGTTAAATAAGCAGGATGACAATATACAGCCTTGATGTACTCCTTTCCCAATTTGGAACCAGTCTGTTGTTCCATGTAATGAAGTAATATTGTATGACTTCAATTTAAAAAAAGAATTAAGGTGTAATAAAGATATTATTAAATGAAAATAGTC
>NW_011494824.1:2728750-2729196 GCF_000754665.1 Bison bison bison | reverse complement strand
CTGCCAAAGACCTGCAACAAAGGAAATGAGTGTTCAAGTAGAAGAAAAATGTTTCCAGGTGGAAGAAATATAAGAAGGAACAACAAAAATGGGACATGTGGGTCAACCTAAATAATACTGACTGCAGAATGCAGTGTATCATGGGGTTTACTACATACTGGGATATACAAGACCACACAAAACATACAAGACCACAACAGCAGGTAAGACAAAAGGGAGATGAACCTTCCAGACTCTTGGAGGCATGGGCCATGCAGACTTTGATAAGTTACAGGGGCATGTTCTATTTTCTCTGGTAAGCAAGAAAAGAAACATACTTGTGAGAAGGAGGGATCAAATAGTTGTTTTTTTTTTTTTTCCCAATGTAATCCACCTAAAAGAAGAAAGGAATGAAACAAAAAACAAATGGGACAAACAGAAAAAAAAAAAAAAAAGGAAAATTTAAA
>NW_011494824.1:2715223-2728475 GCF_000754665.1 Bison bison bison | reverse complement strand
TGGCCCGGAGGCCTGTTAACATTTTAAGACCCTTTCTTCAGAAAACTTATTTTTCTCTAAAGGTGATTAGGCAGGCGCCACCTTCCAAAAGCATTAAAGTTGCATTCCTATAGGGCAAAGGTGTGGTGGGCTACAACAAAAAAGAATTAACTCAAGGGTCCAAGGTTACAAACATTAAAGCTACTACTTACACCAATTATATTAATCAATACACTGCCAGGGACACAGGAGGTAAGGGATACGGACTTAGCAGCAAACACTGGCCCAACAAGTGAAAAACCCTTCACCAATACAATTTCTGATCAATCTTTTAACTGCTCAAAGGACTCTGTATTTAGACAGTTTAGAACATCTCATGCCTCTCACAGTTGGGAGGCTCTGAGCAATCACATGTGGCCGGAAAAACCTATTCAGGCAGGCTAGAGGACTTCCAAAGGAGTTTGTAGGTTGAAACACTATCACACCCAGGAACTTTATTAACTGGAGCTATAAGTTAACTCTTTTTTCAGAGAGAGGTAGTGGGGGACAGCCCCCCTGCACCCCACCCCGTAAAGTCAGAAATGTAGGTGAGAGCACAAAGCAGAAAGTAGGCAGACTCTGGTTTGGGGGGTAGATGCTCGAGAATTTCCAGGGGGACTCCTGAGGCTCGATCCTGCCTTTGCGTATGCCGAGCCTCCTTCCTCATGACCTTTGCCATGGGCGGAGTTCCTCACGCTGGTTGCCGGCAGTGATAGAATTCCAGTTGAGCTATTCCAGATCCTGAAAGATTATGCTGTGAAAGTGCTGCACTCAATCTGCAATATGCCGGCTCCCGGCAATAAATATTAGAATAAAAGAAAATAGGTATGGAATCACAGAACGTTACAATTCATGGTGGCTTTAGGGACGGCAAGCCGCCCCACTATTCTTGCCTGGAGAATTCCATGGACAGAGGAGCCTGGTAGGCTATGGCCCATGGAGTCGCATGGAGTTGGACACAAGTGAGTGACTAACACTTAGAGCTACTCTAGATTTCAAAGTTCCCCTCACTCTCCTGTTTAACCCCACAGCTATCAGGATAACATGTACATTCCTAATCCCATTTTACAAAGAAATCAAGGCACAAGTTAAACAGCAAACAAATGGGATAGAAACCTCAGCAGTCCGACTCCAAAATCCATGCTCTTGGCTACTATTGTTGGACAGCTTCCCCAATTTCCAAAACCCTCTGTAAGAATCCATATTGTGGCTGAATGATGCTACTACAGATGGCTACTTCATCAAGAGTATCTACATTATGTACTTTTATATCTGGACCTAGAAAGAAAACATGCCTCACGATGTTCAGCCAAAATCCATTTGCAGCAGCATGGTATGTCTCCTCTAGCCCTTGGCACCCTCTCTCTGCACCCGTGGAGAGGAGGCTTGGTGGTCCAGGAAACCAGGCTTCTTCTCTGGAGGTGTCACGGAAGCTGGAACCAGGGACCCCGCTGGAGAAGTCAGGACAGGAATGCTGTAAAGAGGTTGAGGCCTCCCACACCCGACTCAGGCTGTGGACCTGGAGACAGAGTTATCGCTGGGCGGGTAAGAATGTGGAGGTTACTATCACACGGGAGAGCAAGAAACCTCTTCTGCTTTCACTAAGAGAGACGAGCTGATGAACAGGGGAAGGCATCCCACAACCTCAGGACGACTTGCTCTTTAAGCATCAAAGACGGATATTTCACCAGGCCCCCCCTCGTCATGCAGCTCGGGGGCGGGAGGGGGACCTCCCTCACCTCTCCCCTGAATCCTCAGAGAGGGAACCAGGGAGGGGAGGGGCTGAGCCCCGTCAACAGTGAGCAAGGATTTCTGACTCATGTGACCTTGTTTCCATTCCCAGCTTTAAAAGAGAAAAACCTTGAACAAGTTATTTTACCACTCTATTTATTAATTTGTATCTACCTCACAAAGTTGCCATGAAGACAAAAATACAATAAGCTCACCTAAAGAGCCCAGGGCAGAGCCTGACATAGCCAGGCAGACAATAAATGTGAATTTCTTATACTGCCTTCCAGTTGGACAAGAAAGAAGTAGCTCATGGGTACACACTTTTCTACTTAAATATTAGTTTCACTGTGCTGCTTGTGCTTATGCTGTTTTCAAGACAGAGGCAACGAAGACAAGCAGGAATTATATAACAGGGATGTGTGCACATAACCTGACCAACAGAAGGAACCCCTGTACGCATCTTCTTTTTTTTTTTTTGTACGCATCTTCTTATACAAGTCCAGCACTGGCTTGAACGTGCTGCTTTTGTTTTCACAAACCTTCATGTTTTCCAGGAATCCAATCCAAGCTTGCAGACTCTTCTGCCAAATGACTTGTTCTGTGCTGGAATGCTTGCCCCCACCCCCCGGCCCCAAACTCAGTTCCTCTCATTTTCATCAGTGGAGAATGAAGTGCTTCTAAAGCGACATGCTTCAGGTGACCGAGACCGAGCAGCCTTGACAGCTGCGAAGTCTGGATCCTGCCAGCGCCTTCCCCAGCTCTTCTTACTCTGCCTAGTAACTGCTGCAAATGCGGCAAGCTGCATCCCACACATTTCTGAGACATCCACTACTTCAGAAAATGCTGGCAGGTAAATTAAGGACAAAGACAAAAACCTCCGTTCTAAATGCTCCTGATTCCTCTTTCTGTCACAGCACCTTGCTTTGAGCTCTTTTTGGCCACCTGATGGATATGACCAACATGGGTCAGAGAACCTGAACTGTGCCCTGAGGTTTAAACGGCCCCGCCAAAGAGTCACAGGCTTATGCTGGGGTTCAACTCTGCCACTCAAAATGCTGTGTGCCTTAGACCACTCGTTCAAACTCTCTGAGCATAAATTTGCTTAACTTTCACAATAACATAGCAGGACTACGAGAATTAAGTACATGACTCAGTTCAATTCAGTCACTCAGTTGTGTCTGACTCGTCGCCACCCCATGGACTGCAGCACGCCAGGCTTCCTAACCATTACCAACTCCCAGAGTTTATTCAAACTCCTGTCCATTGAGTTGGTGAGGCCATCCAACCATCTCATCCTCTGCCGTCCCCTTCTCCTACCACCTTCAACCTTTCCCAGCATCAGGGTCTTTTCAAATGAGTCAGCTCTTCACATCAGGTGGCCAAAGTATTGGAGTTTCAGCTTCCATATCAGTCCTTCCAATGAATATTCAGGATTTATTTCCTTTAGGATGGACTGATTGGATTTCCTTGCAGTCCAAGGGACTCTCAAGAGTCTTATCCATATTTCAATGCCATTCTCCCAAATCATCCCACCCTCTCCCTCTCCCACAGGCATTGAAATATGTATAATATCATATATGAAATGAGTCGCCGGTCCAGGTTCGATGCACGATACTGGATGCTTGGGGCTGGTGCACTGGGACGATCCAGAGGGATGGTATGGGGAGGGAGGAGGGAGGAGGGTTCAGGATGGGGAACACATGTATACCTGTGGCAGATTCATTTTGATATATGGCAAAACCAATACAATATTGTAAAGTTAAATAAAATAAAATTTTAAAAAAAAAGAGTTTTATCCAACACCACAGTTCAAAAGCATTAATTCTTCGGCACTCAGTTTTCTTTATAGTCCAACTCTCACATCCATACATGACTACTGGGAAAACCATAGGCTTGACTAGATGACCTTTGTTGGCAAAGTAATCTCTCTGCTTTTTAATATGCTGTCTAGGTTGGTCATAACTTTTCTTTCAAGGAGCAAGCATCTTTTAATTTCATGGCTACAGTCACCATCTGCACTGATTTTGGAGCCCAAGACAGTAAAGTCTCTTACTGTTTCCATTTTTTCCCCATCTATTTGCCATGAAGTGATGGGACCTGATGCCATGATCTTAGTTTTCTGAATGTTGAGTTTTAAGCCAACTTTTTCACTCTCCTCTTTCACTTTCATCAAGAGGCTCTTCAGTTCTTCTTCACTTTCTGCCATAAGGGTAGTATCATCTGAATATCTGAGGTTACTGCTATTTCTTCCAGCAATCTTGATTCCAGCTTGTGCTTCATCCAGCCCAGGGTTTCTCATGATATACTCTGCATAGAAGTTAAATAAGCAGGGTGACAAAATACAGCCTTGATGTACTCCTTTCCCAAATTGGAACCAGTCTGTTGTTCTACGTCCACTTCTAACTGTTGCTTCTTGACCTGCATATAGATTTCTCAAGAGGCAGGTCAGGTGTTATCGTATTCCCATCTCTTTAAGAATTTTCCAGTTTGTTGTGATACACACAGTCAAAGGCTTTGGCATAGTCAATAAAGCAGAAATAGATGTTTTTCTGGAACTCTCTTGCTTTTTCGATGATCCAGTGGATGCTGGCAATTTGATCTCTGGTTCCTCTGCCTTTACTAAATCCAGCTTGAACATCTGGAAGTTCACAGTTCACATACTGTTGAAGCCTGGCTTGGAGACTTTAGAGCATTACTTTATTAGCGTTTGAGATGGGTGCAATTGTGCAGTAGTTTGAGCATTCTTTGGGATTGGAATGAAAACTGACGTTTTCCAACTGACCTTTCCTGTGGCCACTGCTGAGTTTTCCAAATTTGCTGGCATATTGAGTGCAGCACTTTCACAGCATCATCTTCCAGGATTTGAAATAGCTCAACTGGAATTCGATTACCTCCACTATGTTCATAGTGATACTTCCTAAGGCCCACTGGACTTCACATTCCAGGATGTCTGGCTCTAGGTGAGTGATCACACCATTGTGATTATCTGGGTTTGAAGATCTTTTTTGTACAGTTCTTCTGTGTATTCTTGCCACCTCTTCTTAGTATCTTCTGCTTCTGTTAGGTCCATACCATTTCTGTCCTTTATTGAGCCCATCTTTGCATGAAATGTTCCCTTGGTATCTCTAATTTTCTTGAAGAGATCTCTAGTCTTTCCCATTCTATTGTTTTCCTCTATTTCTTTGCACTGATCACTGAGGTAGGCTGTCTTATCTCTCCTTGGTATTCTTTGGAACTCGGCATTCAAATGGGTATAACTTTCCTTTTCTCCTTTGCTTTTGGCTTCTCTTCTTTTCACAGCTATTTGTAAGGCCTCCTCAGACAGCCATTTTGCTTTTTTGCATTTCTTTTCCTTGGGGATGGTCTTGCTCCCTGTCTCCTGTACAATGTCACGGACCTGCATCTAAAGTTCATCAGGCACTCTATCTATCAGATCTAGGCCCTTAAATCTATTTCTCACTTCCACCATATAATTGTTATGGATTTGATTTAGGTCATACCTGAATGGTCTAGTGGTTTTCCCTACTTTCTTCAATTTAAGTCTGAATTTGGCAATAAGGAGTTCATGATCTGAGCCACAGTCACCTCCCAGTCTTGGTTTTGCTGACTGTATAGAGCTTTTTCATCTTTGGCTGCAAAGAATATAATCAATCTGGTTTCGGTGTTGACCATCTGGTGATGTCCAGGTGTAGGGTCTTCTCTCGTGCTGTTGGAAGAGGGTGCTTGCTATGACCAGTGCATTCTCTTGGCAAAACTCTATTAGCCTTTACCCTGCTTCATTCTGTACTCCAAGGTCAAATTTGCCTGTTACTCCGGTATTTCTTGACTGCCTACTTTTCCATTCCAGTCCCCTATAATGAAAAGGATATCTTTTTTGGGTGTTAGTGCAAGAATTAAATTTTATGGTAGACTTTCTATGCAGAAATGAACTCAATGAAGCTGTTCCTGTGGTAAAAATATAAACCACTATACCTCCTATGTATTTGGATACAATTTATTAAGTATTGTTGTCATTGCTGTTGTTCAGTTGCTCAGTTGTATCTGACTCTTTACAACCCCATGCCCTGCAACACGTCAGGCTTCCCTGTCCTTCACCATCTCCTGGAGTTTGCTCAAACTCACATCCATTGAGTCAGTGATGCCATCCAACCATCTCATCCTCTGTTGTCTTCTCTGCTCCTGCCCTCAATCCTTCCCAGCATCAGGGTCTTTTCCAAGGAGTCAGCTCTTCATATCAGGGGGCCAAAGTATTGGAGCTTCAGCATCAGTCCTTCCAATGAATATTCAGGGTTGATCTGCTTTAGGATTAGCTTGATCTCCCTGTTGTCCAAGGGACTCTCAAGAGTCTTCTCCAACACCACAGTTCAAAAGCATCAATTATTAAGTATTAGTGGCATCATTTGGAGATATCTGCTTCTGCTACTGAAAGTGTGATGACCTTCCAGCCAGATGCTAGTTATGTCAACAGATGAATACTAAAAGAACCATGTGTATCAGGCAGCGCAGGTTCCCATAACAAAAACCACACTCTAGGTGGCTCCAACAACAGAAGACAATATTCTCACAGCTCTGGGAAGCCCATTTTCAAGGAGCCAGCAGATGGGGTTTCTGTCGAGAATCCTCTCCCCAGCTTGCCACCTTCTCACCGTGCCCTCACATTGCAAAGAGCCAGTGAACCAGTGTCTCATCTCTTTGGGCACTAACCATACTGTGCCAGGGCCCCACCTTTATGACTCATTCAGCCTTAACCGCCTCGCTGAAGGCTCCAACTCCAGTAGAGTCATGGTGGCTTCATCCGTGAATCTGGAGTGAGGAGGGTGGGGACACAATTCAGGCCGTAGCACCATGTTTGAGGTGCGGATTTCCAGAGTTTTTCTGGCATAACTAGATATCCCTTTCCCAACAGAGAAGCAGGACTCTGCATGTGCACCCACAGGGCTGACTGAGTGGACGTAACACCCTGGCTTCATCACACTGTGGACACAGGGCCTCTACCTGTCATGATGTCATGTAATCAGGTCAGGGAGGTTTTGTCCCCTGAGGCCAGTGATCTTGTTGTGGATGGGGAAGAAATCACAGCTCATTAAAAAAGCTAATTTGGGGTTTCAATTTAATTTTTGAGGATATAAATAAAGCATCCCACTCAGTGTATAGCTGTGCTCTCTCTCATGCCCCCATCCAAACAGGAAGTTCCAAGTTTCTCTGCAGGCTTCCCTGGTGGCTCAGTGGTAAAGAACCCACCTTCTAATACAGGAGACAGGGGTTTGATCCCTGGGTTGGGAAGATCCCCTGGCGAAGGAAATGGCAACCCGCTCCAATATTCTTGCCTGGGAAATTCCATGGACAGAGGAGCCTGGCAGGCTACAGTCCATGGGGCTACAAAAGAGTTGGACACAACTTAGCAACTACCAATAATGAGTTTCTCTGTACCTTGGTCAAACATCAATCACTATGACTCCAATCAATATTTGTTGGGAGCTAACCACAAATCCAGTACTTCTTTGGGCCCTTGGGCTCCAACTGTGAATAAAACAGGCAACAACCCCTGCCCTCATGGAGCTGGCAGTCTAGTGAACACTTATTACCCCTTCACTTTCCATCTCTGCCAAAAATACTCCTTACTTTCAGAGTCAGAGTCAGCTTTGGAAGCCTAGCTGTAACAGGGAGTGTTACTTCACCTCTCTGCATCTCTGTCTTTGCAGCTCTCCAATGGGGAAGGGCAGGCATGGTCTAGCTGGGTTGTTAACGCAGACAACATCATGTCAGTAACATACCTTGGATTTTTCTGTTTGCTTACCTGAACCCTCTTATGGCTCATACAGCAAAGGGATCAAACAAGTCGATCTTAAAGGAAATCAACCCATGAGTATTCTGGAATACTCACTGGAAGGACTGATGCTGAAGCTGACGCTCCAGTATTTTTGATGCGAAGAATTGACAAATTAGAAAAGACCCTGATGCTGGGAAAGATTGAGGGCAGGAGGAGAAGAGGATATCAGAGGATGAGATGGCTGGATGGCATCACTGACTCAGTGGACATGAACTGGGGCAAACTTTGGGAGATGGGGACTGACAGGGAGGCCTGGCATGCTGCAGTCAATGGGGTCGCAGAGTCAGACATGACTAGGCGACTGAACAACAGCAACAGCCTGAAACCTCAGACTGTCCTGCGTGAGTCCCTGGACAGCATGTCACAGGGATAGGGGAATAAGGGAGCCAAGGTAGGGGGCAGAAAGGAGCCACCACTGTCAGAGTTAGGACAGGACTTCTACCTTTACTGAGGGAAATCAAATCTGCACAAAACACTGGCCCCCAGGGAAGCCATGTTCTAGCCTTGATCCAGCAGAAGGACTCATCCCCAGTGCCATGACACTCTCCCCTAAGATAAGTGTGGTGCTATGCTTCAGGGATTTCACGAGGATGATGATGATGTGAGCAGAACACCTAGCCTAAAACCAGGCATGCAGTACCTGGTCCAGGAAAGAGAGAGTGATCTAGATGTGGGGCAGCTCCCACACAGGACTCACCACGGCTCTGTCTCCCTCACTGGACTCAAGGTCACGCCTGGGGCCCCATAGGGCCATCGGGGGTGCAGTCATTGTGACAGGACGTGGAGGGAGATCCGGGTGAGACGCATGCAGCTCAGGTTTGAGTGCCAGCACATGACAGCCAGCATCATGGCTGTCAGCAGCGCCCTGGAAGACAGCCCGGAGCCTCATGGAGGGCTGGCCCAGGAGAAAGAGAATAAAGGTACACCTATGGGCCACCGGGGCCTGTGCTGGGGACAAAGTGTCTCAGCAGGCCAAGGAGACTTATATTCTGAGCATGGCGTGCTAGCCAGAGGCCAAGCTGTGCCTTGCCTAGAGAAAATAAATGTCCATGACCTTTTTTGTGCATTTTATTTATATGTAAAGTACTGTTTAAGTGTTTTGCCTATAAATATAATCCTTGTAACAACCTATGAAGTGGGAACTGTTATTATCCCCATTATATAGACACAGAAATGGAAGCACAGACAGGTTAAGTAACTTGCCCAAGGTCACAAAGCCCATCACTGGGGGAGTGGAAATCAAACCCAGAGTCTGAGGTGCTCTCACCAGGAAGGACATCACACTGCCTGCTGTCTCCCTCTCCATTAAAATGCTTAGTCCCTCTGCTCCAGAGGCTCATCACTCTCCAGTCTCCTCCAGCAGACCACGGGTGGGCAAACATTTCTGTAAAGGGCCAGAGAGTTATGATTTTTGGGTTTGAGGCCACTTGGTCTGTGTTGCAACTACCACAGCGTGAGATCAGCCACAGACAATATGCAAATGGCTGAGTGTAGCTGTTTCATTAGAACATTGTTCACGTTCATTTAAACTTGATTTCCAAAAAATGTGCTTTTTTCAACTACTCAGGAATGTAGACATCTTTCTTAGGTCATAAGTTGTACGGTAACAGGCAGGGTGTTAGATTTGGTCCTCGGCTGCAGCTGGCAGATTCCTACAATGGATGCAGTTGAGTGTGGTCTGGGCTGTTCCCCTCTGACTTTGGAGGGCTGGGTGGTCTCCACAAGCAGCCTAACTGACAGGAGCCCTGCCTCTCACAAAGGCCCTGATGCCCACAGGCCTGATGCCTACTGTATTTATAAGATCAGTCATCTTAGATCAGTAAGGTAGATCTGCGGATCAAGCGTAACCCCTCCCAAAAAAAATCCATCAAATGACCTGAAAGACACTGTTGTTTTTATATCAATTGAACAGGAAAGAAAATAGGTGACGGGTCATCACCAGGGAAATGCAAGTCAAAGGCTCACACCTGTCGGGAGGGCTACCATCAAAAAGAACACAAACAACAACAGATGGTGAGGATGCAGACAAAAGGGAGCCCCCCTACACTGTTGGTGGGAACGTACAGAGGTTTCTCAAAACACTAACTAGAGAACACCATACAACCCAGCAATTTCACTCCTAGGTATGTGTCTGAAAAACAGAAAAACTCATTTGAAAGGATACACGCACCCCAATGTTCATAGGAGCATTATTTACAAACTGCCAAGGGACAGAAGCAGTCTAAGTGTCCATCAACAGATGAATGGATAAGGATATGGAATATACAGACACACAATGGAATACTACTCAGTCGTAAAAAAAGAATAAAAATGTTTCCATTTGCAACAACATGGATGGACTTGGATGGCACCTTCCTAAAGGAAATAAGTCCTACAGAGAAAGACAAATACTGCATGACATCACTTACATGTGAAATTTTTAAAAATACAACAAACGAATAAATTTTGAAAAATGACTCACAGGTATAGACAAACTGGTGGCTACAAATTGGTGGGGAGGAGGGGCAACGTAGGAGTGGGAGAAAAGGGTTATGGCAGGATTACATGGAATCACGTGTAAAACATGAAAACTGTAAAGCACTATAGAATGTAAAGAATTTTTCACTTAATAGTAAAAAGAGAAAAAAACTAAAAGAAAGGTGATGGGAGAGACACCACTGAAGTGACTTAGCATGTATGTACATTATGTAAAACACCTTGAACAGTAGTTAGTGTTCTAAGCACTGAGTACTACATAAATACTGGTTGCTATTATTCCTGTTCATCTATCAAAGGCTCGACTCTCTATTCAAAATATCAGAGGCCTGCTGGTCCACTTACACCAGTTCGCTTCTGCTAGGAAGCTCGTCTCTACACCATCTTCACTGCAAGCTGACTTAGGGCAGCCCCTGGGGTCTGTGAGGCTACCACGATCCAGCTCTTTGATGTTTCCTTCCTGACCTGGGTTCCATCCCTGTATCTGACTCTGTTTCTCTGCTCGAAGTTGGAGTGTCCCACACTTCAGCCTTACCACAAGCCTGAGGGTGGTAAGTCTCCATCTGTTTTCAGCCTTCCACTCTGGAGTCTCATGCTGCAGCCCAGGCCTACAGCTAGAGTGCTTCTGTGCCCGGGAGCCCGGGTCAGATGTCAGCTGCCAACAGCACACGCAGCCCCAGTCTAACTCATCCTCACATGCCACCAGACTCCCTGACCTGAACTGTTTCCCAGTATGCGGCCACCAGGGAGCCTGGATCTCCTTAGACCAACCCTCCCATTTGCTCACGTGGTCCAAATGGACTCCCCAGCATCCTTGCAATCACAGTAGTGCTCATGGTGGAGAGTCTTCTTCAGCCCTCATCTACACCCTGCTTCCTGCTTGTAAGCTCACCATTAACCATTTATTCTAGTAAAAAGTGATGCAGTGGTTGTGGTGAGGATGTAGCATGTCACAGGCACTTTGGAAAATGATTGGGTAGTGTCTTAAAAGACATTATTATGCCCCAACCACTAATGCTGAAGAAGCTGAAGTTGAACGGTTCTATGAAGACCTAGAAGACCTGCTAGAACTAAGACCAAAAAAAGAGGTCCTTTTCATCATGGGGGACTGGAACACAAAAGTAGGAAGTCAAGAGATACCTGGAGTAAGAGGCAAGTTTGGCCTTGGAGTACAAAATGAAGGCTAACAGAGTTCTGCCAAGAGAATGACTGGTCATAGCAAACACCCTCTTCCAACAACACGAGATGACTCTACACATGGGCATCAAAAGATGGTCAATACTGAAATCAAATTGATTCTATTCTTTGCAGCTGAAGTAGGATAAGCTCTATACAGTCAGCAAAAACAAGACCGGGAGCTGACTGCAGCTCAGATCATGAACTCCTTATTGCAAAATCAGACTTATATTGAAGACAGTAGGGAAAACCACTAGGCAATTCAGGTATGACCTAAATCAAATCCCTTACGATTATACAGTGGAAGTGACAAATAGATTCAAGGGATTAGATCTGATAGACAGAGGGCCTGAAAAACTATGGACAGAGGTTCATAACATCGTATAGGAGGTGGTGATCAAGACCATCCCCAAGAAAAAGAAATCAAAAAGGCAAAATGGTTGTCTGAGGAGGCCTTACAAATAGCTGAGAAAAGAAGAGAAGTGTAAAGGCAAAGGAGAAGAAGAAAGATACACCCATGTGAATGCAGAGTTCCAAAAAAGGAGAGATAAGAAAGCTTTCCTAAGTGATCAATGCAAAGAAATAGAGGAAAACAAGAGAATGAGAAAGGCTAGAATCTCTTCAAAAAAATTAGAGATACCAAGGAATATTTCATGCAAAGATGAGCACAATAAAGGACAGAAATGGTATGGACCTAACAGAAGCAGAAGATATTAAGAAGAGGTAACAAGAATACACAGAAGAACTATACAAAAAAGATCTTCATGACCCCAGATAACCACAATGGTGTGACCACTCACCTAGAACCAGACATCCTGGAGTATGAAGTCAAGTGGGCCTTAGGAAGCATTACTATGAACAAAGCTAGTGGAGGTGATGGAATTCCAGTTGAGCTATTTCAAATCCTCAAATGCTGTGAAAGTGCTGCACTCAATATGCCAGCAAATTTGGAACACTCAGTCAGTAGCTACAGGACTGGAAAAGGTCAGCTTTCATTCCAATCCCAAAGAAAGGCAATGCCAAAGAATGTTCAAAATATTGCATAATTGCACTCATTTCACACACTGGCAAAGTAATGCTCAAAATTCTCCAAGCCAGGCTCCAACAGTACAGGAAGCAAGAACTTCCAGATGTTCAAGCTGGATTTAGAAAAGTCAGGGGAACCAGAGATCAAATTGCCAGCATTCGTTGGATCATCAAAAAAGCAAGAGAGTTCCAGAGAAACATCTACTTCTGCTTCACTGACTATGCCAAAGCTTTTGACTGTGTGGAACACAACAAACTGTGGAATATCCTTAAAGAGATGGGAATACCAGACCACCTGACCTGCCTCCTGAGAAATCTGTATGCAGCTCAAGAAGCAACAGTTAGAACCAGACATGAAACAACAGACTGATTCCAAATTGGGAAAGGAGTACGACAAGGCTGTATATTATCACCTTGCTTATTTAACTTATATACAGAGTACATCATACGAAATGCCAGACTGGATGAAGCACAAGCTGGAATCAAGATTGCTGAGAGAAATAACGATAACCTCATAATGCAGATGCACCACCCTTATGGCAGAAAGCAAAGAGGAACTAAAGAGCCTCTTGATGAAGGTGAAAGAGGAGAGTGAAAAAGTTGGCTTAAAACTCAACACTCAGAAAACTAAGATTGTGGCATGTGGTGCCATCACTTCATGGCAAATAGATGGGGAGACAATGGAAACAGTGACAGAGTTTATTTTCTTGGACTCCAAAATCAGTGCAGATGCTGATTGCACCATGAAATTAAAAGACACTTGCTTCTTGGAAGAATAGCTATGACCAACCTAGACAGCATTTTAAAAAGTAGAGACATTACTTTGCCAACAAAGGTCTGTCTAGTCAGAGCTATGGTTTTTCCAGTAGTCATGTATGGATGTGAGAGTTGGACCATAAAGAAGGCTGAGAGCCAAAGAATTGATGCTTTTGAACTGTGTTGTTGGAGAAGACTCTTGAGAGTCCCTTGGACTGCAAGGAGATCAAACCTGTTAAT
>NW_011494824.1:2677505-2715123 GCF_000754665.1 Bison bison bison | reverse complement strand
GACTGTGAAGAAGGCTGAGCGCCGAAGAATTGATGCTTTTGAACTGTGGTGTTGGAGAAGACTCTTGAGAGTCCCTTGGACTGCAAGGAGATCCAACCAGTTAATCCTAAAGGAAATCAATCCTAAATATTCATTGGAAGGACTGATGCTGAAGCTCCAATACTTTGGCCACCTGATGTGAAGAGCTGACTCATTTGAAAAGACCCTGATGCTGGGAAAGGTTGAAGGCGGGAGAAGAAGGGGATGACAGAGGATGAGAAGGTTGGATGGCATCACTGACTCAGTGGACATGAGTTTGAGCAAGCTCTGCGAGATGGTGAAGGACAGGGAAGCCGGTGTGCTGCAGTCTGTGGGGTCATAAAGGATCAGACACGATTGAGTGAAAGAACAACAACACTGTCTTAAAAAGTCAAATACACACTTACCATACAATCCCGACTGCACTCTTACGTGTCTGTGTGTGCGTAGTCACTCGATCGTGTGTGAGTCTTTGAGACCCCATGGATAGAAGCCTGCCAGGCTCCTCTGCCCATGGGGATTCTCCAGGCAAGAATACTGGAGTGGGTTGCCATGCCCTTCTCCAGGGGATCTTCCCAACCCAGGGATCGAACCCATGTCTCTTACATCTCCTGCATTGGCAGGCAGGTTCTTTACCACTAGCACTATCTTAGAAGCCCACTACTCATCTGTAGAAAGGAACAAACTAATACTTGTTACAGCATATACAGACTTTGTAAACCATGTGAAGTGAAGGGAACCAGACAGAAAAACTAAATGTTATATGACTCCGTTTATATGGAATTTCTAGAAAAGGGAAATATAACAACAGAAAGAGGATTAATGCTGGCCTTGGTCTTGGGATGGGACAAGTACTAGGGATCTTTTAGTAGTGACAGAAATGTCCTAAAACTTGATTGTGGTGATGTTTATATAACTGTATAAATCTACTAAAATTCATGAAAGTATACACTTAAAAGGGATAAATTATATGATATGTAAATTATATAGGTTTTTTTTCTTTTTTAAAAATTAGTTTCTATTGCAGTATAGTTGATGTGAAGATTTTTTTAACAAAAAATTCAATGATAATTCTTTAATGGTATAATATTTGCTTCAAATAAAAAGTATCTTGATCTTTGGTAGCATAGATGACTCTACCCAAATATACTGCATTTTACTCTATAGCTATTCTACAGAAGTGATCCTCTGAGAACCTCTCCCTACCCTGCAAAAAGTTAGACTCACACTTTGTAATTATAGGTTCACCTTGAATATCTCCTACCAACTTCCCTGAAAATCTTCACTAAAAGGCACCACTTTAAAAATTAGAATAAACATATTATAGCTGATATAAAAAGGTACAGTTAATTTCTTGACATTTTTTAGAACAATAAAGCTAACAAGCAAAAAGAAATCTGACTGGTATTTTAACAGAAAACTTAGAGAACACTGATGTCTTACCTAAAGTCTCACTAATAAAATTTCAACATGATCAACTGGATCTCTAAATCATACTTATTTTATCAAATCAGAAATACATCTGGCTTCTTTAATGGCTTACAAAGGGCTTCACTTCATTCAAGACTGCAAGGGACCACCCTCCCCACCCCACCCCAACCTGTTTTGCTTGTTTCGGTATAACACGCTGTGCAACTAGTGTTCTTTGAAACATACTTTACAACATGCTGATGTGGATAAAACATGTTTAGCTACTATCTGTTATCTTCTCCTTCTGCACCTTTGTTAATGATATTTGGTCACCTGTCTTTTCTCAAATTCTCTGTGTAATTAAGAAGTTTGCACCAATGTTTTCTCTCCTTTAATGGATCGTTTTAGCATGGAAAATAACAGCCAATCTTTTTGAAATTAAAATTCACACTGTCAATGAAAATAGCCCAATTTCTTATCCTTGTGTAATTTTAAAACTTTCCACGTGCCTTTGTAACAGACACGGACTCCTCCGGCTTCACATCTACTGTGAAGATATCGGATGAGGTTAAACACGTTCCTCTTCAGAAATCTCATTCTTATACTAAGCCAGGCTTGTGTCTCCAGAATGCTCCTCTACTTGGGTGGCTTTTAAAGCATGTTTGTGTATCCCTGCTACTGGTCCATTATCATCTGGGAACATGATGTTTTGTAGGGGTCCTTGAGCTGAGGAACATGCCAGAAGCTTTTAGACTTCAGTCCGTCCAAGTGCATCAAATTTAAGTGGTTTCTCCCTTCATCAATATTTTGTCTGTGATCCTTCTGTTTCAACAAGGTTTCCAGTGACAGCACAGAAGTCAAAATAAAGCCTTTTTTTTTTTTTTAGCATTTTTGTTTTAGTCAGTCAACTGAGAGTTTTTTGGGAAGGTAATTTAAATTTTAATTAAAACCCAGGGCTCACAGGAGGGCTTGTAGATCAGATTCTGTCCATGTAGAAAGAAAATAAGCATAACTCACAGCATAACCCAGTGTTGTTCTGCTTTGCAATTGATCAAATAATATTATGCCAACATCTTCTCCATCACTGGAGGCTAGTTAATATATTTTTGGTAAAATATTCAAAATAAAATGTTTCAACCACACTAAAAATTATTAAAAAGTACTTGAGTTTCAATTAACTAAGCAAATAATTACATAAAATTTTATGCAAAAGACCAATACTGTGTGAAAGAAAGTAGAGAAAATACTAATTCTTATGTCCAAGAGCTCCTTGATTTGTATTTCCACAAAATAAAAATATTCTGCCTTGGGGACTTCCCTGGCGGTCCAGTGGCTAAGACTCTGCAGTCCCAATGCAAGGGGCCTGGGTTCAATCCCTGGTCAGGGAACTAGGTCCTACACACTGCAACTAGGAGTTCACATGCCCCAATGAAGACTGAAGACCCCATGTACTGCAGCTGAGACCCAGCACAGCCAAATTAATTAATTAAAATTTTCTTTTACCTATCAAATACAGATTTCCAAATATGCAGGAATAAAATGTTTTAAAATTCTTTTAAATAACATGTTATTAAAGCCAAGCAGCATTTTGATAAGTTTTGTTTACAAAACTTTCTAGGAAGTGACCAAGTTGTTGTTCATTTCAGTAACATGCATCGACTTCTTTTCAATGTAAAAATGAAGACGAGAACATAAGACAGTTGTAAATAGGATTTGCGATCAACAGATGAGATGGAGACCACTTCAAAAGTGGCCTTTTTCTAGAGGAGTCCCTACTATGGCACCATTGGAGGGGCAGCTCTTGGATGACATGTCCAGAAGACTGGATAACACACTTACTGTGACTCCACTGATAGTAAGTTATAATACTTATTCAAATAATTTCACTGGCAGAAATACCATAGCTCAAAGTGTATTGCTCTTAAATCTTAAGAAATAATCTTAAATGATGCTTAGTATGAGTGGAAATGTTAAGAGAAAAGTGGGCAGATGCCATACATTAATACTGCCACAGATTAAAAGTAATTTGAGGAGACACATCATTTTACCGATGACACAAAAACAATCATAGTAAGAATAAGGGCTTATATGTATCAAGCAGCATATGAAGAGCATTACCTCCATTGCCCCACTGAATCACACAGCAATTGTATCATGCAAGCACTATCATTACTCATCTCCACTTACCCTTGAAGGAATGAAGGTTAACGAGGTTCAGCAGCTTGACCAAGGTCACACAGTTACTAAGGGACAAGGCCGAGGCTGGAATTCAAGTCTGTCTGATGGCCAAGGCCAGCTCCCAATCGCCTTCTGCAACTCTCTCATGGGATAATGTGTTCTTAAAGTTCACATTAGCCTTTGGGTGATTCCTCTGGGGAAATGAAAAAGCTAAATTGATTTGCTAAAAAAAACAGAAGCATCTGGCCAACTTGAACTTCAGATTTTGCATTTATAGGTTCTGAGGTTACTGTTTAGAAAACAGAGCTGCCATAGCTGCTAAAATGCCTTTGAAAAAGGCAACAAGAACCCATCACCTCGCTCACTACCACCACAAACAGCAATGAAACACTCTCTTATGGTTCAAAACCTTCCTTAATTTGTTTCAACACCAAATTTAAGCATGGCCCCAGCCAACAGGCCTCCTGTAAAATATCCAGAGGCTCTAGTTCTGGGTAAGGTGCAGTAAGCACACTCCACTCTGTCTCTCCAACCTAACGCAACTATAGAACCAGTGAGCAGTCATGGAGCAGTTATTTGAGAACCTTGAAAAGTAAAGAGTAGCAATTGGGCTGGAGAAGACAACCAGAACTCAAAGTACCTTTGAATTGGTAGTGACGTGACCATCTTCCCGCTACTGGTACCCTTGGACTGTATTCAGTGCAGACTGAAAACCATCAGTGCTCTCACACAGAACTCCAGAAGAAGCTGTATTTTGGCTCAAAGAATGGGAAAGGGATCTCCTAACACTTGGAGGAGGAGGAGTCTACATTTTTTCCATCTTTTCCCGCTTTTTCTTACCCCAGCCTTCAAGCCGCCTTGTGACAGCAGCAGTAGCAATTCATATGAAATGAAAACTCTAAAGGATGAGAACTTTCCTTTTCAGTCTGAGAAGCTGTGATCTGACGAAAGTGATCAAATCTCTGTTATTTTTTCTTTTTTAAACTATCATTGCTCAAATGTGGCCACAGTCACAGGAACGGTGTAGCAGAATGAGGTAAACAAAGCAGACTCCTGGACAGAGGATCAAAAGGGGGAGCCCTGGGGAACTAGGAAATACCGAGAGATTGCAAAGAAGGAAGATCTTGGAAAAGAGAAACCATAAACTTGTTTATGTACTCCTGGGGTCACTTCCAAGTTACACACACATGGATCTCACATTTAACAGCAGAGCTAGACTTTGAGAACTAAACTATGAGAAAGATCAGCTCCCAGGTCACAGGCTGGCCACTGGGTGGCATACACACCAGACATAAGCAAAGAGCACTGGCCTGGCTTAAAAAATGAAACTTATATTGAAACTGCAACCCACAGAAGGCTGGTAAAAACTTACAGCTGAAACCCAGCTGGGTTGATCCCCTGCTGAAAGAAAACTATCAGTATCTAACATAAGATTTAATCAAGACACAAAGTTTCATTGTATAATACAATCCAAAATTCCTAAGAACCAAGAAAGTCACAACTTGTGTGGGAAAACAGAATCGAAAGATGCTAATGTCAAGAGACAAGGGTGTTAGAATGATCTGACAAAGACCTGAAAACAACTTTAATAGAATATGGTCCCACAGGTAGAGGTTAACATTGGAAGTGAACAAAAAGGTACAAAGTCAGGTATACATGTGTTCCCCATCCTGAACCCTGTGGCAGATTCATTTTGATATTTGGCAAAACTAATACAATTATGTAAAGTTTAAAAATAAAATAAAATTAAAAAAAAAAGAAAGAAAATAACAACAACAAAAAAAAAGGTACAAAGTCAAAGTAAACAACAGATGATACAATGAAGAACCAAATGGAAGTTTTAGGATTGAAAGATAAAACAACCAAAGTACAAAAGCTAATTAAATAGGCTCAATATTAGAATGGAGGTAAAGGAAAGAGTCAGTGAACTTTAAGACAGATCAATACAAATGATCCAATCTGAACAGAGAGAGAAAACTAAATAAAAAATGAACAGAACCTCAGAGAACTGTGGAGCAATAACAAAAGGTCAAACATCATGTCATGGGAGTTTGAGAGAAAACAGAAAAAGTCTTTGAAGAAACAGTGGCTGAGAGCTTCCCAATTTTGATGCATTTTTGTGAAATCTACATAGTCAAGAAACTTAAACTCTAAACAGGATAAGTGAAAGTGAAGTCGCATCCGACTTTTGGCGGCCCCATGGACTATAGCCAACTGTGTTCTTCCATCCATGGGATTTTCCAGGCAAGAATACTGGAATGGATTGCCATTTCTTTCTCCAGAGGATCTTCCCGACCCAGGGATAGAACCTGGGTCTCCTGCATTGTAGGCAGACGCTTTACCGTCTGAGCCACCAGGGAGTTTAAACATGATAAACTCCAACAAATCCATGTCCAGAAACACTGGAACTAAACTACAGTCATCTAAAGACTGAAAAATACTTAAAAGCATTCAGAGAAAATGATGCATTATTTATAGGGGATTCAAAGACAAGATTTCCCAACAGAAACCATGAAGGACAGAAGGAAGTAAAGCAACATTTCAGAATGCTGAAAGAAAAGACTTCACAATCCAGAGTTCTATATTCAGTGAAAATATCCATCAAGAACTAATGTTTTCTCAAGCAAAGGAAAACTAAAAGAATTAGTCTCCACCAGAACTTCTATTTAAAAAAATTTTTTTTTTCTAAAGGAAATCCAATGATACCAGAAGGAAAACCTGGAAGATTAGGAACAAGGAGGAGCAACAGAAGTTGTAAATATTTAAGCAAATATAGTAAACTACTATTCTCCTGAGTTCTTTAAAATATGTTTGACAGTTGAAAGAGAATTTGACAACATCTGATGTATGTGGACCCAATACATAAGAAAACTATAACAGAAAAAGGTTTGGATAAAAGGACCTATATGAAGTTGTCTTCATTATCACTTGAAGTAGAACAGCGTTTCTACTTGCAAAGAAATATTGTCAAAAATATAACATGTAAATTTAAAGTGAATACTAATGAGTTTTCAATAACCCAAAGAAAGCAGAAAAGAGGAAATACAGAAATAAAAGAATAGCGGAAACAAACAGGACACAAATAATAAATCTGTAGATCCAAACTGAGACGTGTCGATAGTGCGTGAAATATAAATAGCCTAGACAAATCAATTAAAAGACAGATTGTTAGACTAGAATAGTATTAGAAAATATACACTTTATAAACAAAAGCCATCATCCCTGGCCAGCACCCTCCAAATAAAGGCTATACTGTTCTGGCTGTGAAGGAGATAATAAAGTGAAGTGAAGTGAAAATCACTCAGTCACGTCCAACTCTTTGAGACCCCACTGGAATGGGGAGCCATTCCCTTCTCCAGGGAATCTTCCTGACCCAGGGATCAAACTCAGGTCTCCCGCATTGCAGGTGGATTCTTTACCATCTGAGCCACCAGAGATACCCAAGAATACAAGAAGCCTATCCCTTCTCCAGTGGATCTTCCCGACCCAGGAATCGAACTGAGGTCTCCTGCATTTACCAACTGAGCTACTAGGGAAGCCCCAAAGGAGATAATAGTAGCTCCAAAAATGGTCCCTCTCAAACAGAGTTACCCTTCATTGCTGGAGGGGCATGATTTTATCCTGGTTACCAACTGTGCTATTTTATTTAGAAATATCTCATTGTACTACATTAATGTTACTGAATTTTCTGTATTGGAGACATGTTTTCCATTTTATTTGTGATATGAGACTATTTTTCCTGCCAAGTAAATTAACATAATGAGATATAAACAAACATTGACCCCCCCCCCCAAAAAAAAGATTGTTAGAACGTACTAGAAACACATGACCTGACCATATGCTGTCTATAAGAAATGGACTTCAGATACTGGTAGGTTAAAAGTACAAGGATGGAAAGAGAAATTCCAGGTCAATTCTGATCAAAAGAAAGGAAGAGTGATTGTATTATCATCTGTCTAAGTAAACTTCAGATCAAAGAAAGTTACCAGGGATTAAAAAGGGACATTACATAGTGATAAAAAGGTCGATTCGCCAAGAAAACATAACAATACTAAGCTTGCAATCACCAGATGACACTGCTGTGAAATACATAAAGTAAAAACCGACAGAATTAAAAGGAGAAACAAACAAACCCACAATTAGAGTTGGGAGCTTCAGCTCTTTCGGTTTTCAGTAAAATACTAGGCAGAATCTCAGCAAGGATGCAGAGGAACTGAACACCACCAAAGAGCTGGACCCAGCGGACATTAAAGAACACTTTCCCTAGAAGACATCCCACTTCTTTACTTTGCTTTGCAGAAAAACTTCTCAAAATAGTTTTCTAAATTTGCTGTCTCCAATTTCTCTCCCTTACTCTTTAAGCTGCTCTAAGCAGATTTTTGCCTCCATCACTGTGCTGAAACTGTCCTGGTCAAGTTCACCAATGACCTTCATGTTTCTAAATCCAATGGTCCAATATCCGTCCTCATCTTACTTGATCAAAGCACATGACGCAGTTGCTGACTCCATCCTCTTTGAAACATTATTTTTCACTGGGTTTTCAGGTTACCACCCTTTCTTCTTCCTACCCAGGGATTACTGCTGCTGCTGCTGCTGCTAAATTGCTTCAGCTGTGTTTGACTCTGTGCGATCCCATAGACAGCCCACTAGGCTCCCCCGTCCCCGGGATTCTCCAGGCAAGAACACTGGAGTGGGTTGCCATTTCCTTCTCCAACGCATGAAAGTGAAAAGTGAAAGTGAGGTCGCTCAGTCATGTCCCACTCTTAGCGATCGCATGGACTGCAGCCCACCAGGCTTCTCCGTCCACGGGATTTTCCAGGCAAGAGTACTACTTCCTATTAAACTCAATGGATTGGATTCCTCCTCAACTCAGTCTCTAAATGCTGGATGCCTTAGGACTTAGTCTGGTCCTCAGATCTCTTCTTTCTGTCCACTTTCACTCCCTTAGCAATCCCATCCAGGTTCACAGCTTTAGGTATCATCTATGTACTGATGACTTTCAAACATGTCAGTGGGAAGGACCCTGCCCCTGAACTCCAAGCCTGTATATATTTCTCTGCCTTTGCAACCTCTCCACAGAGCTATCTGTAAGTCAACTCTAACTTAACATCTTCAAACCTGATATGAATACTATCGTCTCTTTTTTAAAAAAAGTACTTCTCGCCACGTCAGTGGTTTTCAATTATTTAGAAAAAAATCTTAGTTCATGCATGACTCCTTTCTTTTCCCAGCTTAATGGCAATAAAACGTAGTAGTTGAAAATATGCTCTGGATCCAGACCACCTGAATTGGAATCCTATTTTCATCACTAATTGTGATACTACACAAATTCCCTAACCTTTCAGTGCCTCAATTTCCTCATCTTTTGTTGTTATTTAGTCACGAAGTTGTGTCCAACTCTTTGTGACCCCATGGACTGTAGCCTGCCTGGCTCTGCTGTCCATGGGATTTTGTAGGCAAGAATACTAGAGTGTGTTGCCATTTCCTCCTCCAGGGGATCTTCCTGACCCAGGGATCGAACCTGTGTGTCCTGCATTGCTGCTGCTGCTGCTAAGTCGCTTCAGTCATGTCCGACTCTATTCGACCCCATAGACGGCAGCCCACCAAGTTCTGCCATTCCTGGGATTCTCCAGGCAAGAACACTGGAGTGGGTTGCCATTTCCTCCTCCAATGCATGAAAGAGAAAAGTGAAAGTGAAGTCGCTCAGTCATGTCCGACTCTTAGCGACCCCATGGACTGCAGCCTTCCAGGCTCCTCCGTCCATGGGATTTTCCAGCATTGACAGGTGGATTTTTTACCTCTGAGCCATCAGGGAAGTCCTTCCTCCTCTATAAGATAGGAATAAAAATAGTACTTTCTTCCTCATAGGGTTATTATAGGGATTAACTAAATTAGTATGTGTAAATTATTTAGTGAGAATACAGAAATGTTGGCTATTATTTTTAATCTCATCATCGCCATCTCATGCTCTCAAATTTAATCCATCAGAAATTATGCCATCTGTATCTTCAAAGTACATTTGGAATCTGAATATTTCTTACCACCTCTTGCCATTACCACTCCCATCCAAGCCAGGGACATTTCTCTCCTGAATTACTCCAATGAGCTCCTACCTTGTCTCTTTCAGACTAGTCTCAATGCATCAGGCAGAATGATCCTAGTAAATCAGTCCTCTGGTCAGAACCATCTACTGACTCCCACGTTGTTCGAATTAAATGCGAGTCCTTAAGACGGGCTAAACTCATATAAGATGTGCCCACCCCTCATCTCTCTGACCTCACCTTCCCTACCCTTCCCTCTCACTGATCCCACTCCAAAAATATAGACCTGCTTGTGGTTCTTTGAAAATGCCAAACACATTCCAGACAAAGGGAACTCCCTCTGCCTGCAACATTCTTCCTCCAGATATCCACAGGACTCACCACTCATCTCTGTCATGTCTTATCTCAAAAGCCACCTTCCTGAAGACCCTCTCTGGTATTATATCACCTCAGTTAGGAGCCCAGACTCCATAGCCAGCCTGGATTCTAATCCTGACTTTGCCACTTTCTGATGGCGTGACCTTCAATAAATTACTTAATCTCTCTGTGTTTCAGTTTCCTCATCTTTAAATGGAGAATAATAATGCTGCCAGCCTAAATAAGATTGTTTTGAGGATTCAACGAATTAAATTGCTTAGAATGGTGCCACGTGGTAAAGGCTGTCATATTTATTAAATCTAAGAAGCTATGCATTATAAGACACGCCATTATTTTATTTGCCATTTTAAATATTGTCAATTACAGTAGTAAATGTTATCAGTTATAAAATGCATTCCAATTTTAGAGCTGCAAAATTTTTTTTTGCAAAAGTACACCTTAACATCAGTGAAATGTGATCTTTTCAGGTTTTTCTGTAAGATGGTGTGAGAAAACCTGAGCAAACATTCTGGCCAACCAAATATTTCACTGAGGGGCTTTTAAGACCCAGATCTATTCTGCATCATTCCCTCCCTTCGTATATGCATTTAGTATACACACACACACACACACATAGATGTAATGAGTACCTACTGTGTGCTGGGTACTTTGGGTGCACGTGTTGTTTTTACAAAACAGTTGTCAGGAGTCGGGAGGCACCTTTCAGGAGCTGAAGGCAGAAGCCAGCCAGAGCCCGAGGCCTGCCCAGTGTGGTGGGCACAACCAGGAAGGTGGCATCCAGCAGCCACACCGGGATCCCCTTGCTGAGGTCCCTGCATTCCCATGCCTTGCATCTTATAATTTTGGCTGTATTCCCAGTTCCAGACTCTTGGCTGTAGCTCTTGATGACAAGGTGGAACACATGCCCAGCATGCCTCTATGTCCTCTCAGTACTGACCTTCTGAAGGGAATGTCACATTACTGATAAAGTGGCCAACCCAATACCTACTTAAACTGGCTTGTTTCCATTGTCAATCTAAGTACTCATGTCAAACTTTTCCCCCTTAAGTGAAAGAAACTCAAACATGTTAAATGTGGAAACATTGATAAAAGATATTCTCCAAAAGTCTAAAATGAGCAGATTTATTTCAATGCAACAAAAGTCTATTACACACACACACAGCTGCAGAGTGGGAAATGAAATCCCAGGAGTTTAGTCTCCATGGAGGCAGATGAACCACTAAGCACAGTATAAAGTCTCCTTTCAGTTCAGTTCTCCTATCCTGACTAATTAGCTGCATTTGAAATTTTACCCTAATAAGTGAGTGATCAAGATATAAGCAACATTCATCATACCTATGATGCTAGAAGGGTCTGTCCTCTATCTGCAGAAGAGGATGATCTCATTTCCTTAAGGGCTCTTATAACTACCACGGGAGGTCAGGGAAGAAGACTCTGCTTCAGGATCTGCTCCTGGGGTGTCTGGGTGCTTAGCAGAGACAGCAAGTGGAGTTATCACCATCACCCCACAGCCTGCCATGCTCCTGGAGGAAGGGGGATGGAGAGGGGAAGGGAAATGTAAAACCAACCAACCAGCCAAAGAACAGACCCTGGCAACCACAGTGTGGGTGTGCTACCTTCCACCTCATTTGAAAGCTCAGGAGTTGTGTTGGTAAGAAAACCCTACAGTAAAAAGCCACAGAGAGAAATCATGGTTTGCTGACTCTGAAGACCAGTAGACAAACAAACTGATTAGCTCCCATCACTTCACACAGCCAAGCCCCTGCCAACGTTGAATGACATTGCTGGTGACCTCTTCCGATTCAAAAGACGTGCAGCCAGCAGCAGCATTCCCCTTCAAGTTACAGGCTTTTTCCATTTCATTTTATTATTATTATTATTAATCCCTTAACCCTGGATTACAATTTTTTTTATCATTACAAGATAAGTAAGTCTGACAAAGCAATGATGCACTTGGTTTCCATGACAACCCTTCACAAAAAAGTTCAACCTGCTGCATCACCACGAAGCACTTTGAAAATCATTTCCTAGCAACCCCAGAGGTACCCAGAGACATGGACCTTTATCTGCCCTTTACTTAGACCTAGGAGAATTACACACAGGATGACAGAGAAACCAGGTCACTTAGTTACCGCTAACAGCAAGTGGGATATTTCATCAGTGCATGAAGCAGAATAATTCCCAGCTGTGTCTGCAAGGAGACATATGTGCCTATCTGGATGTTTTTAACAGGCTGCACCTTCTTCCCCTCAGTTAGGGGCTACAAAAACACCCAACTAAATTCCACTTTGACCCATTTGAAGACAAGTGATCACCTTCAAATAATTCACTAACATCAATGCACTCATCTGAAAAGCCGGAATTTAAAAATTACCCTCTGCTAATTATGAAAGCTTGGGCTTCCCTTGTGGCTCATCTGGTAAAGAATCAGCCTGCAATGCGGGAGACCTGGGTTCAATCCCTGGGTTGGGAAGATCCCCTTGGAGAAGGGAAAGGCTACCCACTCCAGTATTCTGGCCTGGAGAATTCCATGGACTGTATAGTCCAAGGGGTCGCAAAGAGTCAGACACAAATGAATGACTTTCAATTATGAAAGCATGCTTACCACAGTATAATGATATGCACCCGTCTATTAGGAAAATAAGAAAAAAGTGCAACGTTTAAGAGACTTCATGACAAAGTTACCACCTAAAAGATAAGAAGCTTTTGCGGAAGTAAATGTGAAAATAAAATGGAATTTTTTTAAAATGAGAAACAGACGTTTTTCTATAGTTGCACTATTTCTCCAGGTTCTCCAAAATAACACTTTCTAAAATTAACAGAAAATAGAATGTGCTGACTGTAAGATAGTTGGTTATTGTGCAAACTGGTCTCCAACTGCAACCCACCACACCTGTCTGCTGCTCTGCACCCCGGGAAGCTCACCTCTGCAGCCGGCACCACCAGCCTCCTCTCCCAGCTGGCTTCACGCTGGCCGGACAGGGGAGGGTGAGGAGAGACTGAGCCTAGGGCATTTCTCCCCCAGCCTTCCTGCTTCAGTGCCCTGGTCGGGCAACATCTTGTGCCACTCTGAGCACGGCTCCTGCCAGGGGCCCCACAGCCTGCAACGCCCTTCCCCTGGGAGCCCCTTCAGCCCTAGAGCTGGTGAGGGCGTCCCACGGCTGCTAGTCGGGGCACCTCTCTCGGCTTCCCTTCTCCGCTCACACCGCTTCTCCATTTAAGTCTCTTCATGAGAACCATCCGGGTTGAATTGTTTCCCCTGGGACCCTGACTGATGCAACTTTGACAACTGCAATCAATTCTGAATTAACATGGAGCAAAATCTTTTGTCACACAGCTCCCTTTTGACATTATTACCATTATCATCATTCCTCCGTTCTCTGATTATCATACAAAAGAAGCTAGAAAAGAAGGTGATTTGAAATTCCCTCCTTTGAAGTTTAAGTCTGATTAAGTCTGATTTATTCCTCAATAACCAGGGAAAAGGCAGCTTAAAGAGAAACAGAATGTTTCCTTAGGAACTTTATGTCCATCTACAAAGCCAAGCTATTTAATCAACATGAGTTTGAGCAAACTCCTGGAGATGGGGAAGGACAGGGAAGCCTGGCGTGCTGCAGTTCACGGGGTGGCAAAGAGTCAGACACAACTTAGCAACTGAACAATGACAACAACAAAGAACTGGAAAATAGGAGGGCAGTTTTCCCCAGACCGCCCGTGAGTACTTTTCAACTGGGTCTTCAGAGCCTGGCTTGTTTAGCTTGCTGTATTTCCACACCAGGCAGCTGCACTGGCATTCACATGAGTAGGTAGAATATGCATTCCCAAACAACTACCCATGAATTTCGCATAAGCCACCATTTGGGAATTATCTTCACCACCATCCCCTCTAAATTAGCAAAACAAATAACAAGAAGTAACACACACTACGTGACTCATTGTGCCCAAACCAGAAACCCGGCCCCACATTTAATTCTAATGTTTCCCATGATTTCGTCCTGATACCAAGCTTCTGAACCAAATCCAAACCCTAGTTTCTGCACTTGTAAAAACAGTGACTGACCCTCTCAGGTGTTCCTGTGAGATCCGAATGATCTGTGCTCAATGGCACCTTCTGCGGTGGCAAAAGAGTACCACTTAGCTCCAAGTTGTTTCCCTGTCTTCAAAATCCTACCAATTACTTCTCTTAGACTGAAACTGGGGCAGTGACTCAAATGTGTAGCTTTCTTCTAATGCACAGGATGCAGCCTGCTACACTGTGATTCTAGAGCTCTGGGATAACCCTTCCCTTCTTCGAGAGATCTTCCTGACCCAGGGACTGAACCCTGGGCCCCCTGCATTGCAGGCAGACTCCTTACCATCTGAGCCACCAGAGAAGTCCTATAAAAATGACAAGGAACACTAACAGTTATTCTGAGGGCTCCCTGAATCTAGTATAGAACTGAGACCCAAATTCATATCAGACTTCATCTATGGTACCTTGCTCAATTCTTTAAAACAACCCTGAATCAAAACTGTAACAAGATCAACTTCACACCCACTTGACTGTCTCTAGTTTAAAAAGACAGTTAATAACAAGTGCTGGTGAAGATGTGGAGAGAGACACAACCCCCCCATAGATGGTAATAGAAACGTAAAATGACGTGGCTGCCTTGGAAAACAGTCTGATGGTTCCTCACAAAGTCAAACACAGAGTAACCACGTAATCCAGCAATCTACTCCTGCCAGACACCCAGGAGAAATGAAAGCATGTGTTTATACAAAAAACTGTCCAGGGTGTTCACAGCAGCGTTATTCAAAATAGCCAAAAAGTAGAAATATCCCAAATGTCCATCAATGAATAAATACATGAATAAAATGTGGTATATCCATACAATGGAATATTATTTCACAATAAAGAGGGATAAAATACCGACATATGCTACAGCACAAAAGAACCATGACAATATCACACCAAGTGAAAGAAGCCAGACACAGGAGGACACACGGCGCCCGAGTCCCATTCTATATGGAATGCCAGAATAAGCAGCTCCGTAAGACAACATAGACAAAAACAGAATAATGGTTGTTAAGAGCTGGGGAAGTACGGAATTGGGACTGACTGTGAATGGGTATGGAGTTCCTCTGGGTATGATGGAAATATTTTAAAATTAGACACTGGTGGTAGCTGTAAAACATAATGAATGCATTAAAAACCACTAAACTGTACGATGTAAAGTGGTGGATTTTATGTTATATGAAGGTATAACTCAACTGAAGAAAGAGTCGGCGACGTGCCACTTTGTACAAAGTGGTCTGGTGTAGTCCTTGCTGGCTTACAATGTTCCGAGCACTACACAGGCAGGACAGAGGCTCCCTCTTGGTGGCCGAGGCTTACTAAAAGTCTAACGCTGACTTTCTTTTTGTCAAACTGTTTGCAAGGAGAATGAATTCCGTACTTGATTCTGTCTCCTATCCCTGGGGCATATGGTTTGACTAGAAAGTAAATTTACATAGCCACATTGATTGCACTGAGAACATAAACATTGTAAAGAATATTTGGAGACAAGCTCTCCTGCAGTCAGTCACTAAATTTACAAACCTGTATACACTTTTAGACCTCTTCCTTCCAGCCATCCTTCCTTCTTCCCATTTCTCGCTCCCCTGCTTCCTAGCAAGGATGTTCTGCCAAAACTAAGCCAAAACCCAGGCATCGTTCCAGTTTGTTCCATCTCCCACCTCTACCTCATCCAAACATTAAATCACTTCCTAATTTAAAAAATAATAATGTATTCCCTCCTCTCTATTGCCACTACTTTAATCCAGGCCCTCTTTATCTCAAGCCTAAATTATTATAAAAGGTATCAAAATCAAACGTCCACAGTCTGCCCAGATCAAGAAACCACAACCCTATGTCACTACCCTGCTGAAAATCTACCCCATGATCGCTTGATAAAGTCCTCGCTTTTTAGCCTGGCAAAGGAGAAACCCATAAATCAGCCTTTATCGTACATTTCTGGCTCTTCGGCCTGTCTTCCACCCACAGTTTACACTTAACTATTGGATGGTGGTCCTCAGACACGTGATCTTACTTCACTCACTACCATGTCTGTGCCCACTGTTCCCTCTGTGTGAAATTCCCTCCTCCTCTCTACCTTATACACACCCAGTTAATTCTCAGTTGTCTGTCAAGCAGACCCTCAACATCACATTATTTGAGAAGCCATTTCCATTCCGGGTGAGGTTAGATGCTCTTCCCTCTTCTGCAGAACTTTTCCTCTCAAACATCAGCAGATTATAGAAAACACCGGTATGGCAGGTGGACTTGACCAGCTCGCCCAACAACTCCCACCTGGTAGTATTCCCACCCCTGGGAATCCCCACCTCTTGACTGTGGGCTGGCCCAGTGACTTGCTTCTAATCAAAGGAATACAGCAGAGATGAGGGACAGTCACAACTGTGATTAAGGAGCACAAGCTTGTGCCTCCATCTTACTAACAGGCTGTCTGTCCTGCTGGTTCTGAGGAAGCATGCTACCACATCAGAGAGGTCCGTGTGGCAAGGACCTCAAGCCTATAGCCTATAGCCCACAGCCAGCAAGGAACAGAGTCCCTCGCCTAAAAGCTGCTGAAGAACTGAATCCTGCCAAAAACCATGTCAATAAGCCAGTAGAGGACCCAGATGAACTATGCCTGGCTTTCTGACCCACAGAAAGCAATAATAAATGTGCGTGTTTTAAGCCACTTCACGTGTGGTACTTTTACACAGCAATTAATGCAGGCGTGCCACGTTTTATTGTGCTTCGCTTTACTGCACCTCACAGATACTGTGTTCTTTACAAACACAAACGCTGGCAACCCTGCCTTGAGCAAGTCTATCAGTGCGTCTGCCCACTTCATGTCTCTTGGCCACATTTTGGTCATCCTTGCACTATTCCGAACTTTTCATTATATTTGTATGGTGATCTGTGATCAGAGATCATCAGTGTTGTAAGTGCAAAATGATGATGACTCAAAGAAGGCTCAACTGATGGTTAGCACTTCTTGAGCAATAAAGTGTTAAGGTATATACATTGCTTTTTTTAGACATACTGCTATTGCACACTTACTAGACTACAGTATAAGGTGCACATAACTTCTCTGTGCACCAGGAAACAACCAGAATCTCCTGTGACTTGCCTTATGCGATAGTCACTGCACTGCAGGTCTAGACCCGCATCTCCAAGGCGTGCCTGCAGTGCGTGTCACTCTCCATCCCAACTAGGACATAAGCTTCTCCAGGGAAAGGATCCTCTTATTCATCTCCGTGCCTTTACTCTAACCACAGGTCCTTGATGCTCAGTTAGGGTCTCAATAAATATTTATGACCTATTGTTGAGTTGAACCAACCTATCCATGTTTGACAACCGAGCTGCCTTAGCTTGACGGCACCACCTGACGGCCAACAGAGTGAACTGTGACCCAAATTTGCTTCTCTTTCCTAAACACAGGCAGGTCAACACATCTTCCTTCTTTAGTGATGTACAGTGAAGCTGATCTACCTTCAGGAGCATCTCTTTTGGACATGCACAGACATAGACGCACGCTTTATATCACTTTCTCCATCTTTTAGTTTCTAGTCTGCACCCCCAAAATCTCATCACATATATTGGCTCTCTCTCTCTCTCTCTTGTGTCTCTGCTCCTTTCTTCCCCAGCCCCACCCCAACTGTATCACATCTTCTCACTCACTCATATACAGCAACTCACAAGCCACTCTAAGCAGTGCTCATTGGTCAAGTTGATACATCTATATAAGGGAAAAAAACAAGATCCATTCACAAATGATATTAACATAAGAAAGCATTATAGGAAAAGTTTCTGTAGATCAGATATCTGATTCTAGCACAAAAAGAGAATCATATTTTTTAAACATACAAAAGAATATATATTTGTGCATTCAATTTCTAAAATGGAAAAAGAAACCCTGATGTTAGTTCTTGATGGTTAAAACTCAAGATTCAAAGTCCTCATGAAGATGCAAAGTAATTCTTTAAAACAGAGATGCTGAGCCCCCTGTGAGTGCTCACAGGGTTAAAGATAAGGTAACTGCACTCAATTTTAAGGTAAGTGGAAAGGCAGAAGTGAAGGTGAAAAAAAGGTAGTCAACTCCTCCCAAACCATTTTGCTGCCATGAAAAAATGAGAGCTTACCATATTCAACATTTACCCTGGAGAGGCCCAACCTCCTCCAGAAATTTTTTCTCAAAGATTTCACGCCTCCATGAAAATGACACCATAGTTGGGATAAAAGTAGAAAAAAGCAGGTTTTACTCACAAAGAACTCTCTGCTGGAGATTTTATGCTTGAGTTTGAGCAAAAATTATCTTACTATTTTACGATTTCTAGAGAACTAAAGGACCCAGTGAAATCTCTATGCAATAGGCAGAAGTTAATGTCCCAGATTAGACAAATAAGGCTTTTCTGGGAAAAGATTTCATTATTGCACTGAAAAAAATCATAATATGAAAAGATTGAGGGCAGGAGGAGAAGGGGGAGATAGAAGTTGAGATGGTTGGATGGCATCACCAACTCAATGGACGTGAGTTTGAGCAGACTCCAGGAGATAGTGAAGGACAGGGAAGCCTGGCATGCTACCGTTCATGGGGTTGCAAAGAGTCAAATATGACTGAGCGATTGAACAACAATGACAACAAATATGAAAAGATATCAGCACATGACCATTCTCTTCAGCAACGCTTCTAGTAGCAAAAATGATGAAAATAATTTAAAAACTATCAATGGGGGACTGGATGAATAAGTAGTTGTACAGTCACACAATGGAATTCTATGCAGGTATAAAAAGGAATGAGGAATATCTATGAATTATGGTACAGTGATCTCTAGGATATATTAACTGAAAGAAGAAAAATGAATTAGTATGCTGCTGCTGCTGCTAAGTCACTTCAGTCATGTCTGACTCTGTGCGACCCCATAGACGGCAGCCCACCAGGCTCCCCCGTCCCTGGGATTCTCCAGGCAAGAACACTGGAGTGGGTTGCCATTTCCTTCTCCAGTGCATGAAAGTGAAAAGTGAAAGGGAAGTCGCTCAGTCGTGTCTGACTCTTTGCGACCCCATGGACTGCAGCCCACCAGGCCCCTACGTCCATGGAATTTTCCAGGCAAGAGTACTGGAGTGGGTGCCATCGCCTTCTCCATTAGTATGCTACCATTTATCTAAGAAATGGAGAATATAAACATGGTTGTGTGTAATTCAACCAATGGTATGAAAACCACAAACATTTTAAATATAGTTAACCATTTGATGGAAGGCATAATATGTAGAAGATATGGATAAAATCTAAACTCCTCTGAATATACCACATTATAAAGATTTTACTTTGTAATGTAAATAATTCACATTATTACAACAAAATCAAATCTTTAAAAAGATCAAATCGAAAGTAAAATGAAACAAATGAATATAACTGTATTGAATTAATCACCATTCCACCGTAAGTTTGCTCTATAAAAAGGAACCAATTCAAATGACTTAAAACTCAATAATTTGCCCATTCATCCAAGCAGGATATGCTCTAATGTAAAAGATTTCTGGGAAAAAATATTAAACTGCTTTCAGTGGTGATTCTGAGCCTGCTGTCCATGTGCTGTGGGACAGAGCAAATGAGGGATTACCTTGGTGTTGTTAAGAACCAGGGTCGATGTCATGAGAAGAGGAAATAGAAACATTAAGACTAATGAGGTTAGAGAAAAGGCCCTAAATTTGGATTGGAAGTGTTAGTATAAACTCATGGCACATTTTATCTTTGAAAACATTTATTTTCTGGCTGTGTTCACTTAAAAAGGCAGAAGACAATGATCAGTCCATTAGCAACGATCACTCCATTGCCCAGATCATGTCTGTAAGTATCATCTTTCAATAAAAAGATTAAGGTTCCTGAGAGAAATGACTGACTCCAGATCAGGGGATGAACGTGACGAAACTGGAACATCCTGTCACACCATCAGGCAAACAACCTATCAGAGATGACAAGGAGACAAGGTGGCTATCCAGTAGCCGAAGACAGACCAACTGAGCTTCAGTAAGGACAACAACGGCAGCAGACTGGGGCACGGCTGCTATCTTACAAACCGGTAATAACAATACTAAAAGCATCACGAGTTATCTTTGGAGGAGGCTAGGAAATCAAACCACTATCTTGAAAACTGCCAAGGAAAAGAGAAATCTCAAGCATTTACCCCATCTTTTCCCATTTGGACTGTACCTTGGGATAATCAAATAGTTGATGAGGGAAGTTTCTCTTCAGAGAAGCATTCCAAAAGTTTTGTAGAAAGAACAGACCACAAACTTCTGTAACCCCTAATGAACGAATGGATCTAGGCATCAATCATGAAGCAAAAAAACAGAGAAAACCAGACATTACATGCCTCCTGATGGACCTACACAGCACTATAAAGAAGTCTGAATAAGTAAGCCCGAAAGCCAACCAAATAATATACCCCTGAATCTAACAACACAGAAGGAATATAGGGCCAGAAGAACATGGTACATGATACCACAAGGCTGTAATCAACAAAAGCCGGCCTGTGGGAAACTCTGCCAGACAAATGACCCCATTTCTTTAACAAGGAAATTTTAAGGGGGAAAAAAGAAAAAGGAGGTACCTATAGATTAAAAGATACTTAAGAAACATCAACCAACTACAGCCGGTGGTTCTTATTTCAAACATGATTCAAACAACATTTTTTAAAACTAAGACATTTATTAGCTAATTAGGGAAACTTGAGCACTGTCCTGATATTTGATGATATCAAGCAATTATTTTCATTTTTCTACAAGCTAATAGTATTTTGGTTGTTTTTTAAGCAGTCTTTATTTCTTAGACTTGGGAGCTTCCCAGTGGCTCAAGGGTAAAGAATCTGTCTGCAATGCAGGAGATGGGGGTTCAATCCCTAGGTCAGGAAGATCCCCTGGAGAGGGAAATGGCAACCCATTATAGCATTCTTACTGGGAAAATTCCATGGACAAAGAAGCCTGGCAGCCTACAGTGCATAGGGGTACAGAGTTGGACATGACTAAGCCACTGAGCACGATCTCTTAGAGTTAGTTATGTTTAAAATAATATGATGTTTTAGATTTGCTTTAAAATAATCCCAGAGTAGGGGGGAGAGTGGGTGGTATATGTAAAAGAATAGCCTTAATTTTATAACTGTCGAAGCTGGGCAATGTTTGCATAAAGTTTCACTGCATTACTCTATTTTTGTATACATTTGAACTTTTCCATAATAAAAAATTTTAATGACAAGCCTTCAAAAATCAGTCTGTGGACTTCCCTGATGGCACAGTGGATAAGAATCCACCTGCCAATGCAGGGGACACAGGTTCGATCCCTGGTTTGGGAAGATTCCACATGCCTCAAAGCAACTCCCGTGCTCTAGAGCTCGTAAGGCACAACTAATGAGCCTGTGAGCCATGACTACTGAAGCCTGTGCCCCTAGAGCCTATGCTCTGCAACAAGAGGAACCACTGCAATGAGAAGCCCGACCACTGCAACTAGAGTAGCCCCGCTCTCCGCAGCTAGAGAAAACCCACACACGGCAACAAAAGACCCAGCACAGTCAAAACAAAATAACAAGTTTGCATCTTGTTAACATGTATTGATGGTTATGTTCAAAGCTAATAATGTGTGTGTATGTGAGTGTGTGTGTGTGTGTAAAATCATTTTCAAACAACTCTGTGAGGCAGTTACTTTTACAATCCTCCTTAGATAGAGGGAGAAACAGAAGATGAAAGAAGTTAAGCCATGGAACAGTGTGAGCGGTGCACATGAGATTAAGACCTAGGTCTCCCTGACCGGAAATCCCATGTACAGTGGGAAAAACAAAAACTCCCCTACAGATGTTACGTAGAGGGAGACGGGTGCAGAGGATTGTTAACAAGGCACTGGAAGGCAGAGAAGAGCCAAAAAGAACACGGAGATACACTGGGGAAAGAGAAACTGAAAGGGCAGCATCCGGAGACCAGAAACTGCTCCCACGCCGGGCGGCACCCACCGCCACACATGGCTCATCGGTGGCGCCGGCACCAGCTTCGAAAGCCGCACCAGCGCCGCTGAGCAGGAGCCGCTGCTGCTGTCCCCTCCTTTCTCCCACATCCCAGTGTTTCCTACCAGTACCTCCTCCTTGCAGAATGCAAGTGCAGACCAGCTGGCAAAGGAGTCTGGAAGATGTAGTCTGCAGGCTGCTAGCCCCACGTAATAAAACGGAGAATACGGAAAAGCAGGAATGGAGCTGAGAACCAAAGACCAGGAGCACAACCACACTGCTGTGATTTCTTGATTTAGGACTCAGGTGTGGGTAAATTAGGTGAAGGGGATTAAAAGGTACAGACTTCCAGTTTAAAAAACAATGTCAAGGGGATGTAATGTACCACACAGGGAGTGTAGTCAATAATACTGTAATACCTTTGTATGGTGACAGATGATTATGAGACTTGTGGTGATCAATTCATAATGTACACAAATATTGAATCATTATATGGTACATTTAAAACTAATACAATATTATATGTCAATTAAACTTCAATTGTGAAAAAAGAAAACAGAAAAGGAAGCTCTCTTATGTGAAGTTTTACCTCCTTCCTCAATTCTTCCACTGAAACAGCTGCCACAATGTCTGAGGCTGCCTATGACTAGGGGTGCCTATGCAGACCCCTCCAGGTTGTCAGCGAACCTCACCGACAAAGAACGTTTTTTCGAAGAAGGACATAACTTAGTCAACTTAGCTGGAACTATTTTCTTCAAGAAAAATGCCTCACCACCTCGCATTAGCTCCCTCCAACCAAGAATGGACAATTTGTGCATCCAAATATTAAGAACTGCAACTAATTAACACACACCAAGTATATGTGTTAAAATAAGCTACAAGGACATATTGTACAACACAGGGAATACAGCCAATATTTTGTAATAACTGTAAGTGGAGTATAACCTTTAAAAATATGACTCACTATATTGTACACCTGCAACTTATATGCAGGGCTTCCCTTGTGGCTCAGCTGGCAAAGAATCCACCTGCGGTGCAGGAGAACTGGGTTCCATCCCTGGGTTGGGAAGATCCCCTGGAGAAGGGAAAGGCTACCCACTCCAGTATTCTGGCCTGGAGAATTCCATGGACTGTACAGTCCATGGGTCCTAAAGAGTCGGACACGGCTGAGTGACTTTCACTGCTCACTAACTTATATGGTATTGTACATCGACTATACTTCGATTTTAAAAAGGTATCATGTTACTAAGCAAACAGGAACAAGTGAAACATCTTTGTTACTTCAGGAGAATGGGAGGAAATCAACTCATTATTCTAAAAACTGGAGATAAGAGAGAAGACTGACGCAGTTAACCTGCCTTTCCCATACAAACTGTATCCCAGGGAAACCAACTAACTGATGAGGGGAAGTTTTTCTTCTCAGAGATGTTGCAGCTAATGAGTGAAGGAAATGATGGAACAAGAATTTCAGCATTTGACACCCCCACTGTGGAATGCATGTAAGCAATGATCATTAAGCTTACTTACAGTGGTTTAGTCACTAAGTCGTGTCTGACTCTCTGCGACCCCATGGAGCCCATCAGGTTCCTCTGCCATGTAATTCTCCAGGTAAGAATACTGGAGCGGGTTGCCATTTCCTTCTCCAGGGGATCTTTCTGATCCAGGGATTGAACCCAGGTCTCCTGCACTGCAGGCAGATTCTTTATCACTGAACCACCAGGGAAGACCAAGACTTCGCATCAATGCAAAAAGACAATCACAGCAAAAGCAAACCCCAAAAAGCAAACAAACCTCTCCCACATTGTGTATTTCCTGCTGTAAGAACACAGTATCACTGAAAGTATATTCTCACCCCACTTCCAACTCCCCCAAATTGAACATAATCAATCAAACCTCTAAATCTAACTGCATTCTAGCAACCACAGAAGGCAGGGAAACATGTTACTTTTTGCCAGGAATGCAAAAAGGTAAAGTGCAGACTGGGGAATAGATACAGGACAAACCCAAGGTCCTAAACAAAGTAACTGCAAGAGGAGAAAGAGAGGAGGAGGATGCGGAACCTATACATTAAGGGAGACTTAAGAGCCAGGCTTCAGCAATATGTGAACCGTGAACTTCCAGATGTTCAAGCTGGTTTTAGAAAAGGCAGAGGAACCAGAGATCAAATTGCCAACATCTGCTGGATCATCAAAAAAGCAAGAGAGTTCCGGAAAAACATCTATTTCTGCTTTATTGACTATGCCAAAGCCTTTGACTGTGTGGATCACAATAAACTGTGGAAAATTTTGAAAGAGATGGGAATACCAGACCACCTGACCTGCCTCTTGAGAAACCTATATGCAGGTCAGGAAGCAACAGTTAGAACTGGACATGGAACAACAGACTGGTTCCAAATAGGACAAGGAGTACGTCAAGGCTGTATATTGTCACCCTGCTTATTTAACTTCTATGCAGAGTACATCATGAGAAACGCTGGGCTGGAAGAAGCACAAGCTGGAATCAAGATTGCTGGAAGAAATATCAATAACCTATGCAGATGACACCACCCTTATGGCAGAAAGTGAAGAAGAACTAAAAAACCTCTTGATGAAAGTGAAAGAGGAGAGTGAAAAAGTTGGCTTAAAGTTCAACATTCAGAAAACTAAGATCATGGCATCTGGTCCCATCACTTCATGGGAAATAGATGGGGAAACAGTGGAAACAGTTTTAGACTTTATTTTTGGCGGCTCCAAAATCACTGCAGATGGTGATTGCAGCCATGAAATTAAAAGACGCTTACTCCTTGGAAGGAAAGTTATGACCAACCTAGATAGCATATTGAAAAGCAGAGACATTACTTTGCCAACAAAGGTCTGTCTAGTCAAGGCTATGGTTTTTCCTGTGGTCACGTATGGATGTGAGAGTTGGACTGTGAAGAAAGCTGAGTGCCGAAGAATTGATGCTTTTGAACTGTGGTGTTGGAGGAGACTCTGGAGAGTCCCTTGGACTGCAAGGAGATCCAACCAGTCCATCCTAAAGGAGATCAGTCCTGGGATTTCTTTGGAAGGAATGATGCTAAAGCTGAAACTCCAGTACTTTGGCCACCTCAGGCGAAGAGCTGACTCACTGGAAAAACTCTGATGCTGGGAGGGATTGGGGGCAGGAGGAGAAGGGGACGACAGAGGATGAGATGGCTGGATGGCATCACTGACTCGATGGATGTGAGTCTCAGTGAACTCCAGGAGTTAGTGATGGACAGGGAGGCCTGGCGTGCTGCAATTCATGGGGTCACAAAGAGTCGGACACAACTGAGCAACTGAACTGAACTGAACTAAGAGACATACCAACCAATTGCAATGAGTAGACATTGTATGGAAACCAAAACAAACCGTAAAATACAAGAAGACAATTAGAAAATGTGATTGATACTAAGTAGCTGCTGTTGACTGAGTGTTTGTGCCCCTCCCTAACACATATGTTGAAATCCTAACTCCCATGTGACATTAGGAGGTAGGAGCACTGGGAAGGGCTTAGATTATAAGCATAGATCCCTCACAAATGGGATTAGTGTCCCTATAAAAGTGACCCCAGGGAACTCCTTCACTCCACCCTCCATGTGAGGACACGATGAAATGACTGTCTATGAACCAGGAAGCAGTACCTCACCAGACACAGAATCTGCAGGCCCCTGACCTTGGACTTCCGACCTCTGGAACCCTGAACTGTGAGGGCAAGTCCATAAGCCACCCAGTCTAGGGTATTTTTGTTATAGCAGCTGGAACTAAGAGTAGTTATTAAACCTTTTGGTATATATATAAGGTTTTACGATTTTTTGAAACAAAGAATTCTTGGATTTTAAAGATACAGACTGAAATATTTGTATAAAATAGAAAATAAGTGCTTAAGAGAAACGAGACACTTGCGTGCCTCTGGAGGTGAAACAGCGCAGTGAAGAGAGCAGTGGCAGTAGCTCTGGGTCCGTAGCAGTGGGTCCTGGCCAAGCCCCCGGAGAGTCCTGCACCCCAGCTCTGTCCCTCCCAACGCGGGGCGAAACACCGCCTGAGCCCCTCACCTCCTCAGAACCCCGTAGGTCACTTAGGAAACGATTCCCCAAGGGGAGCTCACAGGCTCTTCCTCAGCTGCTTCACCACCTTCTCATTAAACCCACTTCTCCCGAAGGACACGCATACAAACGAAACGCTAGTTCTAATTCAACTGTATGTTTCTTTCACGACACTGTAAATATATTCCAGCCACACAATGGGCCAATTCCTTTTTTGGGGCTAACCTAGAAACCTAAATGCCACATATAACATTGTTTCTATATGAAAACCCTTTCCTAAAAGTATGTTTGTTGTATAATCTGCATATAAGAGGGTCACCGTTTACATCGTTGTTTTTGTTTAGTCCCTCAGTCGCGGCCAACTCTTTGCAACCCTGTGGACGGTAGCCCACCGGGCTCCTCTGTCCTTGGGATTCTCCAGGCAAGAATACTGGGGTGGACTGCCATCCTCCAGGGGATCTTCCAGATCCAGGGATCAAATCTGTGTCTCCTGCATTGCAGGCGAATTCTTTACCACTGAGCCATCTGGGAAGCCCCCCTTTTACATTAATTCAAAGCATTTCCTGATTCTTTTTTCAGTTTCAATGTTCTCATCTTTGACACACAAAACTGATTTTAGTCATGTGCTCTTCTTTCTCCCTTCTTGAAAATCTCCACCAACAACCGGCAGGAGAGAATTTGCTTGCCTCATTCCTCCCAGCCAGGTCTCTGGGAGGTGAGGGGTGAGGAGCACACTCCTCCCAAAAGGGTGAAGAGGAAATCTCCAAGATCAGAGACAGAAAGTCCTGATGCCTCACTCCCCTAGCGGGCCTGACCTCTGCAGGCAGAGGTGCTGGGCTCTCACCCAGGTGGCAGCTCACCTGGGTTCCACGTGTGGCTGACAGCATGGGCAGAGAGGCTGACCACAGGAACACAACAGATCCCCTGCTCTGTTCTCCATCTGGCCATCACCGTCTTGGCTATCCCTCTCTCTAGAGAACTCTGGAAAGGAAATGTTGTAGCGAGAGTCTGTATCAGACTGTGGGGAAAAAAGAAACTTCTAGCTCCGGCTCAGTTCACAACACTACAGATGCTACTGAAACAACACCCAAGGGAACACCTTTTGCTTTGTTCACAGTCACCCAGCTTCTAGACTTTCCATCAGTTTCTTAAGCTGAAAATGGAAATGCCTCAAATGACCCAAAGACCACTTGTAGGTGAGATCTAAGCTGTTAGGTCACCGTGTGGGTACTTCAGTCACTTCAGTCATGTCTGACTCTGTGCGACTCTATGGGCTATAGTCCTCCAGGCTCCTCTGTCCGTGGGATTCTCCAGGCAAGAATTCTGGAGTGGGTTGCCATTTCCTCCTCCAGAGGACCTTCCTAATCCAGGGATCAAACCAGCATCTCTTATGTCTCCTTCACTGGCAGGTGGCTTCTTTACCACCAGTGCCACATTGCTTGGGTCCTTACCAGCCTTCATAAACCGCTACCTTCCTCTCCATTTGGTGAGTGCCCTTGACGCTTCCCCAGCAGGAACCCTGAGGAGGACAAAAGCCCCATCTACCCTGAAGTCATCACCTTTCAGGTTCAGATCTTTAATGTTATTTGTGGTTCTGACGTCAGAAAATGGCACTTTTTTTTATCCATGTTAACCTGCGTGATATGTTACTAAAAAGTATTCCTATAAAAGTTTCCAAAATTGGGGGTCTTCCCTCCTTTTTATGACTCACACAGGCAACTGAATCCCTGTAGCTAACCATTATACCTTCCCCTCTAGGAGGCAACAGTGCATCACAGTTCCAACAATATAGTACATCTGACAGCTACATCATACAGAAATGTTGCAACACAAAAACCAACAGAGCTTTTGCCAACTGGCTTTAAGCTCAATTATAGACCAAAACTTCAGGTGATACCAAACAAGAATTTCATATGAAACCACCTCAACATAACACCACAGCCCTTCAAAGGCAGAAGGGTTATGCAGGTCCAACAGTCAAGGAACCCAAATGCCAGCTTGGGCCTTTCACTGTCAAGATTCTACTCTGTCATCTCCTTTGGAAATCCAATCGACAGAGGCCACACCCAGCGGTTTCCAAAGCTTCAGGGTAACACAGTGCTCAGGACTCAGTCTTGTCTGACTCTTTGGCACCCCATGGACTGCAGCCCACCAGGCTCTTCTGTCGATGGGATTCTCCAGGCAAGAATACTGGCATGGGTTGCCATGCCCTCCTCCAGGGGGTCTTCCCCAGCCAGGGATCAAACCCATGTCTCCTGTGTCTCCTGCATTGGCAGGTGGGTTCTTTACCACTGAGCCACCTAGGAAGTCTCAGGGTAACACGTCTATATGTAAGTCCAGTTAGTCACCTACATTGGTCAAATCAATCGATTTGAAAGTGGGATACATTTTCCAATAGAAAATGTATTTCAACAATATCTAAATCTAAATCAACAAAATTTTATCTTAATTACCAAAACAGAAATCAGAGCAACCATGAGGTTATTAGCAGCTAGTATTTGTACAATATTTACAAAGTGCCAAGTAACATGGGTAATATGTTCTGCCAAAGCATCTCCAATTTTGTATGCATTTTACATTCTCCACTCATTTCAAAGCAATGCTCTAGTTTGAGCTAATACAGGGAGTGACAGTGGGTCTGTAACAGGAAAAACCTCATCCACTAGGCCCTCTGATTGCTCTTCCCTGCACTCCAGTGTTCTTGCCTGGAGAATCCCAGGGACAGGAGAGCCTGGTGGGCTGCCGTCTATGGGGTCGCACAGAGTCGGACACAACTGAAGTGACTTGGCAGCAGCAGCAGCAGCCTCACCACCACGCCACTCTGTTCTAAACTGCAGTTCCAGCACTAGCCATGCTTGGGCCTTCCGGCCTGTGTGAGAGGCAACGAAGCAGTGGTTAAGAACTTCGGAGTTGGATTCGGACATCTCCTATTTAAATTTCAGCCCTCATCTAGAAGGATGCCTTGTGACTCTTGCAGCCCTGTCTTCCTCCTTTGTAAAATAAGAAGGGTAATTTGTAGCTCATAGTGCTTTTATATAGATGGGTAAAACAATGTATCGATATATAAAGTTCTCTGCAAATAGCAAGATTTAATAGCTCATGTTACCAGATCTATTCTACACACCTTGTTGCAAAATGTACAAACCACACAAGGAAACTGGAATCACCTTGGAAACAAGACCCAACCGTGACATGCTTTCTTCCAGTGATGGATGATCCAAGAGCAAAGTCATCTCCTGATGCTTATGAAATCAGTCACAGGCCCCTAAACGATTCTGCCTGAGGAGGCACAGAGGAGGAGCTGAAAAAGTTGATGGCAAAGAATGAAGCAGCAAAATCCTGAGTAAAAACTGGCTTTTATCTGCCAGTGGGAGAAGAGAGAAACCAGGGGGAAAGGAGCAGCAACCAAATCTAAACTAACCTATATTGCAACTTACTAAAAAGTGGTGTTTTCCATTAAAACATAATAGCTACCCAGACTTTCACTGTAAGATATTGGTAACACCTATGTTTTTACACTTTTAATTTTTGCTTTATATTGGAGTATAGCTGATTTACACTAGTGTGTTAGTTTCAGGTGTACAGCAGTGATTCAGTTATATATATGTGTGTGTGTGTGTATCCATTATATTTCAGATTCATTTTCCATATAGGTTATTAAAGAATATTGAGTATAGTTCCCTGTGCTATACAGTAGGTCCTTGTGGATTATCTATATACATATAGTAGGGTAACACTTATTCTTTAAAAAAATTTTTTTTTTATTTTATATGGGGTATAGCCAATTAACAATGAGAGTTTCAGGTGGACAGTGAAGGGACTAAGCCACACACAGACATGTATCCACTCCCCCCAAACTCCCCTCCCATCCAGGCTGCCATCTAACAACACTGAGCAGAGTCCCATGTGGTAACACCTGAAATATTTTTGCATGTTTTAAATATGCATATTCTTGAGTGAAAATATAAGCTTAAAAACACATTATAAACTCACTTATTAATGTTTTGAGACTGTGGAAAGAAGGTATAGAGAGCAATAAACCGAGTAAAAATAGAGTAAATTTGGCTAAGCTTGGTTTTTACTTAGGGAACTTCTTGCTTAGACTGCATTCACCCCACCCCCAACCTCTGAGATCATGGGGAGAGGGGTCAGTGGGCAAGGAACAGAGGAAATGACAGAAACATGCCTGTTATGGGTGGAACTTCTGAATGCTCCCCCCCCAAATTCCTATGTTGCAGCCCTAACCCTGATGATATTTGGAGGTAATTGGGTTTAGATGACATCATGAGGGTGGGATCCCCATGACAGGATTAGCATCCTTCTAAGAGGAAGGAGAGAGACCACAGTTTGCTTGCTCTCAGCCATGTGACACAAGGAGATTCGGAAGCCAGGCAAAGCGCTCTCACAAAGCACCTTGACCTTGGCCTTCCCAGCCTCCAGAATGGGAAGAAAGAAATGTCTGCTGTTTATTTCACTGATGCGGACCCAGGTACGATCCCTGGTTGGGGAACTAAGCTCCCCCAAGCCACAAAGTGCTGTCAAAATAAATAAAACAGAAATGTCTGTTCTTTAAGCCACTCTGTTTATGGCATTTTGTTAGAGCAGCCCCCACCCCACCCCTGAGCTAAGAGAATGTCTAAGCAGAGTCAGGGTGGAGAGTGGACTGAAGATGAAGAGATGTTTTCAGCAGTATCTTAGAAGTCTGCACACAAGATCAGTGGATATACTTTAATATCATTAATCATCCAACAAGAGAAATACACAATACACTAAGTGACCATTTAAAAATGCCATTATTTTAAACAATTATCAAAATTACCCATCTCGATTTGAACTTCCCAGGGTATCTCCAATGGCGTTGGACATCTTTTAGAACTGGTTATAGAAGGCCTTCTGGGATACGGCCAGGATATATTCTCCCTTGTTCTGGAAAACCTCGATCAATGGACTTCCTTGCCCTCTGGTTTCCAAATGTGTTTGGACAAAGATGGTACCAAGCTGGAGATCAATGAAAGGGAGGACGACAGGGGTATTTACAGGTATTTATTCCTGGAGGTCCCCCAGCCCAGCCACAGGCCTCCAGTCACTGCATTCTTCTGCAAGGCCACAGCTTTCGGGGGCTGCCCTACCCTATACGGTTGGTTTCTCAGGTCCCCATAACCACCCCCTTCTGCACTTCTTCTCGGTGGTAACAGTGCACTCTTTTTCTAGTCTTAGGATGCTTCTTCATCATTTGCTAATTTCCTTTCATTTTGCCAACACACCTGAATAGTCCCTTCATTACATTATTTCCTTACACTTTTGTGGACACACAACCTGTTTCCTGTCCAGACACCATCTGCTCAGGTCTGAGGAAGGGCTGGTTGGTTGGTCTTGCCTCACTTAGGTGCAGGGTTTTCTTGCAGCCTTTGACTGCTCACCAGCATCTCCCTTTTTCCCCCAACCAGAAGACTCAACCCAGTTCAACAGCCTGTTCGCTTTCTGAGCCCCTGGATTTTAGACTTTACTTGCCCCCTCGGCTCTGAAGAAGCTGCTCCTCCCCCAACCCTGCTGGTTTCCCAGACCCTAAACTCTCTCTTCCCTGGTGCTACAGGACTCTTCCCACCTCCCTCCCATTCTGATTCCTAGCCTTCACCCATCATGACCTGGTCCCGCAGGAGCTGCCCGGCTCTCACCAGCACATCCTGCTCTGCGGCAGCCCACGTCCTGCCTCGTGTCCACCAGGGTGGGATTCAGCAGAAAAGCATCACCTCTGAAAAGGAGCAGTTTGCTCTCTTACTTTCTGATTTAAGGACAGATTTACCAAAGTCCAAAGGGAGCATTACCTGACAGGTCTTTCTTTTTTTTTTTCAGGGATATATCTCCTTTTTCCTTATTAGATCTACTTAGCTAATTTTATCAGGTAAGTTATTTCAATATTACATAAAACTTCATGGAAAAGATGTTACAGAAGAACCCATGGATGGTCCTCATTGTCTTCACCATCACTGGCCTCAGCGGCAGCATTAATGGTAGGACTCCACCCTTAAAAGCATTCTACAAAGTGCTTTCAAGTTTACTCTTTTTAAGTCACAAAGTCTTTACAAGTAGACAGATCATATATTGTTTTTATTTTGAAGATATGAAAACTGAAGTATAGAAAAGGCATTAAACTTTTTCATGATGAATTAACCAAGGAAATAGGGCTTCCCAGGGGACTCAGTGGTAAAAGAATCCTCCTGCCGACCCAAAAGATGCTGGTTCGATCCCTGGCTCGGGAAGATCCCCTGGAGGAGGAAAGGACAACCCACTCCCGTATTCTTGCCTGGAGAATTCCATGGACAGAGAAGTCTGGCCAGCTATAATCCACGGAGTTGCAAAGAGCTGGACATGATTGAGTGCGTGCGCATGCGCACGCACACGCACACGCACACACACGCACGCACACACACACATGACCAAGGAAACATAGCTAGCAAATATTCTGAATAAATACTGCTTGAAATAAAGGCTGTTTTTGCTTTGTATTAGAAGTATTAATATTGCACCTCTATTGAAAAGAAGGCGTGCTCTTTGATCTATGCAGCCATCCAGTTTTAACAGGAGAAATGATGCCATTGTAAAAAGAGCAAGGACTAGTTTATATCTGATAGATCTTAAAAATGAGTGTAACTACTGAAGGAAGCAGTGAAAACCAGGGAAATTTTCTCAATGACTATAGTTCATGTGTTGGAACAAAGGGAGGGGGCACTAAATTGTGATGAAATGAGCTACGGCAGAAAATAAACTAGGGAATTCCTAAACCTAAACACACACAGCACAGTGAAAAGGACTCCAAGAGCCGACGTCAGCCCATTTTAAGTTACTCCTTTGCCTTACAATTTCCCATCGTGCAGGATGCAGCCCCAGCAGAGCAGAGGCATGTGAGTCACCGAGACGACAAAGCAAAACACCAGGACCTGCACACCCCAGTGGATCCTAGGGGAGTCTGCACCTCAGGAAACCAGAATGGGCTACACATGGTCCAGCCCTCTCACCACCTACAGACTTCCCAGCCACATCTGGAGGCTCAGAGCCTGGCTTCACGGGTAGAGATGACAGACGGCCCATATCACGAAAGTAAACTAAGACGAAGGTGGGGCAGCTTCCCTGTTGGCTCACTGGTAAAGAATCTGCCTGCGATGCAGGAGATGGGGGTTCGATCCCTAGATCTAGAAAATCCCCTGGAGAAGGAAATGGCAACCCACTCCAGTATTCTTGCCTGGAAAATTCCATGGATAGAGGAGTCTGGTGGACTACAGTCCATGGAGTCGCAAGAGTCAGACACAACTTATCGACTCAACCACCACCGAGATGAAGGCAGGGCAGTGACTAGTACTCCGAATACACACAGTCTGGAACCATACACTATACTTGAGGTGGCCACACCTAATTCAATTTCTGACCCACAGACAATTTAATTCATTTAAAAACAGTAGTTCCCAAATTGTGGTCCCTAGATCAGTAAAACTAGTATCTCCTAGAAGCTTGTTAGAAATCCAAACTCTTGGGCCCCACCCAGGATCTCCTAAATCAGAAACTCTGGGAGTGGAACCCAACAGTCAGTAGTTCAACAAGCCTTCCAGGTGATTCTGATGTACTCTAAAGCTTGAGACTACTGACTTAACAAAAGTCTTCCCCCCCCCCAAAATAGCTCTATCCTTCCATTTAAAGGCGGGGTGAGAGTTGGACTGTGAAGAAAGCTGAGGGCCGAAGAATTGATGCTTTTGAACTGTGGTGTTGGAGAAGACTCTTGAGAGTCCCTGGGACTGCAGGGAGATCCAACCAGTCCATTCTAAAGGAGATCAGTCCTGGGTGTTCTTTGGAGGGAATGATGCTAAAGCCGAAACTCCAGTACTTTGGCCACCTCATGCAAAGAGTTGACTCATTGGAAAAGACTCTGATGCTGGGAGGGATTGGGGGTAGGAGGAGAAGGGGACAACAGAGGATGAGATGGCTGGATGGCATCACCAACTCAATGGAAGTGAGTTTGAGTGAACTCTGGGAGTTGGTGATGGACAGGGAGGCCTGGTGTGCTGCAATTCATGGGGTCGCAAAGAGTCAGACACGACTGAGCAACTGAACTGAACTGAAATAAAATCTCACTCATTATTTACCATAAGGTCAGAAAATTATCTATTTTCCCTTTATAGATAGTCAACTTGGGATTATCCTCACTGATTTGGAAAGCCATGGAACACAGATAATACAAAAGTAATGAATCACTGGCTTAGGCACACCCTTTTGCAATAGACTGACCATCCTCATTAGGTTTTGCTTACCAGGCTTCATGGATATTCCCTGAATCCACAGTACAGCAGAACCTGATACAAATACCGCCTGAATGAATGACTGAGCACAATGAATGGGGGACGACGCGGGAATTGGCAAGGCTGCCTACTAGAACAAAATCACTTGGATACTAAGAACCTCCTGTGTCTGATCCACAAAATAGTTTGCCTCACAAGAGATGACTGCAAGTTGACTGAACTGTCAGTCAAGACTCTCTTCTACAACTGGCTGCCTAATCCTGGATCCTCCCCAGGCACAACAGCTGGGATGAGGAAAAGAAAACTTGTAAGAATCCCCAGATCTTCCCAGGGAGAGGTTCCACCATCTCCTCTGAGGATTTCTGAATAAGAATTGCAAAACTGGCACAGTCTCAGCAGTGAGCATTCTGCAGGATTCTCCTGTTGGAGCATGATTTTTAAAAAGGCAAACAAGAGGGAGACAAATTGCTAGGAAGCTGCATTTTTTACAGCAATTGGAAGACAAATCTAACTTCTTACCAGAATTGGAAACCCACATGATATCACTGTAGTGCACATGAATTATTAATGCTCATCATTTTTTGTAAATTAGGTATTCAGGAAGGTTCCTGTCGACATCATGTTTGACATCATAATGCTTCATCATTCTAAAAGCCTAATGAGATGAATTCTTGCTAGAAAAGAGAGAGATCAAGCATGCATTTCTGCACTCTGGAGAATACCAGAGACCAAGGAGATAATGAAGATATGGTTTATAATTGATGTACAAAGAGCAAATTAAAAAAAAAAAAAAAAAACCTGTTACAACCCTACCACCACTGTAAACAAGACCAAATGGCACTTTACCTTTCCACCTGAGCATTTTGGAAAAGGGAGGGGTGAGTGCGGTGGGGGGCAGGGGGCATGACTAGTAATTATCTCAAACTCCTAAGGTGGAAGAATTCTTCTAAAAAGAAAGTTATGTCTTTATAAAATTACCTCATCTACAAAAGAACATGTAACAGGTAAAAATTGAAAAAGATACCATAACACCAAGTCACACATCCTAAAAGGATAGTATTATATATTTTAAACCAATTCTGTAACAGTAATTCTATGTGATACATATAAATAATCATTCTGTTCTCACATGTAATATCAAATCTGTAGTTTCTGAGTTCTACACATGCAAATTAGTGTTGACTAAACTGAACCAGCAGTTTTGTCCAACATCTGCAGCAATGGGTTGGAATGAAATAAGCTCTTGTTTGGAAATCTGGTTGACAAAGCAAAGTAAGTTAAATTCCTATCCAGGTCAAGTCTTTTAACACTTCAGCCAAGTAGCAATGATATATATACAAGTTCATACTAACTGCTAATAATTGGGACTCATTTCCCCTCCAGTTTTTATTTCATTTGGTCTCTAAGTAGCCTCTTGAGAGAAGTACTAAAACATAGAGAATGAGTTCATTCATTATTCTTTCTTCTACTGAACAAACATGGAGTAACTGAAGTTGCCAGGTACTAAATTGGGATTCTTGCTACTCTGAAAGGTGAAAAATCCTCTTAAGCAAACCAAAAAAGAGTATCTAGAGTTCATCAGTTGTCATCATTCTGAACTACTGCTTCATGTCAAAAGATTTCCTTTTCAACAAGAAGGCAAAAGGACAGTCATTATTGGCAACATTCCAATTTAATTACTTCACTAAATAAAACATTTTCATCCCCTGAAATTACTTCTAATGATAACTTTATGTGAACCAGTGTGGGGAAAAAAAAAAAACACCTTAGTGTTCAGCATGCTCCTTTATAACAAATGTTCAATTAGTAGGTAGCACTGTCATGGATCCAGGTCTCTAGTTCTTGGATATTCTATCAGTAAACAGTTAACATTCAAAAGCTAGAAAACGTCTACCTGGTATATAGTAGGTGTTCAATAAATAGTGTTTGTATTATAATGATGATTATATTATAATACTCTATTACATGATTATTACCAGAGAAACTCTCTAACTTATAAACAAACATCAGTTAAGCTTTATGTTACAAAATCAGATGCTATTAAAGCAAGCTCATGAAAAGAAGCGTTTGCTCTTCCATGTCATGGAAGTCAGCACACATCATCTTCTCTTCACCCATCCACTGAGAGCTGACTTTATCCAATGAAGACTAGGAGCCTCCTCACACTAGGCCAATCGTTGAATAACTTTTCAAGTAGTAAAGATATAATGGTGCCTTTAATCAGTGACACAATTCCTGGTAATCTACTGACCATGTAAAAGCTGTTGATTCTCTTACATTAACAGTCAGAGAGACACATTTCCCTCCCTCTGTACTGTAGGATATGCCACCATCCTTCTGTTTGCTATAAGGATAAAAGGCCCAGTGGCCAGATTTACACAAAGGAAAACCTCTTGGATTTAATAGTATTTTGAGAACACACAGGAGGGCACTGGTTAAAAAAAAAAAAAATCATTTTTCTTCTGGCACTAAGAAATATGTAGTGACTGCTTTAATCACTTAATGTTTTCCAGTGGCTCAAAATTTCGCTCTCCTGAAAGATAAGATGAATGTGCAGAATGAATCTTCATCTTCAGGCAGCTGCACTGCATTGGAAAATCAGTTGCCCTCACGGCAGCGCAGCCGACCCTCCAAACTCCCTGCCAGGTTGTTTCAATTATGTTCCAGACACGCAGCCAACCCAAAGAAGTGGTAAACAACAGGTTCCACTCGGGTCCTCCTCCTCCATTCCCTTCCTCCATCCCTCCAGAGAACAGAAACCCTCTCATCCATTCACAAATCCCCACACTCGGCCCCTGTGGCTGAGACTCCATGCAACCTGGCCGGTGTCTCCAGGTAAAAATCTGAACACGAGGGCACTGTAGTACCGTGGCACCGAGTCTGCGCCATTCACCTCCCAGCCACGCAAATCCAGCCCAGAGCTCGGATTTCATTCAGTGGAACTCGTCTCCGAACGCTCCAAACGATGCCCACCCCTCCTCCAGAGCTGACCCAGTCCAGCCTTCTCCTTCTCGGTGAGAACCAGGCCAGCCCACCTGCTTCCCTTCTCCACCCCGCCCCCCCCCCCAAACCGGCTCTCAGGACTCCTCCAGGGGTCTTTAACGCGCCCATTTCCGGGGCCCTCATCACCCACCTCCCGAATGAAAAGTAAACTCCTCCTTAGTGACCATCTCCCCAAACCAACCAGGCCACTAAACTCAGCCGGAGACCCCTGCCCGCGGGACGCGGCGGGCGGCCCCCCCGGC
>NW_011494824.1:2667783-2676503 GCF_000754665.1 Bison bison bison | reverse complement strand
GTTCCTCCTGTACCCGTCCCGGGGGCTGCACCCCCAGTGCCCTAGCCTCTCTTCCCCTCGCGGCACAAACCCCGGGAGGGCCCCAAAGGGTAGTGTAGCCTGGGGAGCAACCCCAATAATACCCCTGGCCTTTCAGGAACACATTGTAACATCTCTGAGCCAAACATCATGACGCCCCGTAGGGACCCTCCAGCCTGTGCCCACTCATCTAACTTGCTCGCCTCCCAGTCGACTCAGATCATTAAGGAGAGGCTTCATACCTCTGTAGTCCCTCGCTTCCCCATGTACACTGCAGGCTGAGTTGGATGGCGACCCAGTCTTCAAAAGGGTAGAGTAGACAGATGATGTCCACCCATCGTCAGAGGTGACGCCAAGGAACCAGAGACCAGGTGAGGACCAAGCCCTTGAATGCACAAATTCCTCTAAGACCCAAAGAAAGAACTGAAAATGCTGTTCGCGTGGTACTGGGCTTTCTCCTCCAAAGTTTTCACCTCTTCCTTGGGTGTCACTACATCTTCACAGTGGCTTCTCCTCCATCCAGTCCCCACCCCACCCCCACCCGGATTGTCCACTGCTCTGCCTCACACCAGGCTGGGCAGTCAAAACTGCCTCCCCTCAGTCCCCTTGGAGAGGCGTGCACAATTTCCTTGGAGGGGTGCAAGAATACTTTCAGACGAAGGCTGCTTATCCTCCCGGATGTGCAGTCTGGGTTGGAGCTACCAAGCACCACTGCCCATTTATTCGCTTATTCTTTGAGTAATTCCAGTCTGCTGCCACAGCATCACAGAAGAGAAATGGATGGTCCAAGAAAGTGTATAAGGTCAAATGCAAAAGCAAGAACATAGAGTCCTAATGCAAAGCACAAAGAAGAATCCAGCTTGAAATAATTTCTTTGGTTCTTCCCTCTCTTCCTCTCCCCGTCACATCAAATTTGGGGATGACTGGGTCAAGACTTCAAATGACTGCTTCTAACCTTCACAGAGAAGCAAGGTGTCACCCCACATCTCAAATTCAGATATACAGAGGAGAAAGAACTAACCTAGGAGAAGGCAATGGCACCCCACTCCAGTACTCTTGCCTGGAAAATCCCATGGATGGAGGAGCCTGGAGGCTGCAGTCCATGGGATTGCTGAGGGTCGGACATGGCTGAGCGACTTCACTTTCACTTTTCACTTTCATGCATTGGAGAAGGAAATGGCAACCCACTCCAGTGTTCTTGCCCGGAGAATCCCAGGGACGGGGGAGCCTGGTAGGCTGCCATCTATGGGATCGCACAGAGTCGGACACAACTGAAGCGACTTAGCAGCAGCAGCAACCTAGTCTAACTAACCTAATCTAAGTCTTTTGTTTCTCTTCTCAGCTTTCTCTTCCCAACTTTCAGTCTCTAAAAAATTTTTGATGACATGAAAAAAAGTCTGTGCTACATTTTTGAATGGACAGGCAAATTGCTCATAAAACTCCTGTGCAGGTTGGGCTCCTCCCAAAGCAGATTCTGAAATGATATTTTGCAGGCGCAAGGCTGATGAGCGCATACTCTTGGAATCAACATCTGGAAAGAAAGGAGGGAGAAAAGGAAGCAGGGAAGGGAGATGGAAGTTGAGCAGAGGGAGAAACTGAGTTAGGATACAGCCTCACTCAAAGCCACAGGCACCCCTGCAGGGAAAATTCTGAAGCTGGATGATGCTTCAGCATTGTCCTGAACTGGGTCTAGGAGGATACACCTTTATACCCTCACATAGGTCAGCAGTTACTTGTAGGCCACGTGGGTGGTCCTGGGCCAGGTGACTCTCTTCAGCTGAGGCAATTCCCTTGTAAGACTGACAGCTGAGCAGAGGGCTCCCTGCTGCCAGCACTCCCCCGGCTTGAGGAGTAAGTCCTTTCCTGGCACCACCGCTTCCACCACACTGCCCTTCCATGCTTCCTGTCCCTATCCATGACTATAAGAGTGCCACATTAAATGGTCACCACTGAGATGCAGGGACAGTCATTCATTTGATCAGGTCTAAGCCTGATGGCTGCCAACTGTTCTACTTCCAAGGGACCATTCAGAATCTGGGAAAACATCATCAGAGTTAAGTTACAAAAGCGCTAGTCTCCATACCAGTCCTGACGCAATGTTAAGTCAGGAGATAACCACTCCTAAAGCTTCTTTTTGATTCTCTTACATACATCCATTTCAGTCATCATCCTTCATGGAGCTACTAATCAAGGTCAACCTTTTTGGACACTTTGAGCCATGCTAATTCTCATGCCCTGTGTCTACTTTTTCAGTTTTCTGTAGGAATGTGGTTACTATGATGAAAACTCCCAGAGAAGAGAAATGGGCCAGCCACTCACTGAGGCTTTGAGAGGAAGAAGGCTATGATAAAACAGAAGTTACAACCAATCTTCTGGTGGAGAACATTAGGAGCTGAGTCATGAAGGGACAAGTCACCCAGAAGAAAATTTAGGCAGAAAGAAAAAAAGAAGAAGAAGAAGGAAAAAATAGAAGAAAAAAAGAAAAAGATGAAGTTTTGAGAGAGTAAATAAGCTCAAGGTGGCTACTGAACAGACTGGGCTGCTTCAGTACCTTAACTGACCATTTCATAAGGGGACCCATGCCTTTCCCTAAATGCAAGTCTCCTGCAGGGACAGAAGAGGGAACGGGGGAGTGCACGAGGTATAAATTCCTCCTTCCATTCCCAGAACAGCCAATAGTTTTAGACACAATCTTCCTCAGACCCAGCTTCCGCTGCCAATTCTGGCTTAGTGAAAGGAAAAAAATAAAGTATCCCGATAATCTCCACCAAGTGTTCTCAGTGGGAATGTGTAACCTTCCCCCATCGCTGGCACAAATCTGGTCACTGAAACATGCAGAAATGTGCGAGTGGAGGAATGGTTTAACTGAAATCGTGCCCCAGCTAAGCTCTGAGGCCCGAGTTCTTGCTCCTGTAAGTGATTTCTGGACCAATTCCCATGTCACAATTTCAACACATTCCAGGATCACAGCAAAGTCTACAAGTTCAGACACTGCAGATAAAATTTAGGCTCAAGTTACAGAACAAGGCCAGAAAAACCAACATTATTTTAAAAATTGAATTAAGTTAAAAAATTTAGCTACAGCCAATGTCCAAGAAAGAAATCAAAAAGCAAACCAAATCAGAAATTTCTTCAAAAACTCAGAAATGTCCAAGGTCAGCTGAACGCTACATACAAGGTCAGCTTGTATGTTTTATACTCGTACCAAATAGAGCTGGTTTCAGAATTATGATCCAGAAGCACTGCAAGACTCTGAACAATTAAGGTCCCTTCCCAGTCGAGATTGGTATAACTCTTCTAGAATTCCTCTAAAGGAGAAAAGAATATGACTGATACATTTGGAGTGACTCTTCATAAAGGTTAAAACAATAGGAGTTTTGGATTAATTTTTAGATAATCAAATATTTCATCAACCAATCAACCTTGCAGAGCTCGGAATTCAAACTATATTCTTAATGGTGGAGCTTATTGGAAATCTAACCACCTGATAAGTGAAATGATACAGTTTATTAGGTAGCCAGGCACAGTGGAAGGTTCCTTGATCTCAGAGAGAGAAGGGCAAACGTGGAAGCTGGGCTGCCTCTTACAGCTGTGTAACCTCAGGCAAGTCACTTAACCTCGGGGCCTCCCTTTCCTGCATCATCTCCAACATCTCTAAATCACCAACCTTTGGGAATGCAGTGAAATTTCTGCTTTCTTTTATTAAATTGTTTTTAATTTAGAATAGTGGAATTTTTGAGCTGAAAGTGGTCTTCAACCTCCCTGCACATCAGAATCACCCTGAGGAATCTGTCAGAAACACAACAGCTTCCGGATCCCACCCCAGAGACCTGGAGTCAGGGGTCAAGGGCAAGTCCCACACTTGCCCTTTCAAAGAAGGTGGGTCCAGGGTAGCCTTTCCACAGCCTTCTTTGGGGACTACAGTAAGAACTGAAGTCCTGGAACTGCCCTGGTGGTCCAGTGGTTAAGAATCCACCTGGCCCAGAAAGATCCCAGCCCGTGCGCCACAACTACTAAGCCCTCGCTCTAGAGCTGGTTCTCTGCAACAAGACAAGCGATTGCAATGAGCAGCCCCCACCTACCACAACTGGAGAAAGCCAGCGTGTGGCAATGAAGACTCAACGCAGCCAAAATAATTAAAAAAAAAAAACAAAACTGAAGTCCTTCTAAGAGCCTGCAGTATCCTCCTGCTGTGGCCCCTGCCCTGCCTTTCTGTGCCTGCTCAGTCTCTGCTCCAGCCACAATGACCGCCTTGCTGTTTTCCCAAGAGAACTAACAGTATCAGCCAGGAGCCCTTCCTGCTATGCTCTTCATCAAAAAGTACAGGGCTAACTTCCTCACTTTCCTTAAATCTCTGCTCAAATGCTGTCTTCTCAATAACTCATTTAAAATCACAACCTGCACCCCTCCATGTCCCCCCATCACTCCTGATTCTACTCCGCCTGGTTTATTTTTCTTCTTTTCATAGCATTTATCACTTTCCAACTAATTATGTAGTTAGCACATTTATTATTATATTTATTGTCTATCTTCTCCCACTAGACTGGAGGCTCTACTAGAGAGAGCAGAGATTTTTTGGCTTCTTATTCATTGATGGATGGAATGCCTAGTGCCCGGCACAGGGCCTGTTGAAATATCTGTTGAATGAATGATTTTTTCTCAGTTCTCCCTTTTCTGTTTTTCTCTTCTCTTAACTGATATAACCTCAAAATAGAAGGGGGTTGGGTTTTTTCTTGAGTAGAGGGTTATGGTCTATGCCTTTTATTTTTAAAGTCAGTGAATGGTTTGACCTCATAATCCTCCTTTTGGCATTATATATACATCAGAAGAGTCAGAAGGATAAAATAATTTATTCACAATGTTTGTAGCTACACTGTTTATGATAATAAAAATTGAGATGATCTGAATATCAAACACTTAAGGAATAGCTCAGCAAACTATCCTAACAGTCAGAATACCACTATTTATACATGTATGGGTTAAATATTTATATATAGTATATGTAGATGATCACAACTATGGAAAATGCATGTCTATTTTTTGAGGTTCATAAGTGAATGTAAAGTGATACAGATAAGAAGCTGGAGCATGGCAGATTTCTTTTTTTTTAAAACTATTTCACTGAATAAAAAACTAATGTAAACGAATGAATGTAATGTTTCTCAATTCTCTCCCCAAAAATATTTTAGCTAAGTATATTTTCCTTTATGGACTTCCAGTGATTTTTTTTTCTTTCAGACAGTAGGCAGAAGATGGAAAATATTAAAGAAGGAAAAGAATCAGACATAGATGGAGACAAATTAATTTCTTTTTTTTTAAACAAATTTCTTTCTAATTTACAAAGGAACTACTTACAAAGCAGATGCACAAAGACACAAAGACACAGAGCTGACCAGAAAGTGAGAATCAGAAAGACATGAGAACTATTCTCATGGTGAAATATTCCTACCAAGTGGCTTTACAGCTCTTTTAAGGGAGTAAAAATAAGTTTTAAGTTGTATGTTCAACTGTGAGTATATCACTTCTTGGCCCTTTCACCACACACCAAGTGAAATTTGGGAGAGTTGGCCCACAGGATAGTTTTCCCAAGCTGGTTGTAGAATATGCAAAAAGAAATGTGGGAAGAGATTCAGCCACCATTTGACTTTTTTAGGTTAACATCATCCAGCATGGAAACCACTGAGCACTGGGCTCTGAATCCCTGTTATCAAAGGTGATCCGATCTTCCTATTAACAAGAACACCACAGGGAGGAGCTGGATCAGGCCTGGAAAGGGGCCTCCAGAATCTTCTTTCTACTCATTTTCAGAGTTCTCCTGGATTCAAATAGTTAAGACTATGAAAGATGAAACATTCATTTCCAGAAATCTGGTAAATACGTCTCACAGGAGTAAAATCAGGCATAAAAGGATATACAAATGAAACACAAGGTACAGTCCTACTCAAAGGGTCTTCTAGAACAATCAGGGAGATGGGACTTACACACAGGAAGTGACAGAGCATAATACATGAGTTGACATTCAAAGCATAAGAGCAAAAATGAGTGGTACTGGCGATTCTCTTCAGTGATTATGACAACTAGGGAAGGCTTGCTAGAGAAGGAGACGTGTCAGTTGGACCTCAACCAGAAGGACTTTTCAAGCAAGGGGAATAGCATGAGCAAAGAAAGACACAGGGGCAGAATTCACGTGGCTGGATCTAGAAGACAGTGAGTAGATGAGACAATTTAGTGTCTCCTAACATGGGGCTGCTACAATTGGAAGGGGAAGAAAGAAGACAGAAAATGGAAAACCCTGAAAATTCTCCTATTTGTAGTGGAAGTCAACGTGGGTCCTACCACCTTTAAGGCAACTCCCCATGTGAAAGTCTAGATTTAGAAAACAAATTCATTGTCCTGGAAAATAAGTGTTTGCCAAATGATAAAATATTGGCTTTCTAAAAAAAAAAAAAAAAATAGCAGACTGCATGGCTTCAAGAAAACTTTTCTATAGCACTTTGAGTGTTTTGGGTATTCTAAGTCAGGTTATAAATTATTAATTCACTCCTATTTGATTTAAGATATACAATATATAAAGCAAATTAGTTTGTTCCTAAATTAGTGTGGCATTTTCTCAAGGCTTCTTGGGTTATTTTTAAAGAAAAGTTGGGGTCAGGTTTCTAAGCAGGCCCTCCTCACTGGTACACACACTTTGCCATACTCCAAAAGATTCCATTACACCCTGTGATGCTAAAGTCATTCCTTCATTCAGCGTACCTTTACTGAGGGGCTACCATGTATCAGACGCTAACTTGGCATGGGGGGACAGACAGAAGCAGTCTGTGCTATAGAGCTGGAGAGAAAAACAAACAGCACAGTTCTCTGGCAGCCATGAAGCTGGGGCAGGGATTCAGGACACACTGGTGTGACAGAGACGGGGGAGACTATGGACGTTTTCTCAGAGGAGTCAACACTTACACGTGAGTCTCGAAAAACCTTACCAAAGGAATATTGTTCTTTGCATCTACCCATCCACTCACCCACATAGTAAGAACACCGAGGGACTTCCCTGGTGGTCCAGTGGTTAAGAATCCACCTACCAATGCAGGGGACACACTGATCCCTGCTCTGCCCACATGCCTCCAGGCACTTAAGCCCATGTGCCACAACTGCTGCACACACGTGTGGCGACTACTGAAGCCTGCGTGTCCTGGAGCCTGAGCTCGGCAACAAGAGAAGCCATCGCAATGAGAAGCCTGTCCACTGTCGCTAGAGAGTAGCCCCTGCCCACTGCAACTGGAGAAAAGTCCACGTAGCAATGAAGACCCAGCACAATCAAAATAAATAAATACTTTTTAAAAAAAGAACACTGAGCCCCCACCACTGTGCCAGCCCCGAGAGGGACACAAAGAAGGAACACTCAGTACCCACTCTCAGACAGTTACATCAGAAGTACAGACACGTACTCAGAGATGTGTGTTAACACTTACTTTGGAAAAGTAATCCAAGCCCAGAGAGAAAGATCACTGTGGGTGGAAGTGATGCAGAAGATGTCACTGAGGAGTGTGGCACTTGGAAGAAAGGGCAGTATTTGAATAAGCTGAAATGTTGTAATTTCACTTACATGTAGCTGTCCAGTTTTCCCAGCACCACTTACTGAAGAGAGTGTCTTTGTCCCATTGTATATTCTTGCCTCGTTTGTCAAAAATAAGATACCCGTAGGTGCATGGGTTTATTTCTGGGCTTTCTATTGATCCATTGGTCTATATGTCTGTTTCTGTGCCAGTACCATACTGTCTTGATGACTGCAGCTTTGTAGTATAGTCTGAAGTTAAGAAGGTTGATTCCTCCAGCTCCATTCTTCTTTCTCAAGATTGCTTTGGCTATTCGGGGTCTTTTGTGTTTCCATATTAATTGTGAAATTTTTTGTTCTGGTTCTGTAAAAAATGCCATTGGTAATTTGATAGGGATCACACTGAATCTCTAGATTGCATTTGGTAGTAGAGTCATTTTCACAATATTGATTCTTCCAATTCAGGAACATGGAATATCTCTCCATCTCCTTAGGTAGGTTTATTTCTAGACATTTTATTCTTTTTGTTGCAATGGTGAATGAAATTGATTCCTTAATTTCTCTGATTTTTCATTGTTAGTGTATAGGAACGCAAGTGATTTCTATGTATTGATGTTGTATCCTGTGACTTTGCTAAATTCACTGATTAGCTCTAGTATTTTCTGATAGTATCATTAGGGTTTTCTATGTATAATATCAAGTCATCTGCAAACAGTGAGAGTTTTACTTCTTCTTTTCAAATCTGGATTCCTTTTCTTTTTCTTTTCTGATTGCTGTAACTAGGACTTCCAAAACTATGTTGAATAATAAGTGGAAAAGAGGACATTCCAGAGGAATAATGTGAGCAAAGGCCTAGAGGTGGGCATACACGCAGAGCGCATGGATAACAATGAAGTAGGTTATTCAAAAGGGGTGCAATTCAAAAGGTAGGCTTGTACCTACTAGGGAACCAAATGCCAGACTGCAGAGTTTGGCGGAATTCTAGTCATTGGGAATCACTGAGGTTTTTTTTTTTTTTTTTTTTTTTCATTAAGAGTACTAATTTACTGAGATGAATCTGGTTGCATATTCAAGAAGGACTGGTGAAGGAAATTGGGAATGAGGATGAGTAAGGAGCTATAACAATCCAGGGATGAGATGATAAGGACTGTTG
>NW_011494824.1:2666717-2667683 GCF_000754665.1 Bison bison bison | reverse complement strand
TGGACTGAATTATGCCCCACCCACACCCACCCCCCAAAAATCCATATGTTGAAGCCCTATCCCCAGTGTGACCATGTTTGGAGATAGAGCTGTTAGGGAGGTAATTAAGGTTAAATGTGGTTATAAGGATGAGCCCTAATCCAATAGGACTGGTACCCTTATAAGAAGAGGGAGAGACACCAGAGAGTTTGCGCTCTCTCTCTGCAGGCATGCACAGTGAGAAGGCACCATATGTCAGCTTCTAGGTCCTCCATGCTAGCACAAGCATGACCCTCCTTTCCCAGTGCAGCTAAGGAAACAGTCTCTTTGCCAAGACTTCTTTGGGTTTCCCTACAATCTAGTCTACACAGCGATACGAGTTTCTTGCTTCACGTCCAGATTGCTAAAGTCGATCTTCTGATAGTTCCGCTTCAAGAACAGATTTTGAGCCCTGGGATTTTCCCTCTTAACCAGCAAAAGGTGCCTCAAGGCTGCAGCTCAGCCCGAGGGCCGTGCATTAGCACCTTCTGTGGTTCTGATGTCTTAATCCTCTCCCTTGGGCTGCTGGGGCTGTGAAATGAGGTATTCTAGAAGGCTTTTGGCAAAAAGTCTCTTCCTTCTCAGAGTTTGACATTTGCTCAGCAGCATGGCACTTCCCGTGTTGCACCATTAAACATCTCCTAGGCAACAGTAGCTGGGGGCATGACTGATTACTTCTTCATACCTCATATGATATGGCTTATAATAAATTAAGTCAGATATAGGAGCCTTTCCAGAGTTCTCTGCACCAGCAGCTGTCAAACATCAAAATTGCCTAAAACAGAGTGCAGGGCCCAAGAATTTTTATTTGGAACTAGTTCCCAAATGATGTTGATGCTACTGATGCCAGGGCATACTTTGAAAACCACTGCTATACATAACAATATTACAAAACAATATCAATGACCAAAAAAAAAGAGAAAGAAACCCCAAAACCCTTTACCTGTG
>NW_011494824.1:2651319-2666617 GCF_000754665.1 Bison bison bison | reverse complement strand
TTTCATTTGCTGAAGCATAATATAACTTGTGCATAAATCTGAATGCTTCATTATACAACACAAGGCACAAAGTGCTCTCATCTGGCAATTTATAAGAATTGTGAGGTTATGAGTTTCACGATGCCTCTCCAAGCCAGGGACTTCTAAGAATGGTTCTCAAGAATCTTTACCCTGTCTGGGACATAGAGTGTGGTGTGGCACGTGTGGCAGAGGGGAGACTTATAGAAGTAAACGTTACATTTAAATGCACACCAGCGGAGCTATGTAGATTTCCAATAGAAAACTTGATTTTCCTTTTCTTAATATATACTGTTCAAGCCTAGGAAGACAAACATTCACTAACTTTTAGAACAATCAATAAAATTCTGAAAAGCAGTGTCCTAAGGAATAGGAGAGGAAGATAGTATGAAGTCAATAAAGCAAAATTTCTTTCAGAAAAACTGGTTGAAAAGCAATAATAGCAATGGATACTATTTAGGAGATAGTTTACTCTGTGTTATACTTTACATGTTTTGTCTCTGTACATAATTTCTCTGTGTATGATGTATCTATGCTTCTCTTCTCCTTTCGGATATAAAAGCTTTCAACATCTTCTGTCTGTTTACCACTAATCTCAACTCCCATCTAGCATGGCTAAGTTTTCTTGTTTTGAGTATGGAGTCATCAAACTTTTATAGGTTATTGAGACTTCCCTGGCAGTCCAGTGGTTAAGACTTCACATTTCAATGCTGGGCACATAGATTTGATCTGTGATTGGGGAACTAGGATCCCACATGCTGTGTGGCACAGCCGGAAAAAAAAAAAAAAACAGGAACACAAGCTTTTAAAGGCTATAAAAATCCACAGAGCATTTAAATATATGTGTATGTGTGTATGCGTCATTCAGTCATGTCCAACTGTTTGTGACCATCTGGACTATAGCCCACCAGGCTCCTCTGTCCGTGGACTTCTCCAGGCAAGAATACTGGAGTGAGTTGCCATTCCATTCTTCTCCGGATCTTCCTAACTCAGGGATCAAATCTGGGTTTCATGCACTGTAGGCAGATTCTTACTGACTAAGCTACCAGAGAAGCCACATATATATATATATACACACACACACACACATATATTATATATATATTTAACCAAATACATATATGGGTGTGTATGTGTGTGTGTGTGTGTGTGTGTATATATACACACACATGGCTTAGGCTATATGTACTGCATTTCTAAGATCTAAAAGATAAGATTCAGATCCTTCCTAGTGGAGAATTTTTTGAAATCACCAACCTAAACAACAATTTTAAAAGAAAAAAAAAACCCTAGAATGTAGAAATGGAAATGACACATTAGGAGAAACATAGTTGTTAAATTAAGGATTCAAGCCAGGATTTAAGATTTTCCTTCTCTTAACACTTTTCTCAGAGATAGAGCACAGCCACAAAATCTATACACTTATAAGACACTTAAAGCATGAAAGTGCAGAAAGTTTTGTGAGAAATTCATCAGCTCAGTTCAGTTCAGTTGCTCAGTCATGTCTGACTCTTTGTGACCCCATGGTCTGCAGCATGCCAGACTTCCCTGTCCATCACCAACTCCTGGAGTTTATTCAAACTCATGTCCATTGCATCAGTGATGCCATCTAACCACCTCATCCTCTGTCATCCCCTCCTTCTCCTCCTGCCTTCAATCTTTCCCAGCATCAGGGTCTTTTCCAATGAATCGGTTCTTTCCATCAGGTGGCCAAAGTATTGGAGTTAAGCTTCAGCATCAGTCCTTCCAATGAATATTCAGGACTGATTTCCTTTAGGATTGACTGGTTTGATCTCCTTGAGGTCCAAGGGACTCTCAAGAGTCTTCTCCAACACTACAGTTCAAAAGCATCAATTCTTCCGCTCTCAGCTTTCTTTATAGTCCAACACTCACATCCATACATGATTACTGGAAAAACCATAGCTTTGACTAGGCAGACCTTTTTTGGTAATGTCTCTGCCTTTTGATATGCTAAGTTGGTCATAGCTTTTCTTCCAAGGAGCAAGTGTCTTTTAATTTCATGGCTGCAGTCATCATCTACAGTGATTTTGGAGCCCCCCCAAAATAAAGTCTCTCACTGTATCCATTGTTTCCCCATCTATTTGCCATGAAGTGATGGGACCAGATGCCATGATCTTAAGTTTTCTGAATGTTGAGTTTTAAGCCAACTTTTTCACTTTCCTCTTTCACTTTCATCAGGAGGCTCTTTAGTTCTTTGCTTTCTGCCATAAGAGTGGTGTCATCTGTATATCTGAGGTTATTGATATTTCTTCCAGCAATCTTGATTCCAGCTTGTGCTTCTTCCAGCCTGGCATTTTGCATGATGTACTCTGCATATAAGTTAAATAAGCAGGATGACAGCCTTCATGTACTCCTTTCCTGATTTGGAACCAGTCTGCTTTTCCATGTCTAGTTCTAACTGTTGCTTCTTGACCTGCATACAGATTTCTCAGGAGGCAGGTCGGGTGGTCTGGTATTCTCATCTCTTTAAGAATTTTCCAGTTTGTTGTGATACACACATTCAAAGGCTTTGGCATAGTCAGTAAAGCAAAAGTAGATGTTTTTCTGGAACTCTCTTGCTTTTTCAATGATCCAACAGATGCTGGCAATTTGATCTCTGGTTCCTCTGCCTTTAAAACCAGTTTGAACATCTGGAATTTCACAGTTTGTGTACTGTTGAAGCCTGGCTTGGAGAACTTTGAGTATTACTTTGCTAGTGTGTGAGATGAGTGCAATTGTGCGGTAGTTTGAGCATTCTTTGGCATTGCCTTTCTTTGAGATTGGAATGAAAACTGACCTTTTCCAGTCCTGTGGCCACTATTGAGTTTTCCAAACTTGCTGGCATATTGAGTGCAGCACTTTCACATAATCATCACTTAGGATTTGAAAAAGTGCAACTGGAATTCCATCACCTCCATTAGCTTTTTTTATATAATACTTCCTAAGGCCCACTGGACTTTGCATTCCAGGATGTCTGACTTTAGGTGAGTGATCACACCATCGTGATTATCTGGGTCATGAAGATCTTTTTTGTATAGTTCTTTTGTGTATTCTTGCCACCTCTTCTTGGTATCTTCTGCTTCTGTTAGGTCCATACCATTTCTGTCTTTTATTGTGCTCATCTTTGCATGAAATATACCTTAGTATCTCTAATTTTCTTGAAGAGATCTCTAGTCTTTCCCATTCTATTGTTTTCCTCTATTTCTTTGTACTGATCGCTGAAAAAGGCTTTCTTATCTCTCCTTGCTATTCTTTGGAACTCTGCATTCAAATGGGTATATCTTTCCTTTTATCCTTTGCCTTTAGCTTCTCTTCTCTTCTCAGCTATTTGTAAGGCCTCCTCAGACAACCATTTTGCCTCATTGCATTTTTTTTTCTTGGGGATGCTCTTGATCACTGCCTCCTGTACAATGTCACAAACCTCCATCCATAGTTCTTCAGGTACTCTATCAGATCTACACCCCTGCATCTATTTGTCACTTCTACTATATAATTGTAAGGGATTTGATTTAGGTCATACCTGAATGGTCTAGTGGTTTTCCCTACTTTCTTCAATTTCAGTCTGAAATTGGCAATATGGAGTTCATGATCTGAGCCACAGTCAGCTCCTGGTCTTGTTCTTGCTGACTGTATAGAGCTTCTCCATCTTTGGCTGCAAAGAATATAATCAATCTGATTTTGGTATTGACTATCTGGTGATGTCCATGTGTAGAGTCTTCTTCTGTACTGTTGGAAGAGGGTGTTTGCTATGACCAGTGTGTTCTCTTGGCAAAACTCTATTAGCCTTTTTCCTGTTTCATTCTGTACTCCGAGGCCAAATTTACTTGTTACTCCAGTATCTCTTGACTTCCTACTTTTGCATTCCAGTCCCCTATAATGAAGAGGACATCTTTTTTGGATGTTAGTTCTAGAAGGTCTTGTAGGTCTTCATAGAACCATTCAACTTCAGCTTCTTCAGCATTGCTGGTCGTGGCATAGACTTGGATTACTGTGATATTGAATGGTTTGCCTTGGAAACAAACAGAGATCATTCTGTTGTTTTTGAGACTGCATCCAAGTACTGTACTTCGGACTCTTTGTTGACTATGATGGCTACTCCATTTCTTCTAAGGGATTCTTGCCCACAGTAGTAGATATAATGGTCATCTGAGTTAAATTATTACAATTCAGATGGCATAAATTTCCACATTAATTGTACTTTTCATATATTCTCCTGTATAATATGAACAAGTGCAAAACATATATAATAATTAGTTTGAGATGCCACATCTTCAAGTAATTTCTCTTCTCAGGAAATGTAGGGAGCAAGCCATGAATGGCCATTAGTAGAAATCTAGCAATCAGGGGCTTAAAAGTATCCCCTGGAAAGGTCTGAGAGTCATTTCAAAGCTTGAATACTGTATCAATAAGTTGTATGAGCTCTATTTGGAGAATAGGCATAGAAGCCATTGTGGGGCAGACAATTTCATAATAAAAAAAAATGCAATGCATCCTTCCAAATTTCTTTGCAATGTCCATTATTTTAAATTATGGAAGAATGAGGAAAAAGGAACATAAAACATCTCAGAGTACATCTTCAAACAGAATCACATTCGAGATGGCAATCTTTTGTGTAGGATCATGAATAAATATTTGAAGCATGGACTAATTAATGGCTCTGATGAAGAAACAGCAACCAAAGTTATCCCCATTCCATTAACAACTAAAAAAACAGATAAAATATATAAAACAATTATTTTAAGCTATTGGACAATAGGTAGCTCAGGACTGTCATTCCTGAGAGAAAGGAGACAGATGAGGTATATAATATAATCTTAGCTTTTACTCTGGAGACATTCCATACCTTGGAGCAGAGAAGGAGTCCTGTGGCATCACTGACTTGAGGTAACAGAAATCAAAGTTTGGAGAGGCTTTTGTGGCTGGAATTTATGAGACAGAGTTTCAGAAAGAGGAAACTATACAAAGAGCACTGAGGGATACTTGAAAGTTTACTAAATACCAAGACATGCATGAGTAGGGTGAAATTCTACAGACCAGGAAGAGAGTGACTGGAAAGCTGTAAGCTGAACAACTCAGAACTCACAAAGAATTGGGAGCCATCCAAGTTCTCACAAGCCAGAGTAGAAAGTCCTTGTCGATCACTCAAAAATTTAGTAGAAAACCCAGTGGGTCGTGCTTTAATTAGGTTAAAGAATAGTTAGAAAATACTACACCAGACCTACATTTAAAAGCTGAAAAGCAATCCTTTAAAAGGTCAAATTGAACCAAAATTAACTTGTCTGCCAAAACAAAATCCAACGTTCTTTAAGGAAAAAAAAAAATCTAAACACTTACAATGTAATATTTAAAAAGCCTAACATAACACAAGCTGGAATCAAGATTGCCGGGAGAAATATCAATAACCTCAGATATGCAGATGACACCACCCTTACGGCAGAAAGTGAAGAGGAACTAAAAAGCCTCTTGATGAAAGTGAAAGTGGAGAGTGAAAAAGTTGGCTTAAAGCTCAACATTCAGAAAACGAAGATCATGGCATCTGGTCCCATCACTTCATGGGAAAGAGATGGGGAAACAGTGGAAACAGTGTCAGACTTTATTTTTTGGGGCTCCAAAATCACTGCAGATGGTGACTGCAGCCATGAAATTAAAAGACGCTTACTCCTTGGAAGGAAAGTTATGACCAACCTAGATAGCATATTGAAAAGCAGAGACATTACTTTGCCAACAAAGGTCCATTTGGTCAAGGCTATGGTTTTCCCTGTGGTCACGTATGGATGTGAGAGTTGGACTGTGAAGAAGGCTGAGCGCCGAAGAATTGATGCTTTTGAACTGTGGTGTTGGAGAAGACTCTTGACAGTCCCTTGGACTGCAAGGAAATCCAACCAGTCCATTCTGAAGGAGATCAGCCCTGGGATTTCTTTGGAAAGAATGATGCTAAAGCTGAAACTCCAGTACTTTGGCTACCTCATGCAAAGAGTTGACTCATTGGAAAAGACTCTGATGCTGGGAGGGATTAGGGGCAGGAGGAAAAGGGGACGACAGAGGATGAGATGGCTGGATGGCATCACTGACTTGATGGACGTGAGTCTCAGTGAACTCCGGGAGTTGGTGATGGACAGGGAGGCCTGGCGTGCTGCAATTCATGGGGTCGCAAAGAGTCGGACACGACTGAGCGACTGAACTGAACTGAACTGAACATACAATTGCAAAGACTAGGTATGATAAGTAGGAAATATGGCCAGTAATCACAAGAAAGATCAGCAAATGGAAACAGAAATAAAAAATATTATAATTAGCATATAAGAACATTAAAAGAGCCACTATAACTATTGTACAAGTATTGAAAGGAAAACATAAACATTGTGAGAAGATTTTTTTTTAAAGAAGAGATTTTAAAAAGGAGTCAAATGCTAAAAATGAAGAATATAAGTTCTGAAATGAAACAGTCACTGGATAGAACAAAGAGCGTATCAGACACTGAAGAAGAAAAGACCAGTAAAGTAGAAGACATGTTAATTAAAATTTTTCAAAGTAAAGCAAAGAGAGAGAGAAAGCTAAAAGAAAACTAATAGAGCCTCAGTGACTCAACAAATCAAAGAAATTCAACAAACTTCAAGCAGGACAAACCAAAAGAAAACCATACCAAGATACAATATAATTTCTGGAAATATTGATAAAAAGAAAATCTTTTAAAAAGCCAGAGGAAAGGGCATAGTAAATACAGAGGAAAAAAATAACAATGATGGGCTTCTCCTTAGAAACTAAAAATATCCAGAAGAAAATAGAGGACTATTTTAAAGTGCTGAAAGAGGAAACTGTCAACCTATATGTAGGAAAAATTTCATTCAAAAAGTGAAGGTAAATAAAGCCTTTTTCAGACCAACAAAAATTGACAGAATTCATCATCAGCAATTACGCATTACAAGAAAATTGTTAACAGTTCTTTAAGTAGAGGAAATGAGACCAGTTAGGAATTAGAACATACACAAATAAATGAACAGCATTAAAATACAGGCATCCCTGTTCTGTTGTACTCTGTGTTACTGTACTTTGAAGAGAGGGCAGTTCATACAAGTTGAAGGTATGTGGCTACTCTGTAACAAGCAAGTCTATCAGCGCCAATTTTCCAACAGCATTTGCTCATTTTGTGTTTCTGGGTCACATTTTAATAATTTTTTCAATATTTCAAATGTTTTCATTATCATTATATTTGTCATGCTGATATGTGATCAGTGATCTTTGATGCCACTAATGCCACTCACTGAAGGCTCGTCTGATGGTTAGCCTCTTTTAGTAACAAAATCCTTTTGATTTAAAGTATGTATGTTACTGGAGAAGGCAATGGCACCCCACCCCAGTACTCTTGCCTGGAAAATCCCATGGACGGAGGAGCCTGGTGGGCTGCAGTCCATGGGGTCGCACAGAGTTGGACACGACTGAAGCGACTTAGCAGCATGTATGTTACTTGTAGATATAGTGGTACTGCACACTCACGAGACAATAGTATGGTGTAAAAGCAGCTTTTATAGGCACTGGGAAACAAAAACATGCATGTGACACGTTGCTGCAATATTCACTTTATTGCAATGGCGGAACCAAAACTGCAATATCTCCAAGGAATGTGTGTAAAGGGGAAACATAAAGGTAACATGAGGGTAAACATAAAATACCTTTCTCTTATTTTTATTGCTTTTAAAAGATAATTAACTTTATAGCAAAAATAATAGCAATGTATTGTGTTTATGAAACATATAGAAGGAAAATGACAAAAACAGCACAAAGGACGGGAGGGAGTAAATGGAAGCATATTGTAGGATTCTTCTTACTCTAAACAGTAAAGAGTGTAATAATATTTAAAAGTGCATTATGATAACTTAAAAATATACACTGTGAATCTAAGAGCAATCACTAAGAAGAGAAACAAAGAAGTGATCAATATGAAATAAAATCATTAAAATTACTCAGTTAACATGAAAGAACGCAAAGAGGGTAAAAACAAATAAAAAACAGATGAAAAAAGGAAACAAATACTAATGTGAGTGCCCTATATTCTACCATATAAATGTTTTAATTAAATTACTGTGATTACTAATGACTTTAAATGTAAATTATCCAAGCACAATAATTAAACCAATACCTGTGGTGGATTCATTTTGATATTTGGCAAAACTAGAAAATAAGAAAAACAAACAAACAAACAAACAAAAGCTGTATGTGGGCCCAATAGGAAATAGTGATTTTTTTTTTTTAATTAGCTTTTGTCATTATAAAGGTAGTACCTGCAAAGTAGAATGTGGGATCTATTGGGCTGTCTAAAAAGTCCCTTCATTTTTTTTAATTAAAAATAATGTAAATTTAAATTTTTATTTAAAAATAAAAGACACATTTGTCACTTTAAAAAAAAAAAAAAAACTGTACTGCATATTTGGAAGTTGCTAAGAGAGTAGAGCTTAAAAGTTTTCACCACACACATAAAACAATTCTGTAACAAAGTATGGAAACAGATATTAACTAGACTTATTGCTTTGATCATTTCATAATATATACAACATTGAATCATGTTGTACACTTGAAACTAATATATTGTTTTGTGTCAGTTATACCTTAACAAAAATAAAATCAGGCCATAATAAGACAAACAAAGAAGTAAATAATATTACAGTACAAAAAGGGGAAACAGTGTACTGGATTAGTACTTTTTAATAACACTGATGCTTTTTTTACACAATAGGAAAGACTCACACCTATATATAGGCCTGATGCAGTGACGCATAATAATATTGTGGTTTAATAATGAATAAAATAATTTTAATTTTAAATATATTATTCAGTTAATAAAATATTTCATCACTGAACTAAAATTTGAATTTACCAAACAATAATTAAACCAATTATATATTACTTTAAAAAATCTACTTTAAATATTAAGATGGATTAGTTAAAAGTAATCGGGTAGAATAAGATAGGATAAGGATGGAATAAGATATACCCTGCAAAGCCTAAAAAGAAAGCTGGCTATAATGATTATCAGATAAAGTAGATTTCAGAACAAGATATACTTAGGCATAACCAAGGGCATTTCATTATGATAGAGAGGTCAATTCATCCAGAAGACACAACAATCCTAAATATGGAAGAGCTCAATTGGAGAACTTCAGTATACATTAAACAAAAACTGATAAAGCTGAAAAGAGGAGTAGACAAGTCTACAATTCTACTCAGAAATTTCGTCTTGCAGCAATTGATACAACAAATAGAAAAACAGTAAGTATATAAAACACTTGCAAAATACCATTTATCAACTTGGCATAATTTATACTGATCCCACTACCCAATAAGAGCAGAATAAATTTTTTTTTTCAGGTACACATGTTAACACTCACTAAGATATACTATAGGCTAATCCATAAACAAATCTCAATATATTTAAAAGATTGAACTCACACACAGAATATTCTCTGATCACAGTGGTTTTAAAGTAGAACTCAATAAGAAAATTATCTGAAAAACCCAGATATATTTGGAAATTAAACAACATACTAAGTAATCCATAAGTCAAATAAAAACTAGGGAAATTAGAAAATATTTCAACTGAATAAAACTGAAACGAAATAGAACCTTGTATATAAGCTAAAGTGGTTCTTAAAGGGAAATTTATGGCTTTAAAAGCTTTTATTAGAAGAAGGCTTAACTCTAGGGAGCTAAGATTCCACTTAAAAGTCTATGGAAAATAAAAATGAGAAAATTAGATCTAAACTAAGAAGAAAAAAGGACACAATATAAAAGCAGAAATTAATATATAGGAGACAAGTGAACAATAGGCAAACTCAATGTATGCAAAAGCTGGTTTTTTGAAAGATCAATAAAATTAATAAACCTCTAGCAAGACTGGCCAATAAAAAAGAAGACACCAGTTATTGACATCAGTCACCCTATAGTCATTAAAAGATTAAGAAGAAATAATGCAAACAAGTTTATCTGAATAAATTAACAATTTAGATAATTACTCAAAGTATCAAACCTCACTCAAGAAAAAGTATTTTTAAATGTAAATTTCCCTAAAGAAACTGAATTTGTGTTTAAAATTTGCTTACAAAGAAAACGCCAGTCTCAGAAATACTCTCTGGTGAAGCCTATAAAGCTCACCAGGAAGAAATAATACCAACACTACACAAACATTTTCATAAAACTGAACAATAAGAAACGCTTCACAATTCATAAGGCCAAAATTATCCAGATGATAAAGCAAACTACAAAAGAATAGACATTCTAAGAAAAGAAAATTTCAGGTAACATCTCCCTGAACATAAATGCAAAATCCTAACAAAATTTAGCAAATCAATTCCAGTAATATATTTTTCTAAATAGTACACCATGATCAAGTTGTGTTTATCCTAGGAATGTAAGGTTAGTTTCACATTCAAAAGTCAATCAGTGTGTGAAAGAATGAAGCTGGACTCTTTCCTCACATCACATATAAAAACTAAAAATGTGTCACAGACAAATTTAAAAGTTAAAATTATAAGACTCTTAGAAGAAAACATAGGGGCAAATTTTCATGATCTTGAATTTGGCAAAGGTTTTTTAAACACGACACCAAAAAGTACAAGCAACAAAAGAAAAATCCATAAATTGGACTTCATTAAAACTAAAAACTTGTACACCAAAAGGCACTATCAAGGAAGTGAAAAGACACTTCACAGAACGGGAGAAAATATTTGAGAATCAAATACCTGATAAGGGTTAATGATCCAGAATATATATATATTAAAAAAAAAAAAAAAAACCTCTACAAGTCAACTATTAAAAAGACCAAAAAACCTAATGGAAAAAGGGGCGAAGAACTTGAATAAAAATTTCTCCAAAGAAGATATACAAGTGGCGAACAAGGATAAAAGGGAAATGCAATTCACAACCACAGTGAGATGTCACTTGGTACCCACTAAGATACCTAAATTTTTTTAAAAAAGAAAAATAACAAGTTTAGTAATGATGTGCAAAACCTGAAACCCTTATACCCCAAGAATTGACAACAGATGTTCAAAAACTTACATGAATGTTGACAGCGGCACCGTTCATAAGAGCCAAAAGGTGGAAGCAGCCCAAATATTCATCGACAGATGAAAGGATAAACAAAATGTGGTGTATCTATACTATACAGCAATCCTAGCGAGTGCGTGCTCAGTCACGTCTGACTCTTTGTGACCCCATGGACTGTAGCCCACCACGCTCCTCTGTCTATGGGATTTCCCAGGCAGGAAAACTGGGGTAGGTTGCCGTTTCCTACTCTAGGGGATCTTCCCTGACCCAGGGATCAAACCAGCATCTCCAATGTCTCCTATATTGGCAGGTTCTTTACCATTAAGCCACCTGGGAAACCCATGAACACTATACAGTCATTTTTAAAACATGAAGTATGGATACATACCACAACATGGATGAACCTTGAAGACATTATGCTAAGTAAAAGAAGCCAAACACAAAGGCCACACACTGTGGTTCTGTTTATGTCAAATTCCCAGAATAGGCAAATCCAGAGACAGAAAGCAGATTAGTGGTGACCAGGGGCTGGAGGAAGATGTGAATGGGGAGTTGTGCCTACTGGGCACGGGCTTTCCTTTTGGAGAGACAAAAATGTTTGGAACTGGGTAGTAGTGGTGGTTGTACAACATTATGCACATACTTAACAGCACTGAATCGTATACTTTAAAATGGTGAAAAAGTGAATCTTCTGTTATGTGCATTTGCCATAATAAAAAATCAATATAATTCATTAACAGAATGAAGGGGAAAAAATCATCATCGCAATAGATGTAGGAAAAGCATTTGACAATGTGCTATCTATTCATGATAAGAACTCTCAATAAATCAGTTGTAGAAAGGAACTTTTTCAATCTGATTTTTTAAATCTCTATGAAAAACGAACAGCAATCATCCTACTTAAAAGTGAAAGACTGAGTGCTTCCCCCCCAGATCAGGAATAAGGCACAGGTGTGCACTATTATCAAATCTACACCAGGGACCCTAGCCAGTATAATAGAGAAAAAGGAGAGCAACTCAGATTGGAACAGAGAAGGTGCTGGCACCCCACTCCAGTACTCTTGCCTGGAAAATCCCATGGATGGAGGAGCCTGGTAGGCTGCAGTCCATGGGGTCGTGAAGAATCGAACACGACTAAGTGACTTCCCTTTCACTTTTCACTTTCATGCGTTGGAGAAGGAAACGGCAACCCACTCCAGTGTTCTTGTCTAGAGAATCCCAGGGACGGGGGAGCCTGGTGGGCTTCCGTCTATGGGGTCACACAGAGTCGGACACGACTGGAGTGACTTAGCAGCAGCAGCAGCAGCAGCATTCAGATTGGAAAGGAACAAGTAGAACTTTATTCACAGACAACATAATTGCACAGATAAAGTCCTAAACACTCTACAGAAAAAGCTACTAGAACAAGTGAATTTAGCAAACTCACAGGATACATGTCAACAAGCAAAAATTAATTACATTCTATATACTAAAAATGAACAACTGGAAACTGAAATTTAAAACACTATTTACAATGATATTAAAAGCATAAAAGTCTCTCTCTAGATCCCTGGATTGAAAGCTATAAGACTCAGCTGAGAGAGATTAAGAAGTCCTTAATAAATAGCTGCATATAATATTCTTGGATCAGAAGACTATTCTGCTGGGATGCTGATTCTTCCTCAACTGATCAATAGATTCAATACAGTTTCAGTCAAAACCCCAGTAGGTTTTCTTGGTAGAAACTGGCAAAGTGACTTTAAAATTTGTGTAGAAATGCAAAAGGCTTAGAATAGCCAAATGTATTTTAAAAAAGAAAAAACAAAGTTGGAAGATAACAATATTTGATTTTGAAATTTAATATGCTGCTGCTGCTGCTGCTAAGTCGCTTCAGTCATGTCCAACTCTGTGCGACCCCATAGATGGCAGCCCACCAGGCTCCCCCGTCCCTGGGATTCTCCAGGCAAGAGTACTGGAGTGGGGTGCCATTGCCTTCTCTGGAAATTTAATATAAAGCTATAGTAATTAAGACAGTGGTACTGGCATAAGGATAGTGTCCACATAGAGACTCAGTTAAGAGAGTCAATTAATTTGCAATGAAAGTGCCAAGAAAATTCAACGGAGCAAATATAACCTTTTCAACAAATGGTGGCTAGCCATATGCAAAAACAAAATACAAACTAGCAGCCCTCATCCCTTACCTTACACTATACACAAATATTGACTGGAAATAGACCATGGAACTAAAGAAGCTAGAAATAGACACAGGAGAAGATCTTTACAAACTAGGGGTGAGCAAACATTACCTAGAAAGAATGTAAAATGCATAAACTGTGAAAGAAAAAACACTCGATAAACTGGAATTCAACAAAAGTGTAAAAGTGTGCTCTTTTAAAGCTAATCCTAAGAAGATAAAAAGGCAAGCCACAGACTGGAAGAAATACATGTTCAAAGACTTGTATGCAGAATATATAAAGAATTCTTATAATCAATGATCAAGACAAATAAAAACTGGGTAAAAACCTTGAACAGACACTTCACAATACAAGACATTAAAATAGCCAGTAGGCACATGAAAAAGAAAATGCTCAGCATCATTACTAGTCATTAGTGAAGCTGCAAATAGAGTCACAACGAGATATCACGATACATTTGCTCAAATGGCTAAAAATGCAAGAGACCGACAATACCAAGTGACGACAAGGATGCAGAATAGCTGGCGCTCTCACACATTGCTGATGGGAATGTAAATAGCCCAGCAGTTTTATATTAAACATATACTTACCTTAACAACCATGAGATTTCACTTCTAGGCACTCACCCAACAGCAATGAAAATACATGCCCAAAGGCTGGTCTAGAGCGGAGTTTAAAATAATAGCTCCAAGCTGGAAATAACCCAAGTGTTTATTACCAGCTGAGTAAGTAAACTGCAGTACATCCATAAAACAGAATACGACTCAGTGATCAAACGTGACACACTGCAGATACACACGGCAACGTGAATGAATCTCAAGATCATCACACTGGGTGAAAGGACACAGACACAAAAGGCTACGTGTACGAGTTGACTGATATGAAATTCTAGAAAAGATAAATCTAGCCTACTGGAATAAGAAGAAGACTACTGGCTACTTGAGGTCTATGGTGGGGTTGCGAATTGACGGGCAAAAGCACAAGTGAGGAGATGACAGAACAGTACTATATCTGGATTGCAGTAATGTTTCATGGGCTGCACTTCTGTCCAAACCAGCACACTGTACACTTTAAAGGTACATTAAAAAAAAAACTTGCAACATTTGCCTGATGTTACAGACTGAAGTGCCCCCCAAAATTCAAAGGTTGACGTCTTAATGCTTGATATGACTATATTTGCAAATAGGGCCTTTACGGAAATAATGGGTGGGGCCCTAATCCGATAGGACTGGTGACCCTAAGGAAAGATGAGACACCATAGCACTCTCCATGAGTGCCAGGAAAAAGGCCCTGTTAGGACATAGTGAGAAGACAGCCATCTACAAGCCACGGAGAGGAGCCTCTTGGAAACTAACTCTGATGGCATCTTGGTCTTGGGCTTTTAGCTTTAAATTATGAGAAACTAATTATCTGCTGTTTTAAACACTCAACCTATGGTATGACTAAAAAATGAAAATGCCATTCTTTACTAATGATGTTACTCTTGAGTCTATTTTTACTTCAGCTGATGAAAGCTTTTCTGGAATACATATTAAGAGACCAGCAGTTGTTTTAATTCTGTAGAAGGCCTTGGCCAGTAGATCAGACAGCTGCTGCATATGTTAGACCCAGTGCGATGGTGGGATTTTCAGGCCTGTGAACGCAGTCATTGAAACCAGACCAATGTTGCTGTGACCAAGCGAAAGGAAGCTTGCAGGAGCACGTCTGTCGCACCCAGGTGTGTGTCAGATCACGGATTAGCCAAGACTGGCTTTCTCCTGGCTCTTAGTGTGCCTCACTTGGCAACAGCACCAAATTCACGGGTGGTAGGCTTCTCTCTCTCTTTCTTTCACCCCATTTATCAGATCCATTTCTGCAACCAACGATTCCATCAGTTCTCATCTGTCCACTGACTAGGTTTATTTACGTAGAGCAGTATTTTTCAATTAACAAACCATGACCTACCTTTTCCCTTGAAAACTCTCTTGCTGCTACTGCTAAGTCACTTCAGTCGTGTTCGACTCTGTGCGACCCCATAGATGGCAGCCCATTAGGCTCCTCTGTCCCTGGGATTCTCCAGGCAAGAA